>NC_088686.1:102530258-102832672 GCF_028017835.1 Emys orbicularis | reverse complement strand
CAGCTGGGTGTGTCCTACCTGTATGTATGCTGGTGAAAGTGCAGGCTGAAGCTTGGAGGGCTTTGCAGCTTGTCACAGCAGTACAGTGTAAGAGAGAGCCCAGGCTAGTGGGTGAGGGTCTCTGTGGTACCCCAGTTCCAGGGGGCACCCCGTCACAATATGATGTTGACAATTTGTGTTTTAATGGTTATAGAGCTTTAACTTTTTGCATCTCAATGTCTACTGTCATTGAATAATTATCTCCCCCCCCCCGCATAGTTTCCCACAACTGTGAAAATTTAAATTGATAAAAATTGAAAAAATGCTTAAAATCCATAATTTTGCACAACTGAAAATTTAAATGGATAAAAATAAAAAATACTTAAAAATAAACATCAAAATTATAAAATAATAAAAATTGCTTTCTGCCAAGCCTACCTATTTTAGTTAATTTAAAGCCATACTGTACCTGTCTGATGAATCGATCGGATCCCAAGTTAACCATCAAAGCCTAAAGAAAAGAAAGATACAGTAAAGATTTATCTTGATGACTGAAGACATTCTAATGGTGTCTGCTTTTACAGATAGAGGGAGAATCTAAATGGTACTTAGCCTGAACAGAAATTAGAATGAGAATCAAACTTCTGTTGTAAGTCTGCAGCATCAAACCATTTGCAGAGTTCTATACAAAACAGGAAGACAGACTCTCTGCCCCTGTAAAGGTCAGAGTCTAAGGGTACATCTTCACTACCCGCCGTATCGGCGGGTAGCAATCGATTTATCCGGGATCGATATATCGCGTCTCGTTAAGACGCGATATATCGATCCCCAAACGCGCTCACCGTCGACTCCGGAACTCCACCAGAGCGAACGGCGGTAGCGCAGTCGACGGGGGAGCCGCAGCCGTCGATCCCGCGCCGTGTGGATCCCAGGTAATTCGATCCAAGATACTTCGACTTCAGCTACGCTATTCGCGTAGCTGAAGTTGCGTATCTTGGATCGATCCCCCCCCCCCCCCCCACTAGTGTAGACCAGCCCTAAGTAAGACAGAACACTTCAGACATTTCATACCTCAGATGATGGGCAGATTTCAGAAAAGTTCGCTTTAAAATAATTTTAAAATGTATGGGTGTCATTGTTGTTTTGGTGGATTATCCATGAAGGGGGTCATTTGTGCAGAAGAACTGTATTTCAAAAGGGGTTTTGGTGAAACCAGGTGTTGTTCGGTGCAGTAGGGCTGGTTCCAAGCATTAGGGGGTGGCATGGATGAAGTGTAAATAATTAATAATGAAGGTGCGAGGAGGAGAGGATGCTAAAAAGGTATGTAGGAGGGCAGTTTCGGAAGGGTAGGAGGAAAACAGAGCACAGATTTAGGAAGGGGCAGATGCATAGAGAGCACTTGAAGTGACCACAAGTAAAAGAAATTTGCTGTGGAAGGGGAGAGGAAACCCGTGAAGGGCTCTGGGGAGAGTGAAATGATGATCAGAGTTGTGTGAGGGGGAAGGATTGTGGCAGCAGTATTTTGGATAGACTGTATAAACATAAAGCTAATTTCATTTGCAATATAGCACCAATGAGACCTTGAAAGGACCTTCTTTGCCACAGGGGTTCTATTCTCTATTCAGTGTCTGGCTGTGAGTGTAACTCCCATTAGAATTAGTGAGAGTGAGAGTGGCTGGCACTAAAGTGAATGTTTTTTTACTGTGCTGATGTCACTTCACTATGTTATTTCACATAAGAAAATGAGACCTTATCCCAATATTGACCTTGTTGTGGCAAGGTTAATGTTCACTTTTCACTGTCAATCACCATACACAGGGGCATCGAGGGAAGATTAGAATCCTTAAAACCTATTTACAGTATTTTAGTTTTTTTCCAAGAGGCAATTGTACATGACAGTTAGAAAGAGAGGAATCAAAGGGGCAAGTTAAGGGCTAGAAAAGTAAAAACTTATATCAGAGGCCAGCTTATATTATATACTCAGCTGGTGTACATTAGTTTTACTCCATACAAACCATTTTGGGATTCATTTAACAACCAAGTCCTGGGCTGATTCCTACCTCTTCTACAGGCAGCTCTTTCAGCTTGGGCAGAGAGCTGGACAGCAGTCCAACCAGGAACGGAGTAGGGCAGCAGACAATGTCAATCATGGATGAGGGAAGAACAGGAATGAAAGTGTGCTGCCAGGAGAAGGGGTACAGCAGAGCCACCACAGCATGAGAACAGCTCGAGAGGGTGCTGAGGAGAGAGTAATATGGGCATTTAAAAATTTTATTAAGATGATGTTAAAAAAAAAAAAAGTGAACAGAGTTTGAGCATAGAAGTTTCTGGTTATCAGGGAATAACGTACAGATTATCGAGGGTGCAAAGTTTGTTTTAAGATCGGGTGGCATAAGGAATACATAATCTGCAATATCCCCGATTGGGTGTAAAAGGCTCGTTCTTAGCCCGGAATGCCTGCTTACCTGCTGCTGAAATAGTAGCACAGTGAGAATACAGGTGCTCTCGTCTCACAGGATGGCTTTATAAGCTTCCTAATACTGCTGTGTCAATGCACCTCAGTTCTAATCTGTATCCTGCCTGCTATTCCAGTCCCAGTACCCTTCTGTACTAAACTGTGCGGTAGCTTTGTTAATTCCCACTGTGCCCATGTTCTTCACATCACTCATGGTGGAGGCTGGAAGGTCAGCCTTTACTTGGAGAGGGCACCAGACTGGGAATCATGAGACCTGGATTCTATTCTTGGCTCTGCCATTGACTTGCTTTGTGACCTTGGCTAAGTCTCTTTGCCTTTTTGTGCCTCACTTTCCCCATCTGTTAAAGGGGGATAGCAATATTGGCCCTCCTGTGTAAAGTGCTTTGAGGAATATGTATGAAAAGTCCTATAAGAATTAAGTATTGGTCTCCTTCACTGGAAATTCCTTGCTTACTTTGTCCTTTTACTTACTGAACACATCTGGGTTTCACTTTATAGTCAAATGCTTCCTGAACACTAACAATAAAACATCATAATCAAATTAATTTTTATGACAGAGAAAGAAAGAAGGACCCTCATTTTTAGAGCTGTGACTTCGGCCTGATTTGTGAAGCTTTTTACCCAGCTCAGTCTGACCGAGCTAATTTTCTCAGTGCAAACTTCTACTATAAGAACTATAAATAACTAATAACTGTTGTGCTACTACCACTTCAGAATTCTGGGTAAAGAGTCCTAACTGGCTTCACTGCAAGTCCTCTGTTAGACTGTAGGTGGCATCAGACTTCCATTCAGATAATTCTTGCAAGCATTATAAGCAGAAAAACATAGATGATTCTGCACACTTGGGAAAATGTATCACCCGGGGACATGGATCAGCATTCACGTCGTGCTCCCTGTCGGTACCTGGCCCAAGACGGGGAAGCAAATGATCCAACCAGCAAACCATATTCGGTGATGAATCCTGGTCACATGCCACCTGAGGCACATTGCGCATACGCTAAGAAGAATGTATCATCTGTTTGCTTAGCTATAGAAATTACACTTTGGAATTTGCCTGAATAATGAACAAAATAAAAAAAAAACCCAAAGGGCCGTGTTCATCTTTTACTGGAAATAATCAGTTTTTTTCTTGATATTTACTCTAGATATATCAACTATGGTATGTTTTTATGACCTTGCCTACACTAGACTGCTACAAGTTTCTTATCAAATGCTGTTTTTTCTAATATTGTTCCACAACATGTGATGGGGCTGCCCTTGACTCTTATCTTGCGCTCTTCAGTATATGCCATAGCAAGCACAATGATGTGTTTCAGGAGAAGGAACTGTGGAGCATGACGCAGGCTCCCAAGCGCAATTCTCAATCTCCCTTTAATGCCTCCGTGGTATTTTCAACTGTTACTGATTGGGTCATCATGGAGGAATGACTACCAAAAAAGAGCCACGTTAAGCTAAAAGCAGGAAAACAAACGTTTCTCCAACATTGGGTTCATCATAATCTTTTCTTTCTATAGAATGTCCTTTTGTAACTTTTCCTCTTGCATGCAGGGCTGTGACGTAAATCAGCACCAACATCCTCGCTCGTGTGCTATTCCCACGCCTTGGGAGGCTTTTGCCTTCGGAACGTTGTGCTAGATTTTTCTTTCAGAACTTTCACCTGGAGCTAGTTAGTACCAAGCAGTGGGAGGTTGTTACGTGGACATGACAGTGATTGCACCCACCAGTGACTTCTTTAAGCTGTAGTATGATAATGTGGTGCAGCTTGCAGCACTGTCATTGCGAGTGGCAGTGTTTCTATTTTAAGCCAGCGTATGCAAATGTTTTCAGAAGTGCTCAGCACCCATCATTTGAAAATTAGGCCCCTTTAAAATGTCTCAGGTAAAGTACCCCAAAACACTTGACATTAAATTTAGGCCTCCAGAATCCTGTCCCCATGCAGAGATATAGCCCCACTTTCATTGGGATTCATATATATATATATATATATATATATATATATATATATACACACACACACACATATACACACACACACACACACACAGAATTGAGACCTTGTTGCTACATTTTTTGCGCTGGTCATATAATAGGCATAAACGATCACATTTCTGAAGGAGGCCTACATGACATTTTTGACTGCAAATGAAGTGATTACATATCTGAGGTAAAATTCAGAGTGATGGATGTATGGGAGACACCAATCTCCTTTGGTGTGCTTTAATTTACACTTTCTTATGTCTTCCTGTTAGTTGATTCTCCTGCTCTTCCTCTTCAATAATGGGACATGTCCGTCATATATGAATAAAAATCCCTGTTTTCAACTCAGTTTCTCCAATCATCATCCCCACTCAATCTATACATATTTCTACTATGGTTAGTGTAAGGTACCATCAAAAATTGTTTCAAATACATTTTCTTTTACTGTGCTGCAAGTGGAGACCAATGGTCACTTTTCTAAACCAAAGCCAATTTCTCTGGGGTAATTTATCTACTCAAATCATTTTCCTATTGTGTTATATACAGACTTTTTTTTGGCCAGGAAAGTTGTCAGCAAAGACTGATATAAACTAGGATAGGAGGCTTGCAGTACTGAAAGGATTATGGTTTCTTTAATATAGACTGAACTATCATCAACATTTCTTGCACTAAGATAATATACCGTACTAGTTTTTAGCTATTATTAATGGACTGGAGTCAATGAAAACAAGAGTATCTAGTACCCAGACAGGATATTAGGATGTCTGCTATCATCAGTGCAGGTACACTAAAATATCTAATCTCAAAATACAGGCCATGAAAAATGACACCATGTAGATTATTTGTCAATTGCTAAAATCCAGTACTTTATCTCAGGGCAAGTACTGTATTCCCAGAAACACACATTACTCACCACTAAACAGTGCTTGGGAGATAGACACATCATATAGTGTTGGAGCCTTGAACACAACCTGAATCCAATGGGACTGGACTACAAGTGTTGGGTTTAGGTCGTGTCTCAAAACAACCTGACATTCTCAGGCTCAGATTGGGTCGCTGATCACCTCTTTCTGCCGAGGAGGTCGGCCTGGCAGCAGCTGCCTACCTCAATCCTGCCAGCGGCCACCACTCGCAGCAGTGTGCATGTTGGCAGAGCCTCTCACTCCACAGCACACACAGCGCAACAAGGAAGTGTCAGCCAGCAGGACCAAGGCAAGCAGCCGCTGCCACACTGACATCCACAGATGGATCACAGGCATGGGTTGTGGGAAGCCCCCACCAGGCTGAGCCCCAAGGGTGAGCAGGCAGCACTGACATAGGTTCAGGGGGAATTGCCCAGGAGGGTGAAGGAAATCAGCTGCCCTTCAGGTGTACAGTGCTGGCCTAGGGTAGGGAGCAAAAGGCAAGCCAGGGTGGGAGATCAGGCTGCAGGACTAGGAGTGGGGCTAAAGGGGAATTAGTCCCTATGTCTCCATGGAGGAAACAAAATAAAGAAAATGGAGTCTGGGACGGTGGCTAGTCCCTTGCAACACAAACTGAAGTTGACAGGTCCCAACTACAAGTGTTGGGTTTGGGTCAGGTTGGGTATGAAAACAACCCAACACACTCGGGCTTGGGTCAGATTTGGATTGGCTGTGGTCTAGTTAGGATCAGGTCAGGCTTTACAATTAGGCCCAAGCAGACCGACAATTGGAAATGCTGAGGCTAGTTTTAGATGCTTGTATTTAAAGACAGTAACCCTTTCAGTGCTGCAAGTCTCCTGCCTCCAGGAAACGCTGAAATCTTTTTGCATATGCCTCCTACTTTAGCTGGAAATATTCCATCAGTGTAGGAAACAACCCCCTCTTTCTCTTCGTAAAAGCCCACTTGTGACGTTATTGACATGAACTGTGACCGTATAGATCATTGTTGCAACCAGGGTCTTATGGTTGCACCAGGTCTTGTACAGAGGAGGTAAAGTGGGGTGTCTATGGAAAGGTTGTAGTTTGCTGGTTATGATTATGCTATCTGTACATGTGTATCATTTTTGTATTTGAAGTTACGAATTTTGGCTATGTATTTGTATCTCAATGTGTTTGATTTTAAGTAGCCTCAGTGAAGTTTTTGGTCAGCTTCTTGAGAAAGGACTATTCTCAGTAAGTGCCCAATCAAGAAACACTTAACTGACAATGGACTTTGGGAGACGCCAATCCACATCTGAGCTTTACTGGGAACGTTCAAACTAACATGCAAACAATGGCGTCGGCCTGCAAAAAGCTGAATCATTCATGGACATGTGACTTGCCCAGGTGGCTACAAACTCCTCCTGTGCAAAGTCATAGCAACAAGATGAACAAAGGGGTTTCTGCCCACAAAAGAGAGAATATAAAAGGCCATGGAAACCCCTCCATTTTGTCTTCAGCTGGTTTAAGAGATGGCCTCTCCACCCCCCAAGAGATACCTGAAAGAAACTGGAACAAAGGACAGTAACTACAGGGGTGTGAGTGATTGCTGGACCCAGACTAGGAAGGAGTCCAGTCTGTGAAAGAAGCTTATTGGAACATCTCTAAGGGTGTGATTTACCTGTATGCAGTTTCTTAATGTATTAGGCTCAGACTTGCATGTTTTGTTTCATTTTGCTTGGTAACTTACTTTGTTCTGACTGTTATTACTTGGAACCACTTAAATCCTACTTTTTATACTTAATAAAATCACTTTTATTTATTATTGAACCCAGAATAAGTAATTAGTACCTGGGGGAGCAAACAGCTGTGCATATCTCTCTATCAGTGTTATAGAGGGCGGACAATTTATGAGTTTACCCTGTATAAGCTTTATACAGAGTAAAACAAATTCATATGGGGTTTGGATCCCATTGGGAGCTGGGTGTCTGGATGCTAGAGACAGGAGCATGTCTTAAGCTGTTTTCAGTTAAGTCTGCAGCTTTGGGGCGCGTGGTTCAGACCCTGGGTCTGTGCTGGAGCAGACTGGCATGTCTGGCTCAACAAGACAGGGTTCTGGAGGCCCAAACTGGCAGAGAAAACGGGCTCAGAGGTAGTCTCAGCACATCCGGTGACAGTCCCAAGGGGGTTTCTGTGACCCAAACCGTCACACCACTATTAAGGAAGTGGAGGTTGTAAAACCTTTTGGAATTGTTTGGGGCATCTAACGATGACCTGTCTCATCCCTATTTACCATTGCCACATGTAGCTCATAATTTCCCAAAGGTCCCTCCCTAAGAACGTTCTCCTAGAACTAAGACTGTCCCCCTAGTCAGGCAAATCATTTGCAGATTCCTCTGAATTCTGTAACCTGCTGTTTTTAGTGCATTTTCATTATCTGTGTTGGCATTTGCAGTGAAAGCGGAGGAAGGCGAGGTTATCCCCTCTTCCCCCACTCCACAACTCTCCTAGTGGATAGTGATTCTCATAACACAGGGAGAGATTGTTCAGTGAGAGGAATTATTTGCATGGGGAGCCAAAATCCTACCAGCGCTACATTATCCCAATGGGTTGATGCCAGGTGCATGTTATGCAGATGCTCCAGACCATGTGCTCAACTGGCACCAATTATCAAAATCTGGTTTTCTCTATTTCCTTAGATGGAGAAATGTAGCCAAAATGTAAATTCACAGATATGTATTTCCATTGCCTGTGTTTACTTTTCCACAACTTTTTCATGTTTCTCATTTCTCCCTGCTGATTTAATTATGACATTGTCTCAACATTTACTGAACTCTTTCATCTGTTTTTTTAATACATACACACTCCAACCCACAACTGCTCCATGACCGAGTTACCTTCCTTCCCCACATCCTCCCTCTTCCTCTTGGGAGAGCTTGCTCTGGATTTCTGTTGGAGTTCTGAAGTTCTATCCCTTCCAGTACTTGAATTAGGTAGGTATTCCACACCCATATGTCTAACCTCAGCCCACAATAGCACTTTTCTTTGATGGGTCCTGCTGTTGTGCCATTAGGGATGAGAAGGAAGGAAACACAGCATGGGTAAAGGGGAATCATTGATCACTTCTGTTGCAAAATTGCTGGTGTACCCCATAGCTTTGCTCTTATCTAAATATTGCAATGCCATCCTCGCTCTTGGACTAGTTCCAAGCCATGGGAGGGAAAAAAGAGAATGGTCCCCTCACCTGCATAAAGGTAATTTAGGCCCATGTTTTCAGAAGTAGCCACTGGATCTCAGAGACCTTCTTTTGCTACCGCTTGTTTTTGATGTCACATAACCTCCTTTGGACTTTGGCTTTAAGCAGATGATAGGCCTAATGTTTTCGTTTGTTAGAGGAATCATTTTGCCAGTTACAAAATGCATTTCTTTTCTGTTGAATTAATGCTAGGATTTCCTCGTTGTTTTCGTCAAATCAATTTTGGTGCCGATGAGTGGAATATCCTATGGTTTCAGCACATGCACTGTGAATGGTGTTTTTAAGTTGATCCCAGTGTTCTTGAATGTCAATGATGTTGTCAGGCAGGTTAGAGAGTTTCTCAGACAGATGTTGCTGGAACATCTTGCAGCTGGTTTGGTCTTGAAGTGCTTTGACATTGTACCGCTTTCGCTTAGTCTTTGGGTGTTTGCGGTGTGGTGGAACGAGCTGCAGGTACATGACTGATCTTACTAATCTATGGTCTGTCCAACAGTGATCAGTATCTCTCATAGCTTGTGTTACACAGACGTCGGTATAGTCTCAGGCTCTGACTATAACATAGTCGAGGAGGTGCCAGTGTTTGGACCGAGGATGTTCCAAGTGGTCTTAAATTTGTTAGTCTGCCTAAAGATGATATTTGTGGTGAGCAGATAATGCTCTGCACATTTGCTGAGGAGGAGAATACCACTGGGGTTTACATTTCCCACCCCTTCTTTGCCTATTGTGCCTCTCCGGAGTTGGGAATTCTGTCCGACTCTGGCATTAAAATCTCCCAGGAGAATGAGTTTGTTGGCCTTAGGTGTGGCTGTGAGGACTGCATCAAGAGTTCTATAAAACTGCTCCTTATTGTCTTCCTCATCATCCAGTGTTTGGTCATATGTGCTGATGACTGTGGCATATTGGTTGTTGCTAAGCTTGAACCGAAGAGTCATGAGATGCTCATTGATCCCCACGGGAAGCTCCAAAAGCTGACTGGTGATCTTATTTTTGATGGCAAAGCCAATACTGTGAATGCATCTCTCTTCAGGTGGCTTTCCTTTCCAAAAGAAGACGTAGCCACCTCCATCCTCTTAATTGGCCTGGCGGGTCTCACTAAGAGCTGCAATGTCAATGTTGAGTTTTGCCAGTTCTCTGGCAATTATGGCAGTTCTTTCTGGGCATTCACTGCACTGAGAGTTCATAAGGGTGCAGACATTCCAGGTGGCGAAATTCATTGTCTTATATCTCTTGTTTTGGCCACGGAGAAGTTCTCACTGGATACGACCATCCAGTCAGAAGAGTATGAGAGAGTCTATATTTTGGGCACCTTTTCTAGCCCCCTTCCCATTTGGGGTGAGCAGAGGGGATCCTGAAAAGGCCTGCTCAGTCAGTCGCTGCTGCCAAAATGCACGTCTGTCTCAACCAAGCACAAAACGACCCTCACATGGCTGCCGCCTCTGTGCGGATTTGTGACTAAAGACTCCCAGAGATCACTGCTCCGGTCTTCCCTGCCGCTCATCCGTCACCACCTGCGTGTGAAATTTTTTAACGTGGGGAAACCGGTGCACAGGCGGTAACCACACAAAAATTGACAGGAGGAAAACCCTGATCCAGTGGCAAGGAGAACCAAGACAACCAGGGGCCTCCCTCCTGCTGCAGCCCTCATCCGCCTTCACAGCCACAGAGTACTAGAAGGTCCTCTATATGCGCCCGATCCACCGTTGGGGTCTTTTGATGTTTGGACCGCGGTTAGTCAGGAGCCTCGCCTCAGACCTGCTCGCCAAGGGGGACCCTACCAGGAGTATGAAAGCTCCGGATGAGATAGCTCTGAGGGTCTTTAGCCCATGCAAGCCTCTCCACCACAACAAGGTTGCGGTCCATCAGAAAGGGCCAGGCTCAGTACACAACTGTAATAAAAAAGAGTCTTTGCCCAAAGAACTTACAGTCTTAGAATATGATGAGACACACCATGTGGACACAACAAAGAAACGGCAAGGCGGACAAGCTATCAGTGAAACAAATATTAGCATAACAAGCAGCAGTCTCAGCACAAACCAGCTGCCTAGCCATTGTCAGGTATTGCTGGCACCATGGCAGAAGTGAGTTTTAAGGAGGGAATCTGAAAGACCTTTGAATGATTTGCAGCACTGGTGGATAGTAGCAGATAGTGCCATCACTTTCTTTCCTTCACCTTGTGTGAACACTGATCACCTGCATTATGCCCCCCTATTGCCTTGAGACACTGCACTGCAACCATTATCCCTTTGGAAATCATGAATGTTCCCCCTTGCTTGACTAGGGGGACTGTTGCTGCATGATGGTGCACTCCCCTTTAGCCCAGATACTGCAGGGCTAACAGCTCAATGGGCCAGGAAAGGAGAAACAGGAATTCAGACCTGGGTCTTTCACATAACAGAACACTACCACTAGGGCCAACCCACTGAGTTGCTTTCTGGCCAAGATAAAGTCATCACTCTTATTATGATGGGCAACTTTTACCTGTGCAAAAGTATTATAGATATCTTCTCATTCTATTGCTATGGGGTAGCCAAAGGGAGAAATCTGGAACCTTTTCCTTTTGACTCAAACCAGAGAAATTACATGCTTTGCAGATTTTTTACAAGATGAATCCCCATGAAAATATCAAAATAAAATAGTGAGTCATTGTTGCTACAGAGAAAGAACATGGAAATTGAGCAAGCTGATTGAATAACTGTGGCCGTGAGAAAAGGCCTGAAGTTACGGAATGTGCTAATGCATGCCTTCAGGAACAACAGTTACATTCAAAGTCACAACATCCAAAGTCACAACATCAGATGCAGAGATTAGGGAGGAAAAGCAAGAGAAGATGATTGCATGATGTTTACAGGAAACTCAGAAGCCGAGGGATGTTTAAAGGATAACATTCCTAACACCGGAGTATAAGAAGTATTAAATAGCTTATGCAGGCAATTAAATATTGAAGGGAAACTTACAACCACCATGACCTTTGAGAATCAAGCCTATAGCATTTAAAACCAATGTTGGTACCTGGACATGTCTGCCTGTTTTAAGACTTGTAATTACAGGCAGGGCTGATAGCACAGCCAATTATTAAGGTTGCCCAACACTTCCCATTACAAGACCCCGTTTTCTGTTGCTTACAGACATGCCAACTCTCTCAAATTGATCGCTAGAGTCGCAATTTCGCATGATCTCACACTAGAACTCTTAGGCCTTGGCTACACTGGCAATTCACAGCGCTGCACTTGCTGCGCTCAGGGGTGTGAAAAAACACCCCCCCTGAGCGCAGCGAGTGCAGCGCTGTAAAGCGCCAGTGTAATCAGCGCCTGCAGCGCTGCACGCTCCCTCGCAGCACTGCAAGCTATTCCCCTCGGAGAGGTGGAGTACTTGCAGCGCTGCGAGACAGCTCTCGCAGCGCTGGCGGCGCGACTACACTCGCGCTTCACAGCGCTGCCGCGGCAACGCTGCCGCGGCAGCACTGTGAATCTGCGAGTGTAGCCAAGGCCTTAAATGTCAGGATTTCCCTCCTCCCCTCCCCCCAGCCATAGTATATTCTTAAAATGTGTTTCCAGTCAAACAAGAGTTACCCCAACCCTAAACAAAGGAATGTGGTTTCTCCAGGAGGCAGTTACTTTCAAAGAACTTTAAAAGACAATGAGAATTCATTTACATATCAGACAAACAAAGCTATCAAGCTAACAAGTGGGTAGGGTGACCAGATGTCCCGATTTTAAAGGGACAGTCCCGATTTTTGGGTCTTTTTCTTACATAGACTCCTATTACCCCCCCACCCCCTGTCCCAATTTTTCACATTTGCTGTCTGGTCACCCTACAAGTGGGAGGAAGATTTTATTTAGAAATTGGGTGTGGCCAGGGTTCCAGTTGCCACCCTGGGGGGGAAGTGGGAGAGGGGACCTCACTACAGCCCCCCATGCCTGTGGAGAGTGAAGAACCCTAAGGAGCAGATGTGAGGCTGGGGCTGAAAGGGGGCTGAAGTGAGGAGGGTAAGGGCTGATGGGGCTGTATTGATGGTGGGTTCTGAGCAGATGGGGTGGTACTGGGAGGGTGAACTGAGGACAGTGGGGGTTGATGAGGCAGAGGGTGGACTGAACTGGGAGGGGGGCTGAACTGAGAGGGGGGTGGATGGGGACAGAGCTGATTGGCACCTGGGGGACAGGATTAATTGCTGGGCAGGAGACCCGCAGATGTAGGGGTGAGAGCTCCTGAAGCAAGGCCCAAAATCACCTTATCTGGTACACGTGGGAGTGGGCAGCACTAATTGTCACATGCACACACCCTGAGGCTGGGCAGGGGGGGTTTTTCAAAAATCAAGAGACTGACCTAAAAAACACAATATCATTTTTTTTAAAAATGTCATGATTTTGGGGGGTCCGACATCATTTTTGATCTCTTGAAGTTGGCAATACTGTGCTATAACTTTGCCAAGTTTAACCCTCTGGGCTGAAATTCTCCATGCTGGGTTTCTGCCTTTTTCTAACATATTTTTATTTTTATTTATATATTGAAATTTTGGTCAAAACGGGTCAACTTTTTCCTAGAATGAGATTAAGGAAAAATACATTATTTTGCCACATTAAAAAATTCTGGAAAACTTTTCCCATGCTTTGGAGCACACATTTGAAATGTAGCTGGGGGGGGGGGGGGAGCCTATGTGTCAGGGCTGTGTTTTTTGCTTTCCTTGTGAAAATCTACCAAAATCTGGTTAAATTATAAACCTTTGAAAAATCTCAAATTTGCCCATGCTCAGTAGAGACTTCTTCAATTTTAGCAGCTAAATGCCCTGATGATTCCATCTGCACTGGCTGAGCTACAGGCAGGGCCAGCTTTAGGCCAATTCCACCAATTCCCCTGAATCGGGCCCCGCGCCCAGTGGCAGGGCCGCCGGGGTGGGAGCAAGTGGCCGAGAATCCCTTCCCTGGCTAGAGGCTCCTTTTTAATTTATACTCACCCGGCAGCGCTTCGGGTCTTCGGCGGCACTTCGGTGACGGGTCCTTTACTCGCTCCGGGTCTTCGGCAGCACTTCGGCGGCAGGTCCTTCAGTGCCGCCGAAGACCCGGAGCGAATGAAGGACCCACCGCCGAAGACTAGGAGCGCCGCCTGGTGAATACAAGCCCCACGTGTTTTTTTACGTTTTTTTTTTTTTTTTAAAGTCATCTCTGCCGGGGCCCCGTCGAAACTGTTCGAATCGGGCCCCGCACTTCCTAAAGCCGGCCCTGGCTACAGGTGGCAGCTGAGCAGGTCTTTCCCTGAAATTGAAGCTCTGGTATGCCCTGCTATACCAGGTCAGAGTCCAAGTCCAGGTACTTGAACTGAGAGCAAAGAGACTGTATCTCCTGTGCTCTCAATGACCCCCCCCACCCCCACTGGGCCCTGCTTCAAATACAGAAGAGATAAGAGCCAGATCTGCTGGGGAGACTTGGGAGGTTGGGAGACATGGGGACAAGGAGACTGGGGCTGTGAGTCACGGAGGGAAAAGGGGTGGGACCAATGTTCCCTCTAATTTTTTACATCCATGTGCGGAATGAATTTTGTTATGTGCACCAATATGGAGGTAATGTGTGGCAGGGGCGGGGCCGAGGGGTTCGGAGTGCGGGAGGGGGCTCAGGGCTGGGTCAGAGAGTTGAGGTGCGGGGCAGTGAGGGCTTTGGGGTGGGGCTGGGGATGAGGGGTTTGTGGTGATGGGAAGCATGGGTGGAGGAGAAAGAGATGGTTCAGATGGTGAACTGGGAGTTGTTTCTTCAGTTTGCTTTTTTTTTTTTTTAAATCCTAGAAAATTACACATACAAACTATGTTAAAAGAACATTTGTAAGGTTGCAAAATCAAGAACTCAAAAGTTAGGAAATGCCAGAACTAAGATGGCCTGCACAATTTGAATCAGCCCTCGTTTGCATATGCATGAGATAGTCTTTAATTACATGGTTACATATAATTTTTTCCACTTTTCAACCTTAATAATGTTCTTTCAACATAGGCATTTGTGTGTGTAAGTGTAATATAAGATATACATTCTGTGTTTAACATTTTTCACAATTAATACTTTATTTCTGTGGACAAAAGTGATGAATGACAGTTCGATTTAATTAAATGTATCCCTTCTCTCGTTACACATTCCAACTCCCAGCCCAAAGATATATTTGTCCGGGATCAGGAGAACATATAGTGCAGAAGTAGAAGATCAGAGGGCCAACTAGTATTATCCCTCAGAGGTTTAGAGACACGTGTATGCTTTGAGTGTTACACAGGCTATGCTTTGGTAGCACTATGGCTACCGAAGCAAGACGTAGGCATCTTATGATTTTGTTCACACAACTAAACCATTATAAATATAACAAATTGTGCACCCTACAGTGAGTAGCAGTCTCCGGACTGCTGACCTCTCAGGGAGCTGTCAGAACAGGGATAGGTGGAGAGGTGATATGGCTTTGTATAATGGAGGACAGGTTTCAGAATGGTAGCCCTGTTAGTCTGTATCCCTCTCTTGATATTCACCTCTTCTTGTCAACTGTTAAGAATAGAATAGAATTCCACCTTCACTGAACTGGCCTCTTTAGCACTGACCCCCCACTTGCTAAGACAACTCCCATCTTTTCATGTGCTGTATATATATATACTGTTTACTGTATTTTTCACTCCATGCAACTGAGGAAGTGGGTTTTAGCCCACAAAAGCTTATGCCCAAATACATTTGTTAGTCTCTAAGGTGCCACAAGGACTCCTTGTTCTTGTTTTTTTATAATGGGGGAGTAACATACAGCAATTTAGAATACAGATTGCCAGGTAAATTGTATTTTCCCTTGAATGCAAAATTAGAAGGAAGGTAACATTTTCAAAGAATACTTTCAAGGAGCATATATATTCTACGCACTATTTCCCATGCCATTTCACATTACTTCTTTCATCAACATACACTGATTTTTAGCAAGCAGGAGAAATACTAGCAAGTTAAGTTACAGATTACACAGGGCTGAAGCGATACCATTATGGTCCAGAATCAATTACTGCTAATGCCTGATGCCATACAAGTTCTTAATGATATGTGGACCAAGTATACTAAAAGCTAGTTATATTGCAATAGCTCCCAGTTGCCCCACTCAAAATTAGACCCCCACCACACAAGGTGGTGTATAAACACAAAAAAACCATAGTTGCTGCCCGGAAGAATTTACAATATAAAAAGAGAAGTTTCATACAAAAGGTGGGGGAAAAGAGGATTCTGATCAAAGTATACATTTAAATTTGGACCTTGTTTGTTGTTGTCTGATCAAAATACAAATTAATTCCCAACACGGTAATTTGTTCAGCCATGAACAAAAATGCTATTTCTAATGACTACAAAGGAATGGCAGGAATTACAGTTAATTCACTTCTGGTTTCCACAAAACTGAAAGCAAGAGAGAGAGGAAGACTTTCAGAACAAGCAAAACATGGTTTTAATTCAGCAAAGTACATAAGCATCTGTTTAAGTCTCATTTACTTCAATGTGCTTAAGTGCTTTGCAGTACAGTGTTAGGATTGCTCACATGCTTAAGTGCTTTACTGAATTGAGGCCTTAAAGTCCCTTTTCTCCCCTCCATCCCATTTTTCACGGACTCAGCCCCCAAATGGAAACAGAAATACACCACAGGAACAGCCCCTTTAGGAAGCGGCAGTGAAGTTAGGCTCAGCTTTGGATCAGGGCATGTTGGGCCACTGAAGTTTGATACTGAATATTGTTTGTGAGGACGTGCTTTTCTGGAAGCTGTTACCTCCTTAACTGAGCTAACGTACAGCCCAGCCCAGAGAGGTTTCTGATGGGTTTTAAAGTCCTCATCCCTGTAAATGGCTGTTTGAAAATTGCCAGCAGAGTATTTACCATTCTGATTTCCACCCCAGACTCATACTTACCTGTGGCAGGATTCCCTCTAAAGAAGTGCTCAGGCCTGGCTTCTGGAGAGGTAAAGGTAGGGGCCTGTTACTATAGCTAAGCCTATGGGTTTCCTCAAAGCTGGGAAGTTGCCTGCTTCATCTTTTTGTTATGATCAATGAGAAGCAGAGCTATGGTAGCAGGAAGGCATCACCTGTGTTCCACTCGAGGCCCACCCCTTATAGAAGTGGAGTTGAAGAAGGGTCCAAGGCAGTTGGAATGGGGATGTGAGTAAACCCCAGTCTCATAGGGGGGATACAGAACATCGCTCTCTAGCCTCACCCACAGCGACTGAGACAAAGAATAATGCTTTCCCCTGTGTTCGTAAGGCTTTGCAGTGTGTGTTCCTCACATGATGCTGCTGCCATTGTTGCTGTCATGCTTCCAGTTTGGCTGCTGTCAAGGCAGGGCCGGCTCTGGCTTTTTGGCCGCCCCAAGCAAAAAAAAAAAAAAAAAAAAAAAAGGGGCGGCCAGAACGGCAAAGCAAAACAAAAACAAAAACAAAACACCTGAGGCGCGGCCGGAGCGCGGGTGCAGGGGGACCGGCTGGGGGGAGGAAAGGGGGTGGAGGGGGAGGGAGCGGGCAGGAGAGAGAGAGAAGGGGGCGGCCAGGGCTACAGCAGGGGCGCTGCCATGCGGCCCCTCCCGCTGCGCCGCCTCCTGCCGCGAGGGCTCCGCTCCGGTCAGCGGGGAGGGAAGGAAAGGAAGGGGACTGCCCTGCAGGGCGCTCTGGTTCTCCGCGCCACCGCCCCCTACAGGGCGGCCGGAGCGGAACAAGAACAAAAAAAAAAAGCGGCCGTGCCGCCCTAGGATTGGGCGGAATGCCGCCTCCAACAATCTGCCGCCCCAAGCACCAGCTTGCTCAGCTGGTGCCTGGAGCCGGCCCTGTGTCAAGGACAACTCAGAGCACAGGGGGACTTAGGATTACTGAAAGGCCAGGTGCCATGGCAATGTTTGCAGAACAAAGACTGTAGTTCTGGAAGTCATTGTCTTCTTTTAGAATCTCCAGTTTATTTTCTTTTGCCCTTGTCAGGCTTAATTCCAGTTTTAATGTAAAGCTATCCCTGTAATGTATTCCTGCCAGGGACGAATGCCCCACTGGGGGGATAGCTACACAGTAACAAACCACCGATGGCAGCAACTTTCAGAGCCTGGGGCAGTTGACTTGGATAAGCAGGGCTCATGCCAAGGGACTAAAAATCAGCAGTGTAGACGGTCCCGCTCAGGCTGAAGCCTGGACTTTGAGACCTCTCCCCACCCCAGGTTAGAGCCCAGGCTCTAGGCCCAAGAAGGAACATCTACACTGCTATTTTTAGCCCCATAGCCTGAGCTCTATGAGCCCAATTCAGTTGACCCGGGCTCCGAGACTTGCTCCCGTGTTGTTGGGTTTTTTTTCCAGTGTAGACATACCCTTAGAATACAATAAGAACCAAGGCCTGTTTGCATGTCAAGAAAGTTTGGCTGGCTTTTTATAAAATGCATTGTTTGTTTTTTCCATGCCTCTCCATCAGGACTTCACGTACAAATGCCAAAGTACCCCATAAGTTTCTATCATGGTACCACAAGCCCACATCCATGGAAGATTGAACAGTTCAGAATCAGATAAGGTTAGGATGAATTTTGTATCCCTGACTGATCTGAGGCGGAACTTCAGACCTTCAGAGGTTCCTCCATTATTAAGTTTGACTTGCCTCTCACTAGAAAAGTCGATGAAGGTGTAGGGAGAAGTGAGAAGGGGGGATGTGTATGTGTGTGTTGTGGGGAAGGATAAGTGATCTTTGTTCCAAAAATATTCTCTGGACACAGAAGCCCACAGAAACATTCCACAGCGATGTTTCACCTTATGAATTTTATTTGTAAAGTAAACACATAGGTAAGAATATTAATAAACCAAGAGCTGTGAGATGAGGGCTTCTCCATTTAGATTGAAGTCTGTAACCAAGACGTGATTATCCAGGTGTATTTTTAGGGCATGTGTGCAAATCTGTTTGCTCATAGTTTGGGTCAAATTTTCTGCTGGTGTCAATGGGATTTTCTGCCCACAGAGAATTTGGTCCACTATGTTTTACTAAAGTATGAGTTCCAAATGTGAAACATGCAGCAAGAGATCTAAGTGTGATCACAGAAACAAACACAAAACAAACAAAAAAACAAGAGCCTGGGACTCTTGGTGTTCAGCACTTCTGAAAATAAGGCTCTAACTAACTCAAGTTGAGCATCCAAAATCAGAAACCGGTTTTCAACATTTTGTCTTTAGTCACTCTCAGAGCTATTGGAAGGACAGCTATGGTAGATCTATGCAGTAGGATAAATATAGCCTTGAAATTAAAAGGAAAGGTCTCCCCCTCTCTGTTTAACACAGAGGTTCCCAAACTTATTTGGCCTACCGCCCCCTTTTCAGAAAGAAAATTACTCAGCGCCCCTCTGGAAATCTACCTTCTTTAAGCGAACAAACAGAAAGATGCAGTGACAAATTTGCGTTCTTTTATGTATCTATATTTCTACCTACATCCTAAAATATAGTAAAGAAAGATGTGTTATTAGAATATCGCCCACGACATCAGGTATACAATGGTTTTTGTGTAAGACAGCAAAAGACAACCAAACTAAAATACTAATGAAACTAATAAACTGGGTTTTGTTCTTTGCTCAGCATTAGATATATGTATTCGATATTAAATTGTCAAATATCAAACTAAATTTATCAAGAAATAATTTAAAAAATAATCAATATGCAATTAAAAATCAGTTAATAGTTTTAATTTAGTTTGCCCTTATTTAAATAATTGTTCCTTATTAACACACGCCTTATTTACCAATTAACACAGATGATTCGATAGATATAAATAAATGTTAATAGTTAACAGTTTTTTTACTATTTCATTCCCCTGTTTTCGTTAATATTGTAATAAAAAAATGACAAATATATTGACTGTACACTTCAAATAGTACTGTACCGACACAAGCCTGCTACGATTTTATTATTAGTAAGCACTAGAGACACAGAAACGTACGGTAGATATGTAAGAAAATGTATAAAAATACTCACGTGTAAATTGCTGTTTTATTGAAACAACAATAATACAATTTGCTTTGTATGTGATCCGTAATCCGTAAAGATCGAAGGTATCGAATATGAATAAAAATTTTTTAATACTTATTGCACTATTGTTAACTGCCTTTTACACAATTCAGAAACAATCTAAATTAGATTTCATACATGTCGCCTATTTATAGTATCGTATTGTAAACAAGTCATTACACGCACATATTCCTGCCGATGCATGCTGGACTTCCCGACAATGCGCGACACGCTCGCCTGCCAACACTTGCTTGTTAAGAGCTGTTGGCGGACTTGACACTTGATCGGTTATAATTTGTGAATTTATTTGGAAAATAAAGTAATCACTACAACTTTAACTCTATGTTACACAACAGATGAAACATGTACGAACGGTTTTTCAAAATTTTCTTATATTCTCTTCTTTCTTTATGCTTCCACCGCCCCCTTATTTTTATTCAACGCCCCCCAATTGCACCCGAGGCTACTACTGCCCCCCTGGATCGTTCCAGCGCCCCCCAGGGGGCGGTACCGCCCACTTTGGGAACCTCTGGTTTAACAGCTATGCAGCTGTATCAGACGTATGATGCTAGTTTGGCTTTTGTTAACATGTAAACTAATTACAAAAAAATGCCAGAAGCTGGTGAAAGTCCTTCATCCTCAAGATGAGTTGGATGAAACAGAGTATTACTCAGGAGTCTGATATTACCAGGATGGGAAATTCACAAACAAACCAACAGCATTGGGGTGCTCACTACTTGCTAGCCATGCCTTTCAACCTGAGGCTCAGTTCATTGTTTCCACACTAATCTGCCTTACATTAGGCAGCAGCTCCTTTATGCAAAATCTAAGACTGAATTGCAAATTACTTGCCAAGAGTGAAAGTTTGACTCAAGTCCAAGTAGCCCCCCTTCATTTGAACACTGACATGATCACTGCAAGCAAGCTTTGTGACATATCACAGAGCGCAAACAAGGCCTTGGTGATAAGGCTGGGCAGTGGGGCACAAACTGAGGAGGAAATGCATATTTTCCACATCACATCAGCCCAATTATCAGCTATCCCTTGCACAAAATTGTTTTAACTATGGTTACAATGTAAAGAACATAACTATACTACTTATCCCTCAAAAAAGTATTTTTCCCATGAAAACAAGCTAACATAAAGCTCATTTTGTAAGGAAATGAGTCACAACTCAATTTATCTGGTTGGTGTTCTGCAGGCAGAACTTTCAAAATCAAGTTTTCTATGATGCATGGTGAGAAATGCAGCCATCATAAAATAATCATACAGTTCTCTCTAATTTAGCCTCACCTTTCTAAGTACAGCAGTGGAATGGCTCCTTATTAGCTGTGCCACAGCTTATTCATGGGATGGTTTCCACTGGACCACAAGTGCTTAAAGGTGGTCTATTGAGAGCTCAGACACCAGGTATCACATGCTGTCAAAGATTTCCGTGAAGCAGTCATTGTTGTAGAAGTCTTGAAGGGAATACCAACAATTGTTTGATTAAGAGATCATTCATGAACCAGTTTCTGGCTTTTCTCACCCACTTTCATTCATGGAGCTGTATTTCACCAGAGAGTTGTGTCAATGAGTATCACATTTGGAACATACCCGCTCAATGGTCCATGTCACTGTGTATGTGAAATCCCCATTGCTGGTGTCTCCTCACATTATTTTGTGGAGCATTGAGTGTCTAATGTCATCATTTGTAAGCTCTGCTCTCAGCACATTCATTTAGCTTAAGCTCACAAAATTCTATTCTATTCTATCTAGGTTCTTATCCCACACTCATCTGTAGTATCTGAGTGCATTAAGAAGTCTACCTTGTACTTGGAGTGGAAGGTAGTGAGGTTTTTGATCATCCATAGTTCATATGGGACTTTATTCCACAGTCTCAGTCTGGCCCCTGAGCGGTCTCTCCTGCACAGATGAACTTTACTCCTATGGCAGAAAGTTTTGTTGGGCCTGAGAAGCAGAGTTGTTTACCATCCCTGAGCTTTAGGTGATATTTTAGATATCCTGGGCCCTGGCCATTGAGCATCTTGAAGACAATGACTGAGATCTTGAACTTGATTCAGTATTCAATGGGAAGCCAGCGGAGAGAGCAGAGGACAGGTCTGATGTGCTCAGAGTAGCTCGTGTTGCTAAGGAGATGGGATGCAGTGTGCTGAACTAGATGGAGTTTCCTAAGGGTTGATGGCTTCATGCCCAGGTATACTGCACTGCTGTAGTCCAAACATGAGGTTGGCAAAGGTGTGCATAACAGAGCCATATCATTGTCCATCATAATGGGATGGTGTCTCCTAGCCAGCTGGAGATGATAGAAATGTATGATGTGTTCTCAAAGATTCCTACTTTAAAACATCTGGAATTATTAGATAATTTAAGCAGTTCAGGCACCAGGTGCTCTGTAATCACAGAGCTCATTAGGGAACAACATCCAGAAAGAAAGAAGTTCGCTTTTCATTTTACCTGTGTACAAGACTTTCCTTTTGCTTTTTTGATCCAAATAATGAAGAAAAAAAATTCCAGTATTTCTATTTAAAAAATGATTGTGACTTTATAGTACATCCTCCTCCTGAAGATAATTGAAAGCCAAAAACAAAACTTGAAAGCTTAAACACCCAGAGCCTAAAATCTATCAATTTTTCTCTCTCTTGTACCGGCAGATGGGCATTCAGATAAAGTAAGTGTGATGCTGTGTATAAGAAAGGTGGCTGTTACACAGTTTCCATAAATCTGGTTCAAAGTATGTCATGTAAGGTATCAATGGAAAAGTTAAGATTTGCTAAGTATTATTCTCTTGTTTATATGCATGTGTCATCTTAAACCTGAGTTGTATTCCTGGGTGACAGCCCCCAGATAGATTTGCATTATGTGTTGATGGCCCATTAAGGACACTCCACTTTCACAATGGGCTATTGAAGAATCTCATCTTGCCCAGTAGGTCTTCCTGCAGATGCCTCAGACAGTGAGGAGCCAATGGCCACCTCCTGTGATTCAGCAAAACATGTAAGGACATGTGACCCCGGACTCCATCTTGGGACAGTAAATTTCCATGCACCTCGGCTGTGGGCTTTGTTTGGGACAGCAAATTTCCATGCACATGGCGGAGGATATAAAAGGCACCTGAGACACCTCCATTTTGCCTCTTTCCTGGTCCAAATTCTCTGGACTGTAGATTTACCACTAAAAGGAATATCTTCAGCTACGGACTGAGACCTTCCAATCTTTTGGAAGTTACCAGAGAGGCTTTTGCAAGCCAGCAGTCTATTCCATCACTGCTACAAACCTGACATTTGTGTGTATATGATCTAGTAACCATTTATAACTCTCTTATTTTCTTTTATTAATAAATCTTTAGTTAAGTTTACTAAGAATTGGCTGACAATGTGATCTTTGGGTAAGTTCTGAGATACATATTGATCTGGGGATAAGTGTCAGTTCCTTTGGGATTAATAAAAACCTCACATATGGTGAAATGGGTTTTCAATAACCTCTCACTATATTAGATTTGGTTGTCCAGATGGGAACCAAGGGCTGGAATGCCTAAAGGGGACTGTGTTTAGCGTCTGGTTAACCGGTGTGGTATTACAGAAGCTCTTGTTACTGGCTTGGTGAATCTAATTATAGAATAAACCACCAGCTTTAGGGATTTGTCTGCCCTATTTCTTGCAGTCTGCCCTGTGTGTGGCATTCTCAGTGTGGCCCATTCCAGGCACCCAGGCACAGTAAGCATTAGAGGCATCCAGCAATAAACACATTCCTAGCTGGGGACACAACTTATTGTTTCATCACACAGAATAAAGAATTGGTAGCTACAGATATGAAAATGTCAGCAAACCTCTCACGCTGAGTGGTTTTAAAGTACTTAACTATTTAAAATTAAACAGAGAAAAGTTTTCATTAAAGGGGAATGTGGTTTTACCAAGGCATCATCTCTTGCTTCTGTAATAAAAAAATGTGTAAGAAAGATACATAAATGCCTTTGGAGAGAGAGACACACGAGACACACGAATGGTTCTTCAGAAATAGAGATTTGGCTCTTCAAGGCTCTGGCATCCAACTGTACTTTGCACAAAGCTCAATGAAATTGTCCGTTGGACACGGTTACCTGCTCATGCTCTGTTGGATGGAATCCTTTTTAAAAAAACCGTAAGTGGACAGTTATCCCCAGCTTCCACAGTGTCATCCAGATTCTTTCTGTAGGACAGTTTTCTAGCATAAATCCATAACAAAAACAGTAGAGGTTTTGGCTACGATAACCCCAAAGGGTTGTAAACTACAAACCACTCTTCCATACTGGGGCTTTCAATTTGTTAGTCTCTAAGGTGCCACAAGTACTCCTTGTTCTTCTTGCTGATACAGACTAACACGGCTATCACTCTGAAACACACACACTGATGTTGTCAGATCAGCTGGTGATCACCGCACTTTTAACAGAATTACTACTGGAAAGTTGGAGGAAGGGTTTATTTTCTCTAGCTGGGGATCAATAACAAAGGAGAAAAAAGGAATGTTCTCATTCTGAAGATGAAAATGGAATCTTTGCAAAAAGTCACAGGGGGTTAGTGGGCAAGCTGGAAAAATGCTGTAACTTATCAACACACAATTACTGCACTAATAACCAATCCACTGAAAGAATACCATCTAAAGAAAACAGGCCCACTTCCTATCTCTTTCCCATTCATGGAAGAGGGGGAAGAATTTTGTTTTACAAATCACAAATGAGATAATGAGGTTTTCCCACTGTAGAGCTGTCGCCAAAGTCTCAATAAACCACATGACTAAATATCCACTGGAACAGGAGGAAGGGCAGGAAAGAGAAACAAAGGGCAGGTCTACACTACCAGCCTGAATCGGCGGGTAGAAATCGATCTCTCGGGGATTGAATTATCGCGTCTCGTCGGGACGCGACAATCGATCCCCGAATCGACGCTTCTACTCCACCAGCGGAGGTAGGAGTAAGCGCTGTCAACGAGGGACCCGCGGAAGTCGATTTGCCGCCATCCTCACAGCAGGGTATGTCGGCTCCGATACGTCGAATTCAGCTACGCTATTCGCGTGGCTGAATTTGCGTATCTTAAATCGATCCCCCCCCCCATAGTGAGGATGTAGCCAAAAGTACAAACTAAACTCTTTGTAGTTTGTTTTTTGCAATTATGCCACCAAAATGCATATGTGCATTAAAATGTCAGTAACAGCTTGCTTTCCTCTGATTGCTGTTGAATCTTAAACAAACAAGGTATTTACACAGCCCAGTTTTTTCTTAAAGTCTCTTCTACCTGACATACGTGTTCTGAGAAATGTCTATTTAACTGCGATGTCTATTTGGCTATCTAAGTTCTTATATTGGCACCTGTGACGGGTTGGATCACAGAAACCCCCTTGGGAGCTGCCACCCAATGTGCAAAGACTACCCCTGCTTCTGTTTTCCCTGCCAGCTCAGGACTCCAGCACCCTGTCTTGCTGAGCCAGACACTCCAGTCTGCTCTAACAAAGACTCAGGGTCTGAATCACTAGTCCCAAAGCTGCAAGTTTACCCGAAACCAGCTCACAGGAGTGTGCTTGTCTTTAGCACTCAGATGCCCAACTCCCAATGGGGTCTAAACCCAGATAAATCCGTTTTACCCTGCATAAAGTTTATGCAGGGCAAACTCATAAATTGTTCGCCCTCTATAACACTGATAGAGAGATATGCACAGTTGTTTGCTCCCCCAGGTATTAATACATACTCTGAGTAAATTACTAAATAAAAAGCGATTTTATTAAATACAGACAGTAGGATTTAAGTGGTTCAAAGTAGTAACAGACAGAACAAAGTAAGTCACAAGCAAAATAAAATAAAATGCGCAAATCTATGCCTAATCAAACTAAATACAGATAAGTTCCTCACCAGTTCCAGAATGCTCCCTTTTACAGGCTACTCTCCCTTTAGCCTGGGTCCAGCAATCTCTCACAACCCCTGTAGCCTCTGTTCAAGTATCCTGGGGGGGTGGAGAGGCTCCTTCTTTAGCCAGCTGAAGACAAAATGGAGGGGTCTCCCCCAGGCTTAAATAGGCTCTCTCTTGTGGGAGGAGACCCCCCCTCCTCCCTCCTATGCAAAGTCCAGCTCCAAGATGGAGTTTTGGAGACACCTGGGCAAGTCACATGCCCCTGCATGACTCAGTGTGCATTAAAATGTCAGTAACAGCTTGCTTTCCTCTGATTGCTGTTGAATCTTAAACAAACAAGGTATTTACACAGCCCAGTTTTTTCTTAAAGTCTCTTCTACCTGACATACGTGTTCTGAGAAATGTCTATTTAACTGCGATGTCTATTTGGCTATCTAAGTTCTTATATTGGCACCCATCAGCAGTGCCGGCTCCAGGCACCAGCGGAGGAAGCACGTGCCTGGGGCGGTACATGCTAAGGGGCGGCATTCTGTCCATTCTTGGGACGGCACAGTCCGGGCGGCTTTTTTTTTTTGCGCTTTGGCAGTTCAGGCAGTAGTCCGAGCGGTAAAAATGGTAGAGTCGGCCCTGCCCATCAGCACAGTATCTGAGTGCTAGTGTGGATGGGTCAGAATCCAAATGTACCTAGTATAAGTGCACCATAAGAAGGCATGGGAATTCAAGTGCACAATTTCTCACTCCAAAACCTAAAGGAGCAGCTCTATTACACAGTTGCCAACTTTCACGTGGTAAATAAGCACCCCGACTTTCACAATAAGCCAAAAATCAAGCTAATGCCATTTCAAAACAAGGCCAAAACAAGCCAATCCCTAAGAATCCCAACACTCTGTGTGACTAGATCCCCCCGGTGTGCAGTCTGGGACTGTGGTGGACCCGTTGTGCACCCCAACTCTCTCCCCACCTTGTCCCTGCTTGCCAGGAGCTGATTTAAAAAAAAAAAAAAGGGCAACAAGCTACAAGCCAAAAAGTAGCCAACAAGCAACTCACGAGCCAATTAAGTCGAAAACAAGCCCAATTTCTGCATTTTTTTTTTGCAGGTTTGGCATGTCTGCTCTATTAGCTCACTTAAGGGTTGATCTCACAAAGTGCTGAAAACCCTCAACCCCAGCACTTTGCAGGATTGAGCTGCACATACAGGGAACTATGCATTTGACACATTACAGCAAAAAGCAGTGATGTCCTTATACACAACTCATCAAATGAGGAATGCAGCTATATTTACAGCACAAAGTGAGAAGATACGAACCATCTGGGATAAGTAGGAGAGAGTGAAAGGGGATGCTAGTGAGTTATAAAGGGAAAAGAATTACATATAATATGAAAGTAATTATCAGATGGTTCTGAGACTACTTTAAACCAGTTTGGTATATGTATTTGTACTCACTGCTACTCCACAAAGCAAAGAGAATCGTAAACAATCAATAACAATTCAGTTCCTTTCATTACACCCAGGCTTTTCCAACTTGTATAATGTATAAAATCACTTGCTGTTTGGAGACCGATTAAATAGCCAGCTGCAAAAGGCTTCATTGTTTGAAGCCTGAACCCTCAACATTATTTTCTTTTTTAACCTAGTTTTTTCCTTACATGAAGAAATCAAACCCTTATAAAATCTCTTTAATGGTTCTTGGGCCTACTGACTGGACCTATAAGATGTGTCAATTCCCCCCCCCCCCCGCCCCCATTACTGGTAACTTCTTTCAGCTTTACCAGTGATGCCCATAAACAAAACTCACATCAGACAAGACTAGGGCCCAAACCATGCAGTTATTAGCTCAGAGTGTTTCATCTTAGACTTCATCCCAGTTTAAGCCATGAAAATCTCAGTAAGTATTGAATTTAAATCCACTTCTTACTGTCCTCCCTAGGCCTTTGTCAAAGGTCTCTCATTATTATTTATATTACATAGCGCCTAGAGGCCCCAAGCGAGACCAGAGCCCATTGTGCTAGTAGGAGTCTGTCCCTGCCCCAGAGAGCTTACAATCTAAATAGACAAGACAGACACAGAGTGGCAGGGAAAACAGAGAGGTGAAGTTACTCAAATAAGGTCACAGAGCAGGTTAGTGGCAGAGCCAGGAATTAAACGCAGGTCCCCTGACTCTCAGTCCAAGGCCTTATCCACACTACCTCTGGCTCATTTTTTGAGTACTTAAAAGTTGCACAAAATAAAGTAACAGGGAAAATCTTTGCTTTGTAATGGGTGGAGTGGCACAGCTGTGAGGGCATCAATTCCCCCAGCAATCAACAACAGTCAATGGATCTGTCCATCTTCATTAATGTGGCAGCCACCCAAATTCTTAGGTCTTCATGGGGAGCCGGTCACTTGCTAAGGTTATCTGGGTCTATCTCACTCAATAAATCGCCTGTCATTGCAAGGCCCTTGGGCATTGGTGCACCTCGGTCCCTTCTGTTTTCTGCCTGTGGCATATAACAGTTTAGTCTCCCAAGGGCTGTAACACTTTGGCTTAGTGAGCAGGTGCTGGGTGATGTTTAGTGAGCTGTAATGGACTGGAGGTCAGTCTAGTTCAGGGGTAGGCAACCTGTGGCACGCGAGCTGATTTTTAGTGGCACTCACACTGCCTGGGTCCTGGCCACCCGTCCAGGGAGCTCTGCATTTTAATTTAATTTTAAATGAAGCTTCTTAAACATTTAAAAAACCTTATTTACTTTACATTACATACAACAATAGTTTAGTTATATACACCTCTACCCCGATATAACGCTGTCCTCGGAATCAAAAAAAATCTTACCGCGTTATACTGAACTTACTTTGATCCGCCGGAGCGCGCAGCCCCCGCCCCCCCGGAGCGCTGCTTTACCGCGTTATATCTGAATTCGTGTTATATTGGGTCGGTTATATCAGGGTAGAGGTGTATTATAGACTTATAGAGACCTTCTAAAAACGTTAAAATGTATTACTGGCTCGCGAAACCTTAAACTAGAGTGAATAAATGAAGACTCGGCACACCTCTTCTGAAAGGTTGCCGACCCCTGGTCTAGATAATCTGGTGGTCCCCTCTGGCCTTAAACTCTATGACTCTAATATATGCCAAAAACCCAAAATGAGGTATATAACAAAACCAACAATCCATAACAGAACAGGGAGCACGGATTGCATTTTGACCAGTAATTTACATAGACAGAGTTACTGCTAGGCTGTGTGGGACAGAGGTAAATATAAATCCAAACAACATTGAGAGGGTCTTTTTCATTTCTAATTTCTGTTTGGCCATGTCCTCCCGGCTCTGCATGAAATATGCCCAGGGGTGAAAGTAATATTAAATTCTTACCGGTACGGGGGCCCGGTTCCGGGGCCCCAGAAAGGGCAGGGCCTTGAGCGGAAGGGGTGGGGCGGGGTCAGCCTCCAACAGCCAGCCCATCTGCGCTGCCTGGCCTGCACCACATGGGGCTCCGGTGGCAATTTAAAAGGGCCCGGGGCTCCGGCCACTGCTGCAGTAGTGGTAGGCCCTTTTAAAGTGCCGGCCCCCGGGGCAGCTGCCCCTTCCCCCCCGCCCTCCACCGCAGGGCCGACGATGGGGGGTGAGGGGGATGAGGAAGGGGCAGTGACGTTGCCGCAGCAGCGCTTTCACGTCGGCTGCGTAAGGGCCGGTACCAGCTTCTTACCAGTACGCCGTACCGGCCCACTTTCACCCCTGAATATGCCAAAAGGAAACACAGCAGCTTTTTATCCAGTGAAAACCTATGTAAGGCAGGGCTCTCTTTTCCCCTCTATGTTGTGGGGCTGATGGGATTGAGGGGGCCTTCATGTAACAGCTATAACATGCCACATGCAAGGAGGCTGAGCTTTCATTGGAAACTCCAGACTAAACCTGTAGATTTCTTGCAATCCATGCAAAATCTGGTTGCTCCACCCAGTCCTTAGCTACGCCAGCACTGACAGCATGGATGTCTTCCATGCCAAGCTGCCACTGGCTCCCTCAGAGGAGACTTCAATGGTAGTATGCAGAGGTATTTTGCCACATTTGTTAGGCCAGTCTTCCAGAAAAAGCATGCTACAGAGAGGCTGCTTCCCAGCATGGATCAGCATTCACATCACCCTCCCGTCAGTACCCGGCCCAAGATGGGGAAACTAATGATCCAAGCAGCGGATCAAATTCAGTGATAAATCCTGGTCATTGCCGAGTGAGGCATGTTTTGCATATGCTAAGAACAATCTCCACCCCCCATAATTAGGCCATGCCTCCATCAAACGCCTCCCTGTTGTGGATTTAGTGCTCAATCCTGCAAGGTGCACCTGAAGTCAATGGGTTGAGGGTTCTCAGCGGCTTGCAGGGTCAGATCCATACTGCATAAGGGTCCTGGGGAGCTACAGAATGGTGACAGTACTTCACTGAACCTTGTACCCTCTATTTGCTCCAGTGCTATTCTGTGCAAATTGTGCTCCCCCCCCCCCCCCGCAGCGTTATGTAATGGAGGGGGCCATGGGGCCGTGTCATTCTGAGAAGTACGAGTGCAGTGGTGCATATGGGGGTCCACTAATATTGTTATATAACCAGCAAAACAAAATTGTTTAGTAACAATATAATTAATCACACTGTAGAGAAACAGTCAGAAGGAACATAAAATAAATTTTCAAAGCCACCTGCCACTGATATCAATGATACGACTGACAGCCTTTGAAAAGAATGGAGAAACCCTGGATTAGCGGAACAATCTTCACCATGGGTTTACAAGAAATTAAATCATTCTGAATGGTCATTCAGACTAAGGGTTACTGACAGGATGAGTGATCTAATAAAATCTTCATGTTGTTTTAGACAGCAAGACATACCGCTAAGGAAGGCATGTTATAACCTGAAAAGGGTCCACAGCTTTAAGAAATTATCCCCCAAAGGTTGTAAAGCTTTGACTATGCAAAGTATTTTTGCTATTATATACACTGGCGACCACTAAGTGCAGCTATTATTCCTGGCGATCATTCAGAGAAGGACAGGGCTGATAAAGCACTTAGCAGAGTTTTTGGCTAGATCCATCTGTCTTTTCAACCACCGGTACATTCCTTTAGATCAGTGGTTCCCAAACTGGGGTTCGTGAACCCCTGGGGGTTCATGAAATGTTACAGGGGGTTCTTGGGGAAAAATTCCCTAATGGCGGACAGAGCTGTCGCTAAGGCCTCCGGGCAGCATGGGGCCAGCAGCCTGGAGCCCCTGGACTTCCAAGAGCTAAGCAGATCAAAGCAACCATATCTATCACACTAAAGAGATTTAAATTTCAAGACTCCTTATAAGTAATGGAAAGGGAGGTGGATATTTTTTGCTGTTTTTAAAATTAAATAGGCAGCTCGTATTGTTTTTAAAATTATTATGAAGAACAAGTTTAAGCTTTGTTGTAACATGCGTTGCTTGCCTGGACTGCTCAAGACCTGAATGATTGTGTAGGAGGAACTCCTTTGAGTTGGCTTCTTAAATACCTTCATGCTGTTTCACATCTGATACTCCTTGATGAAACATAGGAGCCTTGTCTTATAACAGGCTTTATTCAAAGTGATACAAGCTACGAAAGTGAGATCTTGGAAGAGTGTTGCCATTTTCATAATATAATAAAAATACTGTAATGATAAATAGTAATTAATAATAAAAAGTGTTTAATAAGCATGTCATAAAAACAAATTTTATATTTCCAAGCTCACTGCTTTTATAATTTATACTCAGGTAAAGGAGAAAATCCCGGGGAATATTTATTTTTAGGAGAGGGTTCGCGAGATTTAACATTTTAGTGAAAGGGGTTCACAGGGTGTTAAAGTTTGGGAACCACTGCTTTAGATCCTTTTAAGGGATTCTGGATGTTCCTGAGTGTAATAAATGGAGGTCTTTATTTTTATTTGCCATTTTTTATGATTTAGCATGCTATGGTTGCAAATATCTCGCTTAAAATGTTTACATGTGTGTGCGTTGATCACACTTGCATCTAATGAAAGGCTGGATTGGGCCTTATTCCAGTGGGAGACAATGGTAGAGGAAGGTACAAGACATCCCCTCTGTCTTGCAGGGCCTATGTAAGAGCCATGCCCAATTGCCATCCCTGAGCTTGGGGAGCACAGGGACTGCTCCCTCCCTATCACCTTGGGGGAGCGCATGCCCCAAAGGAGGCAGGGAGGAGGTAGGACAGGTGGATGATATGCCCCTGAAGAGGTGTAGCAGGGAGCACCACTCATGGACTGGGCCCAAATGGTACAGTTGAACCTTAAGCAAAGCCTCTGCAAGGAAATGTAGAGGCACCTGGGGAAAATATCTCAACCAGCTGCTAGGGGCAATATTAACCTTCTGGTTCTATGAACTGTACATGTACCTGAGTCAACAGAAAGACAGACATAGGGCACTTAGTGACAGTATAAGAGGCAGCTTGGTCTGTTGCACCCTTCGGGGGGCAAGGAGCACTGGAGTTCAAATCCTAGTGCTATCGGAGACTTTCTTTATGGCCTTGAACAAGTCATTCAATCTCTCTGGACCTCACTTCCCTCCTCTGTAAAATGGGGCTAACAATATTTATCTGCCTCACTGCATTTTTATGAAAATCAACTAATGTTTGTACAATGCTTTGAAGGTGCTAAGTGAAAAGTATTGTCACTATTATTAAAGTTTGGGGTATTTTTCTAATTTAAGCATCTTTGCTATTATGTGAATATGCTCCTTAAATTCCAGTGCAGAGGGGAATGACACAAACATTCTTGTTCTGGGGTAAAATATAGCAAAGTAATACAATTTTTTTTTTTTTTTTTTTTACATTTCTATAGATCCTTTCATTCCAAAAGTACTCCATAAATTATGTGCAAAGATCATTGCTGAAATGCACCCACCTCTGGGGTGGAGGGTAGCAGTCCAACCGATTACCAGCGCACAACATAGAGAAGGAAAATTTTGGCTCAGGACATTGTGGCAAACCTCTTCACATATAAATAAGTGTCATAGATTTTTAATGTCCAAATGACATGACCTTGTTTTTAACAATCTCCTTTGAAAGGTCTCTTGAGACAGTAAGCTGGGCAGCACTTTACATAAGAAGGAACAGATGAATTGATCTTAATGGAATTTGAACCTTTGTTTTCAAAGAATCTAGATTTAAGGCTCATTCTTACACCACTAAACTAGACCAACACAGCAAAGTCCTCAACTAACCCAGGTGTTAAAAATCCAGGTGTCACTGTAACTATTTGTTAATCTACTGGTAAGGCAGTCTGATATATCCCTAAGTGTATGAGAGTCAGGGTATATCTTTAAGAAACATCCAATTCTCACAGCACTAACCTAATGGAAGTTCTGCACACCTAGCCATGACAGAATATACAGCTGAGCTCACTTCTGGTCTAGTGACTATGCATGGACGCTGGGAGACAGGAGACCTAGGTTCTATCCTAACTGCTTCTGACTCATTCTGTAACTTTTGGCAAATGTCCACTGATTTTGGGTGCCTCAATTTCTGGACTCCTCTTAAGGTTACTAAGGCCTGATATTCAGAGCTCCCATTGACTGCAGGTGCCTGTGCTCATTATATCTGAAAATCAGGCCTGACAGGTCTCAAGTTGGGTACTCAAACTTAGTGAACGCATGAAAATTTGAGCTTCAATTGACACTGTGCCTCAGTTTCTCCATTGTAAAATGATGATGTTACCAATCTTTGTAAAGAGCTTGGAGATCTAGGGATGAAAAATAACTATGTAAGTGCAAAGTGTTGTTTAATTAGGGCCTTCCCCCCTGCTTGAGCCAAGCACAAGGGCAGGACTGTGCTCTTATGATTTTAGAGATTGTTCACAGATAGGTAAATGTTTTTATCCCCATTTTACAGATGGAAAAACTGAGACAGAGACAGGTTAAGTGTCTTGCAGCTAGTAACAGAGCTGGTTCTATTCGCCAACTGCAAGCTACAAATAATTTCCACTAGAATCAGCAGGAGTTATTTTAGTGGCTCATCTCATGTCTGTGGAGGGAGAATCTTGACTTCCAGCAATCCCCTCCTCCATCTCTGAATGCTCTTTGTATCATTAGACAACGCTGGCTCCAACAATATGTTATAGTTAAAGTTCCTTTGCCACTTACTTGAGCTTATCTGCTATGAAGATCACGCGTCGCTCCAGCAGAAGGGAAGCAAAGATCCTGATGATCTGTCGTACGCTGAGGCACTTGAAAAGACATTCAAAGTCCACGTGTTCCAGACGTGAGTCCATTGGACGCCGAAGCTCTATCACCTGAATGCATTCAAAGAAATGTAAGTTAGTTTAACTGGTCAGGCTTCACTAGCTCTTCAGATGCCTTTCACCCATGCATAGGCCACGTGGCACTAAATGCCTCGTTCCCTGTGCTGAGGAGATAGGGGACTTTCACTCACACTCTCTCCTTTGCAGAGAGACTAAAAGGAGATGCACGCGCCAGAGCAGCATTCTATTGCACACCTCCTCACCAGGTTATGCTTGCAAATCTTATCTGCCTCCCAGAAAGAAACTCTCTGTACATTAAATCAGCCCTCATTTGCTAGGATGAAATAGTCCTGCTTTATAGACATCCACTTTGAAAATGGGAAGCTCGACTGTGTCAGCAGCATACAGCAAAAAACGGAACCTGTAACTTTTTCTGGAAGTCAGGATCATGGCTTGAATGGCAACATCTGACAAGTTCCACTCTGTCCTTGTTTCCATGCTGCACCCATCCCCTGGCATCTGAACCCCTTTCCTCAGATTTATTAGGTTGATTTCTTCATCTAAGATTTTAACCTGTGGGATTGCATGATCCCTTTAACATCCAGCCCTGTGTGAGCCAGGTTTAGGCTGGGACTTCAAAGATGGTGGACAGAAAAACAGAGAAGGGTAAAAAACACATAGAGTGCAAAGGAGGGAGAGAAAGAGATAGAAGGGCAGGGCAGCAGCTGATGATCTACTGACATTTGGAGGAACTAGGGTAAACTCATTGGAAATGGACAGCTGCAAAATACTGCACATGACCAGCCTTTACCAAAAAAGACCCCACTCCTTATACTCTACATAATATAGGTATTATTTTTTGTCAGATTAAGGCCTAGTTGAAATCTCAGAGAACACATCCCCAGGACCATAATAATCTCTTATACTACCCATCCTCCTGTGTGTCTTAAAGCCAACGCCAATGTATTGGTATAAAGTATTTTTATGCTTTCATACCTACAGTTCCAGGTTCCATTAACATTATGGTATTGGTTTAAAACTGAATTAGCCCTTATGAAATTGCTCCAAAACAACACTGCAGTTAGCAGCAGAGTGCAGGAGAGTGGAAATAAAATGGATTGATAGCAGTTCTTTTGTGACACCATTGTGCTCAGGGACAGGATAGGAACAGTCAGAAGAAAATCACTGTCACATCCATATTGTGTAGAGTCACATCTTGTGATTAGATTTTTTTAAGAAACCCAAAATATGCAAACAAACATTCTCCCACTGTAACACCACATATCCACCACCCTACCACTGCTGCAAAAATCAGCAAACATACCATTGTTGAGTGATTGTGTTTTCCTGACTGATACTACCAGGGGGGTAAATGCTAGCTCCCATTGCTTTAAGTTTCATAAAGGTGACCAGTACTAAGAGTTAAACATTTCTCAGCATGGTGATTGAAGGCTTGTTAAGTCATGTTAATGTGCCAAATCATTGGGAACTAGTTACTAAGGGCTAATCTACACTGGCAATGTTAAAGCGCTGCTGCGGCAGCGCTTTAACATGGCTTGTGTAGTCGCGGCAGAGCGCTGGGAGAGAGCACTCCCAGCGCTCTAAAAAACCCACCTCTCTGAGGGAAGTAGCTCCCAGCGCTGGGAGCACGGCTCCTAGCACGGGTGCACTGTCTACACTGGCGCTTTACAGCGCTGAAACTTGCTGCACTCAGGGGGGTGTTTTTTCACACCCCCGAGTGAGAAAGTTGCAGCGCTGTAAAGTGCCAGAGTAGACAGGCTCTTAGTTTCCAACACTATAATCTTGCTGTGGGATGCATTGCAAGTCACAACAGTTTTTAGAAACAGTGGAAGGGCCAAATTCTGTTCTCAAGTAAGCCAGTGCAATTTCACCTAAATCAATGGGATTGCACTTGTGTAACTGAGAACAAAGCTGAGCCTTTGTTCTCAGCTTTGTTCTCAAAAAGCCTAAAGTCTTTTTGATCTGCTGCTTGCTTTACTGTACTTGTTTGTTTCCATGTATTAAGGTTGCATGGAAGGGATCTGGCGCATGAGCTAAATGGGGCAGGACTACAGAGCCAGTTATCAAATACATTAGCATCTAGAAAGCACCATGAAATCTTGCCTTTATTCCTAAAGTCAGCCCCTCAGAATTTCTTATGCTTTCCACAGTATGAGGATTGAAGACTTCAAATGTGCCTTACAGGGCACTTTTACAAGGAACCCTTTTTGTTTCAGCCCAGAAGACATTATGGTGCAAACTGTAACACCACTGAAGTTACTGGCTTTAGGTCACTAGAAAATGTGATCCGATGTAAAAATTAAAAATAGGCAGAGAACTTGACAGTAAAATAGAATTCTAAGAAAAAAATCACCTTCTTTTTTCTATGCCATTCATTCAGACAAATTCTATTCTCCATAATTCTACAGTTAGTCCATCCAAATAAATGAGTGGAGTTATTATGGATTTACACCAGGAGTACACAGCAGAATTTGAAGTTAAAAATGACCTTTTAACCAACATACTAACATTGATATTCTCTAGTAGCCCACATAATCTACAATACCAGGTTTCTATTGGACTTTTACATCTTGCATTTTTAACTGGGTTTCTGTAATACACACACACACACACACACACACACTTTAAAAATCCATAAGACGTTTTATAGAGCTTGCTGTTCCAAATATAGGCCATTGCTTTGGGGGTCAGGTAAATGACTATTTTTTTCAAAACACTGATGTTTAAAAACTGTCACCAAATGCTGCTGGTAAATTCTTTAGCCAATTCCATATCTCTGAACAACGATGCTCGTAATAACTTCTAAGTTCCTGATCTGGTGGAATACAGTCATAATGGAAAACACCCTATGGATGACTTCTAGCTTGCTAATACTGCAATAAAGTTCAGCCACATCATAACTCTTCTGTTAAATACACAAGAACTTGGAGTATGTTGGAATTTTTTTTTTTTATTATTAAACTTCCAGAGAACCAACATACATATTAAAATAACTACCTCTTCATAAAACTGTTTATAATAATCAAAGGGAATTATTGTTAATAGTAATTATGGTGCTGTTTTCCAGAACCCTCCCACGACATTTCATGATTCCCCCATCATCAGCTTTCTTTCTTTGGCTTCTTTTTATTATTTGTGGAGTAGGGGTGTTCGGTTTTGGGTTTAAGGTTTGCAGTAGCCTTTTACCTCATTTCCAGCTCCAGGCAGAAAAGTCTTGACTTTGATTGTCTTTCCAGGTGCAGGAAAAGGAGACTCCATCAGACTCCTCATAAATGGATAAACCAGGGCAGCAGAGATGCCCCTTCTCCTTTCAACCTCATCCAGGATCTGATCCATCACAGTCCGATGTGAAAGAGAGAACATATCAGAACAACAACAACATAAATTTCTAAAGCATCTTCTGTCCCAAACATGTACCAGACTACATGCCTAATTCTCCCCTTATGTGCACGTGTCCAATACCATTAATGTCACAACAGAATCACAGGGGTTGCAGGAGTGTAACTGAAGGCTGAATATGTAGAGAGATCGAGATCATTTCATCTATTGATAAAATGCAGCCACCTCTGGGATGGAGCACAGAAGGCATTCTGCGCCAGCCACACTTCAAAGCAGTTTTTAGAAAGGTAAGGAAGGAATAATTTATCCACTGGTAACTGTAGGGAGACTTCACAGAGCAAAATGTGATTGGTAGAATTGGACTTTGGCCAGGACATCAGGGTTGACATCTTTGCTTTTAGGAAAAGTGAAACGGGATTCTGTGACCGCAGGACCTCAGTTTAACATATTCAGATTGGGCATACAGCGTTTTCTGCTTCAGATTCTGAAATGAGGAGACAGTGATTGCTTCACAATCCCTATGTTCAAAACAGCTGATCCTGAGTGGGTTTTGTGAAGCGTGCCCTACTCTTTACATTGGATGTCCACACGAATGTCATTTTCCATTTGCCATGACACAGAATAGACAATTTAGCTGTATACTGAACAGATGGAACTCTGATAGATTCCGAGGATTTTTTTTCTTCTTCTTCTTCTCATTTTATTCACACAGGCCAACATAAATTAGACCATAGCAAAGTTTTCCCATATTAAATAGAACGTGATGCTGATAAACCTAAAGAAGAGGGGAAAGCCAGCTTTAAAGCAGTTAGTGGTTTGACCTGGAAGACTGATCTTTTAACCACTACTCATGAGCAATGGGCCACGCAATAGTTAGTCTGTCAAAGCCAGGCACTTTCCCTTGTTGCTGTTGGAAATGCTTTCCATTGAAACAGAATGTGAAAAGATACTTAACTATGAGCTGGAGAGTTACAATAATAGCTAAATGACACCAAAAGCCAACAAAGGCACTAACTGGAGCGCTGCCTCCCCGCCCTCTCTGCGCGTCTAACAAATACCGAGTACTTGCAGCTCCCATTGAAGACAATGAGAGTGGGGGGTGATCATACAAGTTTATATTAATTTCGTTCTTAAGGTAACTTGCTTGGGTGACAACCGCTCACACCAGATTAGAGAAGCTCCTTACTGAAGGCCAGCCCAGTGGCTAAGTAGTAGTGACGTAATACTATTCCTTCTGTTCCCTTGGCTACATCTACACTTAAACCACTAGAGCGGCACAGCTGTAGCCCTTCTGTGTAGACACTCACTACAGCAATGGGAGACATTCTCCCATTGCTGTAGTTAATCCACCTCCCTGAAAGATGGTAACTAGGTGACGGAAGAATTCGTCTGCTGACCTAGCACTGTCTACACTAGGGGTTAGGTTGCCTTAACTACGTTGTTCAGAGGCATGGATTTTTCACATCCCTGAACATCCCTGGGTCAACTTAACTTTTTAGTGTAGACCCAGCTGTAGTATCTCCTAGGCAAGCCTTTGTGTTGCTGCCAACACTGGTCTCCTTTTTTGTAGGTGCTAAGTGATTCTTTACGTTGTTGGCATTATATGCTAAATATAAATTAAATAAATCACATTTTAAATTAGATACAGTCAATTGAAAGCTGTTGGGGGGAGCGACTGTGTCATGTTATGGGTTTGGACAATGCCTATTCTAGTGGGGCACTGACCCTGACTGTCAGCACAATACAAATAATATATTTTTAAAATAAAGAAAGTTTGGACAAAGACATCTCATGAGTCTAAAAATGGGCAAAAATATCTGCCAAGACCATGACTGCATGCACTGGCTGAGTTTGGAAGTGAGGAAATCTGTGGTTCTCAAATCTGTCTTTAAGTAGATATCGCTACAGTGCACAAAGAGGACTCCAAGGGGAATTAAAATAATGCAGATAATCAAAAACAAAGGGCTTTTTCTGCTTCTCAGCTAAGTAATGTACAAGGTTTAATATCTCAGTAGTCTCTCCCATCACGTTTTTATATGAAGGCTGCAGTTTCCTGTTTTGTCTACTTATGTTAAGTGTACCATCATGATAACTTTCCTCCTTCCCATTAGTTTTACCAATCGGGGCACCTTGGTTTCGTTTTTACAAACTAGGAAAAAGGGATGTTCTCACTGTCTCTTAAGAATCTTAATCTGCACCAGGAACAAATCTGTTCTACAAACTGGTACTACAAACTGACTCTTCTTTTTTTCATTTAAGAGCTGATTCAGGGCTGTAGTACTCCGTCTTGCCAGGTGCTGAATACCTTCAATTCGAATCACATTAGTGGGAGTTGAGTCTGTAATCTTCAACTAAGACTAGTTATTTCTGTGTGAACCAGATGCAATGGCCCAGTGATCACATTAGCAGGAAGAAGTGAATAGCTCTTCCCTAACAGTGGGCCAGGCCTATACATTCAATGGGAGTTCTACCCACACCAGGAATAAATAAGAACTTCTGGATTAGGCCAAATGTCCCTAATGTCACCAGTGTTTGCCTTCTTCCTTTCCATGATCATCTGGGAATCACTTCCATTGAAGCCAATGGAATTCTACCAGTGTAAAACTAGTACAAGTGAGAAAAAACAACAGACCCTTACTACAATTTAACTATATGACTGATAAGCAGGAAACTGACATTTGGGGTAAACTTTTCAGCCAGCCACTAAGTGAGCACATTAAAATGATATGCAAGCTCACATAAATGAAATTATTTGCATATGTCAATCAGGTAATTTCATATTTGACTAGCTAATTTGCATCAAATGCTCATTTACATGAGCAAATGCAAGGTTTGGGCACAAATGTGCAAACAGAATTTTTGCAATTCTGGCCCATCTCTGGTATTTTCTGGCATAAACTCTCCACTCTGTGGACCTGCGCACACTTCATGTCTTCATCTTGACTGATATTTTTGACTAGTGTGCTGGCAGCAAGGTATTGTAATGTTCAATTTTGTAATATCTGCTTCATCTTTTCCCCTTCAAAAACCTCAGAGAACTAGGCCACCGTCAAAGTTAGATAGCAACAGCAAAGAGAAGGAAGAGTGTCATGACATATCTCTGTATCATTAGCTTCCACAATCTTTTTGTTACCTCTATTCACCATGTTCCAGCATGGTGTTTCTGCATCAGTTGCAATCATCTTTATTTAGACACCAGTTATGTCAAGAGGCTATTGGAACAACCCTTTGGTTTGACCTTTTATATGATGTCATAAATAGGACTGGTATTAACTACTTTCATCTGATTTTTTAAAGCTTGATTCATGTTAATCAAAGTTTTATCCTGCAAAGCTCAAAACATGCTTATATGGAAGATAACATTCTGTATGATTAGATCACATAAATTACATAAAATGTCATGATTTTATCAAATCCAAAAACTAACCTCACAACCAAAAACTAGCCAACTGTATTCAGTAAATTAAATAAATAAATAATTATTAATCTGGTCTTAAATTCTGTAAAACTCCCTTAGGTCTGACTGCCAAAGTGATACATTCCTTGCAAACAGACACATCATTTACTCAACACTCTATTCACATATGAGCTGAAAGGTCTAAATTGTGTGACATGCTACCAGGAATTGTATAAAAGGGGGCTCAAAGTCTGAAATTCACTCAAAGTCTGAAATATCATCGTCCTCTCACAAATCACACTAAAATCCTGGTTGGTACGGCTCTATCACAATTAAATGCTCACTGAAGTTGCACAGGACGTGCCCTTGGATGTTAGAGGCACTCCGTTGGCGGCAGCCTGGACATTTCAAACTCTAATCAAGCAAGAAAAATATTTTTGGCTGCTTTGTTTTATTTGAATATCCTTTTGTTGAATGTAAAAAGAATGTTTATGGTACTGGAGTACACTCTGAGTCAGCTGCTTCTTTGACTATCAAATGCCTCAGCCTTACTTCAGTGTTTAATCAGCCTGAATAAGCTGTTTATTGTCTTGCAACTTCTGTACTAGGAACTTTATTCCTTAAGTAAACCAGATCAAAGTATGATGCAACTTTGGTGTCACATTTGTTCCTTCTAATTAGATTATTATTGTTAACACAACTTCTTGTGATGGAAATATCCCACTACAACAGAATCCGCTTATGGAATAATCTTGATTCTTGACCTCATTACTGCAGTGGGGGAGTACTGGCGTAAAAGTGGTATTGGCCCATCATTTCAAACATGCATGCCAAGAATTACAGGTCAGCAGAGAATAGTTTTAGAAAACAATGGAAAAAAGCCTCAGGCAGCCAATACATACGAACACCCAGATGTTTTTCAAATCAAGATTTGCTTCAGACACAGAAGCAATAAGACATTCTTTGATGTACCCAATAATAATGAAATGTCTAAATGTAAAATACTGTTGCTGCCCATCAAATTAAAAAGTTCTGTGTGTTTGGTTCATTAATATAGACATTTCTCAGTGAGTAATCAAATTAAGTGAAATATTGGGGGGAAGGGAAAAGGAAACTTACCTTGGAAAATAAGTCAAAGCAACCGAGCCGGCTGATGACACAATATACTTCAGGTAGGCGTGGACCTTTTCCACTTGGCTGATAACAATGAAAGAGAGATTGAAATTACTTTTTAATTTTGAGTCACAAGAAAATACACTTATATAGCACAATGGCTTGGCTATTGTGCTAAATCTTTTGCTATCCATTTCTCCACCAAAATAGTAACTCTTGAAAAAGCATTATATTCCTTCCATAAGGCAGGAAACTAAAAGGCATCAAGAATGCTTATCCACTTTGGAAATCACAACTCATCGGAGCTGTTCTCCGATATCATTCCAACTTGCAGCCATACAGCACAGTTACAAATGGCTGTAACCGTGTCTCAGCAATTGCTCTCTTTTATTCCTTGAGGCAGTAGGGGCTGCACAGGGGGCTGGGTATCTGCAGGAAAGGATGAGAATGGGAAGGCTAGGGGAAGGTTTAATGGTCATTTTTGTTCCCCAATCACACCACGATGGTCAAAGACTGCTTAACTCAAGACTAGTATGATCAGAGAGCGAAACAAAGACGTGCACGACCTAAATCCCAATAGGGTTTTCATCTAGATCCTCCACATTAGTTGGGGGCTACTTATTTACACATGTAAAAAACGTGCAAAACTTGAATAATCGAAACGGTTAAAAGTGAAAATCATGCTTGACATACAAAAACAAATGAACAAACAAAAGCTACCTAGAGAATTTGATGTACATTCCCCTCTTGAAGACAACTAGAAATGTATTCGTAATAGGCCTCATCCTCCAATAGTGTAAATTGCCATTGGCTCCATTGAGCTGAACACAACGTATCCTCCACATATAGTGCTGAATTGTGGCATTTAGCCACAGCTCTGTATTGGGAGCAATGTAGAAGCACCCCAGCAGGAGAATTGGTAAGAGTCGTATTTAAGAGTGGTGCAATGCCCCTGAACAGTCTGGTGGCACAGGCGAAGAAAAAGAAGCATCCTTCATTGGGCAAAATCTAACTCTTAGGGGTGAGCTATTCTGAAGTACTCAGCATTGAGCCAACTCTGTTCCCATTGAAGCCAATGGCCGGTGCTCGGAGTCAGCCTAATTCTGCTCCCATTGAAACCACTGGCTCCAATCGGAGTTAGGCTAGTGCTGAGCACTTTGGAAAATCCCATCTGAGTGGGAGTGAGTTCCCTGGGACAGAGACCAAGTTTTCCTTTGTCCCTCAGACTGTGCCAAGCACACTGTCAATATTTAAATAACAAACAGCTGCAATGTACAGGGCATGTGCAGTGGCTTTCCATTACATTTTTAACATGCCGAATTCCAGTTCTGCTATCATCTAGTTTGAGGTTGAGCAATTAAACTGACACAGAGGGATATTTTGCTGATTTCAGGGACAAACAGAAAGGCAGCAGAAATTAGAAGAAATCAGGAGTTTCCCTTTTTTTCTTTGTATCTCCCTCCCCCCCACCCCACCCACCCCCGGCCCAAGTTAAATTTGTTGTCACTGAACAATAAAATAGTAATAATCACAGAAGCCTTAATTTCACCCAGAAAAATGTTGAGGACCATTCTTCATGGACAATGGATGTTGGGCAGATCTACTGAGTACTTATGGTCTAGATTCAGGAACAGAATCTTACTAAACTGGGTGACTGGGCTACAAAACGGCAGATGAAATTCAGTGTCAATTAGTTTAAAGTAATGCACATCGGAAAAAATAAGCCCAACTATACATAAAAAATGATTGAGTCTAAATTAGCTGTTACCACTCAACAAAGAGATCTTGGAGTAATTGTGGATAGTTCTCTGAAAACATCCACTTAGTGTGCAACAGCAGGCAAAAAAAGCTAATATAATGTTAGGAAACAATAGGAAAGGGATAGATAAGACAGAAAATATAATGTCACTATATAAATCCATGTTACGCCCACACCTTGAATATTGAGTGTAGTTCTGGTCACCCCGTCTCAAAAAAGATATATTAGAATTGGAAAAGACACTAAGAAGGGCAAAAAAAAAAAAAATGATTAGGGGTACGAAACAGCTTCCATACAAGGAGATATTAAAAAGGCTGGCACTGTTCAGCTTAGAAAAGAGACAACTAAGGGAGAATATCATAGAGGGCTATAAAATCATGGTTAGTGTAGAGAAAGTGAATAGAAAAGTTATTTACCCCTTTATATAACACAAGAACCATGGGCTATCCAATTAAATTAATAGGCAGCAGATTTAAAACAAACATGTATAGTCAACCTGTGGAACTCATTGCCAGGGGATGTTGTGAAGGCCAAAAGTATAACTGAGTTCAAAAAAGAATTAGATAAGTTATTAGAGGATAGGCCCATCAATGGCTATTAGCCAAGATGCTCAGGATGCAACTCCATGCTCCAGGTGTCCCTGAACCTCTAACTGCCAGAAGTTGGGAGTGGACTACAGTGTATGGACCACTTGAAATTGCCCTGTTCTGTTCATTCCCTCCGAAGCATCTGGCACTGGTCACTGTTGGAAGACAGGATACTGGGCTAGGTGGACCATTGGTCTGACCTAGTATGGCTGTGCTTATGTATCCCTATTCAGGAAAACACTTACGCATGTGCTTAAGAGGTTTCCTGAATCACCACCCATGGGAAATCAGAGACCTGATCCAAAATCCACTGATGTTAGTGGGAAGATTCCCACTGCAAAGGGCATTGGATCAGGTCCTAGACTACCAGAATGTCATCCAAAGTCACCTGTATTTGCTACTGCCCTGCATAGGGACAGCAGGTCTGCAGATGGAAATACCTTTGAAAGGTGTAATAGCCCATTCTCCTTTTTCCATTGGGCACAGAACCATGACCAAAAGGAAGTCTCTGAACTCAACAAAAGTCACCTTTCAACGGATCACTTGGCATGACGTGCTATTGAGATAGAACGCAGGGACTGCCCCAGAGCTGACATTACTGCAGGAATTCCTGTCTCTCCTTGTCTAGGAACTGCAAACACCCTGCACCAACCCACTGCAGACATGCTACCAAACTACTTTGCCCTGCCATTAAAGAATTCCGAGTAGGTTCTCAGACAGTGGGTCTAGTTCTCGGTTGCCCCGCACCTTGTGGAGTCTTTCTGCCTGTGCAAAATGAATGAAAAGCGGGTGTAACACACCAACACTCTGAGTTGGTATTTTACACCCACTTTGCCCAGCTGTGTAAATGATTACACAAGATGGAAAACAGTGGAAGAATCAGCCCCCATATTAATAATACTATGACAGAGGAGCCCGATGTCATAATTTCTGTCTGCTTTTGCTTACTTTTATATTTAATCGAAGTGGATAATGATCTTTCCCCTTTTACCATAATAAGTTGGTGGCATTTAGTTTCAGTGTCTCGTCATTAGACTATAAGGATTATGCAAGTTGTTTCCACAAAGCGGGTTTATCATTTACATGCCATGCAGAGTTGATTCAGAAGAAGCTGGAGGACGGCTGTGTTTTTTAAATCTGAGAATTGCTGGGACAGTCAGCAGGTGCCTGTGCTGTTATAATAAAGACCATGAAAAAATGCTGCACTTAAGTGAACACAGATGAGTGTATTTCTGAATCCAAACCTGCTCACCACACGTCACATCTCTGAAAACAGCAGAATCCTTTTTTGTCCATATTAGGTATAAAACCCTTTCTAAAGGCATTGAGTGATTATATCAAGCATGTGGGATTTTGGTTAAAATCATTGTGTCAAATCTGCAGGAATGCCGAAGTCATGCCAGGAGTCTTGGACAGCTACCAGCCAAGAGCTGTCTTACTGAGTGCCAGTAAAAACATCACACTCCTGGGTCATCTATAAGACCAGAAACAATAACCACGCAGTTTATTCAAAGACCCTGCCCTATGAAATATTATTCCTTACAAATATCTTAAAGGTTACATGTCACTGAGTTTATGAGTGCTAGGCATCTTCCCTGCTCATATTCATTACACATGATCCCCTTGTATTTTAGGGATTTCTCTTTGCCAATAGCAGAGCCTCCTCGGTACACGCAAATCATCACGAAGAGCAAAAGAGCAAACGTCTCAGGCTGGGGAGGCTCTCAGGGGCTGGAATCCTGAAGTGAAATGATTTACTCCTATTAAACATGACTAAAGTCATGAGTTTGTAAAAACCAGGCATTAACCTGCATGATCCTATATCAACGGGTCTCCCTGGCTGAAACTGTCCCTCTGGCTGCAGCTTCACATTAGAGAAACAGCACCTGCTTCTCATACTGTACTTTGTTAATTCCCCAGGAAAATGTTGTGAGCATGTGTGTTACATCTAACCCTCTGTGGCCATCCACATCTGGGCTTGATTTACTCTTTGCATCAGTGGTGGCCTCTGCCCCCTGGGGATGGGTCCAATCCTAGGAAAGACAGACGGTGTTTGCACCACTATCCAGCCTCAATGGTCCCACCAGGGGATGGCAGCTTTAACCTGCACATGGAACTCGGCCACTGGATGTGCCGAATCAACCTATCCGGACAGCCGGCCCATGCCCACTCCGAGGTCGGTGGGTAGCTGAGAATAGTATGAGTGCCACCGCATAGCTCCTACACTGCGGGGAGAGGCAACATAGAGCCATTACGCCAGTTCTATTCCAACTGGAAAGACCCCCTTCATCGGTGTATTTCCCAGGACTATTTTTGCTTTATCCTGTCAGAACAAGATAAAGGCTAATATCAAATGACCTGACCTGAGGAGTTTGCAAGGGACACTCTCATAGTCAACCTGAGGAATTCGTTGCCAGGGGATGTTGTGAAGGCCAAAAGTATGGCCATTCTTATATTCTTCTCCTGGCCCCACATCACAATCAGGTGACTGGTGGATAGGTATAAACTGTTGACAACACGGCCTGCTGCTTAATACCCCACTGCTTCATCCAAGCCTCTTTCTGAGTGTGGGGCTGTTGGGTAAGGGGCAGCTGGGAGTCAGCTTGCATGCAGAGCATATACTGCCCACTTCCTTGAGGAAAGGGGGAATAAAGCATTTGGAGTTTTTTGTTTTTGTGGGGCCGAGTATATTCTTAGTCTTCATCCAGCCTTGCTTGCAGGAATTCTAATTAGTCTCACAGACAATAGGGCGCTGATTCCCAGGAGGATGAAAATAAACCACCACGAGTTGAGCTGTGAAACAGAAGGGTGAGGATCAGCACCAGGGGGTTCTGCTAGTTTTCTTGGCCAGCACAAAGACTGAAGCAGCCTTGCTGCACAGTGTTTACCCTGGACTTTGCTGCTGCAAACCCTGCTTTCGCCTCTATTCTGAGATTATGTCTAAGGGAAACCGTGGCTCTTTATGCTAAAAAGGAGCCTTTTCCCCTACTGTTACTCACACCTTCTTGTCAACTGTTTGAAATGGGCCATCCTGATTATCACTACAAAAGTTTTTTTCTCCTGCTGAGAATAGCCCACCTTAATTGATTAGTCTCGTTACAGTTGGTATGGCAACACGCATTTTTTCATGTTCTTTGTGTATATATATCTTCCTACTGTATTTTCCACTGCATGCATCCCATGAAGTGGGTTTTAGCCCACGAAAGCTTATGCCCAAACAAATTTGTTAGTCTCTAAGGTGCCACAAGTACTCCTCATTCTTTTTGTTTTAAAAAAGACCTTCTTTCCCAGGTGCTTGAAATCTAGCTGAGCTATTCAGAGTTTCTTGCCTAATCTACCATCTCACTGCCTGGCCGTACGTACGTACGCACGCACACACACCTACTTTAAAAGTAAGGCAAAAAGCTGGGAGAAAGTGAGACCAGCTGTTCAAATTAATAATTTAGTAGTCTGGATTAGTAAAGACACCAAAGTGGGTAGGAAGCTGCCTTGGTCCTCTGACTCCTTTTTGAGGATTTCAGACTCCCATAATATACTAGGGAATGCCAGTTGCTTCATAGCACTTTCACTTCAGAGGGCCTGAAGCAACGGGACTAATGGAGAGTTTCTGCATTCCTCTGCTCCTCCATAGGGGTGTGGCACAGGCCCAGCAAACTGGTAGGAAAGGGAAGGGTGCATCATGGCCCCACACCCAAGCTCAAAGAAGCAGGAATGGAGCAAAGGGCCTCCTGAAATGGGAGAAAGGAAGAAAAGGCGACCTGTTAGCTATCACCTCAAGATCCCCAATAGGCCAGTGGGTATTGCTAGCAAGAAGAGATTGTGAGGGAGAAGTGAAGGATTGCTATGGATTGTGTGAGAAGGGAACACGATAGAGATGAAGCAGAGGGCATGCTGTGTAGGGAAGGAGAGTTGCATGGCTTCCTGGGACCTGCCAAATACATGGATTCACTTTGGATTGGCATCTGATATTTTGGATTCCCAATGAGCCCAATCAAAGCCATTGGAGCTTTAGCCACAATTAGTTCTAACTAAGATGATAATTAATGGAGATATCCCATCTCCTAGAACTGGAAGGGACCTTGAAAGGTCATTGAGTCCAGCCCCCTGCCTTCACTAGCGGGACCAAGTACTGATTTTTGCCCCAGATCCCTAAGTGGCCCCCTCAAGGATTGAACTCACAACCCTGGGTTTAGCAGGCCAATGCTCAAACCACTGAGCTATCCCTCCCCCCCCCTCCCCCGATGACAGATCTTTGACTACAGTAATGTATCATTGGGATATATTGCAAAAGAGACATCAGATTAGACTTTGGTACAACACTGCAGTGTAGATGGCAGGTCAGGTCATATGCTTTCATAGTACGCATTCACTCTTGCAGCAGATTGGAAATTGTACTTTGTTTTAATCCCACCTGGCTTTGGGGTTGTTTTGAAACTGGAGCAATCAAGGGATGCATCCCCAAGCCAAAATTCAAACAGGATGTCAGGATGAGGGAGGGAGAGGCTCTGGAATGTAGGGTGGTCCTGTCCTATCAACAATATAAACTTTCAAAAACATATTCCAGAGAAATCTCCCCATATGTTTCTTCTGCTGGGTTCTGATGTACAGCAGCATACAAGCTGCGTGTGTGAATGAACCAAACGAAGGGTGTGTGGAAGGGAGGATGGTGCCAAAAGGGATGGAGAATCTGCCTGCCATCATTCTTCTGCATACATTAGATGAGGTTTGACAGTTTCTTTTTTTTAACAGCAGGGCCCCTTTCTTTGGACGTCTGCTCAGATCTGCTGCTGGTTTGGTTTAAAGGCTGAGAGCATTAGAAAAACAGAATGTGAAGCAGGCTCACAGCAAAGAGCTCAGCCATCAGTTTGTGCATCAGATCAGATTTTTGTTGTTTCTCTTGAGCCCAGCCCAGTGTACTCATGGCTCCCCAGCTGCACAGGCTGTGGCCCCCTCCATCAGGCCAATGTGTTCAGAACTAGAGAGGGGTCTCGACCAAAGCCGAGGATCAGAATGCACCGAACTTCAGAGTTTAGAATTAGAATCTCGATCCAGAGCCACATTTTATGACAGGCCTCCGCCCCTCCTACCAACACCCTCCCAAAATGGGGGGAGGGGGCATGGAATGGAGTGTGACTTGGGGATCTGGGTCCAAATGGTTTTGCTTGCGTTCTTCTCTAATCATTGAATAAGACTCCTTGCTATAGAAGATCAACATGGATTTTTAAAGCCAGCACACAGGGTATCTGCAGAGCTGTCAAGAAGGCTGGGGGAGGAAAGTTCCTGCCAATGAACTCTCTGTGGATCCATCTATCTTCAGTCTGCAGCCCACAAGAGTCACTCCAGGACCACAGTAAACTCCCCTGTGTGGCCCCATCAGGTGGCGAGATGAACCAGACTCACCTACAGGCCATTTTTCTTATTTTAATGTATATACTTTGTGTTGGGGCCCCCTGCTCCATTCCCTGATTTCTAGAGCGTGGTTGTCTCAGCCCATGCCCTCAACTGGAGAGTCCTGGAAGTGCGACTTTCCCTCAGAGGGGAAGGAGACACAGAAACTTTGACCCATTGGGCTGTTTTCTCCTTTTCAAAAGGATAAAAGCTGCCCTTCAGGGAGATCCCCATATCTTCAGGACTTGTGGTTTATTTTACGAACTCAATTTTTCTGGAGGTCAGATGGGACAGGAACCCACACGCAGGTGTGTCTAGCATAATGGGGTCCTGGCCCAGGGCTGGGGTTCCTAGGCATTACAATATGACAGTCAATAATAATCATAAAAATATGGTGATTGGCTGTGACTCTGTTTCTGGGACAGATATGGTCTTGGGATATCATATAATTCAATACAACCCAGCCTGTGAAGAACTACAACCCCTCAGCATAAGGAGTAGCTTCTGCAGCAGCACAGCCAGAGATGTCTGTGGAGATGACATGGAACTGTAGTTAAGATGCTGTGTTCTCTTGGATAGTTTACTGCTGTGACTCTCCTTGGAGCGCCACTGGGAAAGGGCAGCTTGAAAGGTCCAGCCAGCATTCCCTAAGAGTGAAGCACAGGCTTCCTAGGAGATGCACTGACTCAATCCATCTCCCAAAGCACATGGTCCTGCTGGCTCCACCCACTTTCTGGTCTTCACAAGCCAGCTCCTGGCCTCCCAACAACAAAGATTTGGCAAATTTTCCACCACTGGGGGATTCTGCCAGCAGAACCCAGATGAAAGCTGGGAGAAAGTGAGACCCTTTGAGTGTATCTACACTGCAGCTGGGAGCAGCTTCCTAGCTTGGGTTCGCAGACTTGCAATAGCTCAGCTCAAGATAGTGGACTGAAAATAGCAGTGTGGATGTTGTGCTACTGGCAGAGGCTTGAGCTAGCCAAGCAAGCTCAGAGTCGGGGGGTTGGGTGGGTGGGTCTGAGTTCGGGTGGCTAACCCAAACCTCTGTTGGTGCCACAACAGCCACACTGCTATTTTTAGCGTGTTAGCTTGAGCTGAGCTAGCAAGTGTCTGTGTACCTGAACTGGGAGGCTTGCTCCCAGCTGCAATGTAGACACACTCAGACTTTAAGGGGCTGATTCTCCACTGCCTGGCACCTGTGGAAAGTGAGTTCAAAATCTACCAGTTTGGAACTCTCCACTCACTCACACCTGCAATAGCATTTCATACCCATGTGACACGCACTTTGCCGAGGCATAAATAGCTACATAGGTCGTCAAGAAACAGGGTCTAAATTCACACATTTTTATTCAGTACATTTTCTAGGTACTACAGCAAGATAACAAAAAAGCCAACCAAGCAAAAACAAAAACCAGGTACAAATACTGTGTACAGTGAACAGACTGCTATTTAATATAGCTTTGACAAAAGCCAATTATATGAGACAAAGTTAATCATTAGTGTAAAATTGAAACTGACACTCTCTTGGGTTATTACAGAGGATAATGTACTAACCATACTAAAACAGGTAAGGGGTAATGTGACTGATATAAATAAGACATTTTCTTTTACCTCAAAATGGAAATTCTCATATCAGATCACTAGGAAGACTGTTACATGGTTGTCTTAGATGTATCAGGTTTTAATTGGAAAATGTCTTACTGTATTTAGAACTCTGTTTGTAACGGTACAATAGGTTACATTCCACTCTAATCCTGTTTTTAAATGAAACAATGTAATATAAATATATGTAAAATGGATACACTGTAGGACTTTGTTGTACAAACAAAATATAATCATTACTGTATCCCTTGAGGTGCTTTTGCAGGAGGCTTTTATCAGAAAATCCTGGAAAAAATCTAAGGCAAAATAAAATAAAACAAATAGAGCAGTTCATATGACCATGTCCCAAAATAAAACAGTCTTTAAAAATGCCTGGTAATAAAAGACACAATTATCTCACAAATAAAGACCCCCCCAGAAACTAAGACACAAAAAATAGGATCATAGGAACTACCATGCTGGATCAGATCCGTGGTCCAGGTAGTTTGGCAGCCTGTTTTGACAGCAACTACTACCAGATGCTTCAGACAAAGGTCCAAGAAACCCCATAATTGACAATTATGGAATAACCTGCCCATGAGGGAGGTTTCTCCTTAGCCCTTCTGGGGAGGTTACCTTATGTCCTAAAGCACACTTCCAGTGTTTCTTATAGTTGAATGAGGCACATTACAGCCCAGTGCTCTCATACACATTGTAAGCCAGGTATTGTGGGTTTTAGAAAAATAGTGCTTATATTATTTGACACATTCTGCAGTTCTGAAGTGGACTTAGGGCCTGATCCTGCACCTGCAACCCCTGTGCAGCAAGCCCTTCAACTCTTGCTTTCAAAAGTTGCTTGGAAAGTTTTGCAAACAAATACTGAAATGGAATTAGACTAGAGAGCCAAAACTTGGCACATATATGGCACCTGCAGAGTTTGTCTGGTCCCTGTCACATGTACAAATCCCACATTTGCTTGTGCAAAATAGATCAGTGGGCACATAACTGTGCAGCACAGACTTTAAAGGCACCATTCTGGGCTGTGTGTCACCTGAGGCAATGCCACCCCCAATGTGCTGAGATTTGCAGTGGGGAGGAAGAGAAATCCTCCCCTTCTCTACAGAGAGCAGTGGAACTGTGGGGTGAAGACTACTCTCCCCTAATGACCACAGCCTTTAGCACCATCTCAACAACATCTGTTTCCCCTTCTCACGAGGCACAGGGATCCACTGGGCTGCTCCTGGGAGGCTCTGCAGACCTTCTATGTAGCCACCAAAATCCTATCTCTGTATATATAGCTGACGGCACCAGTTTAACCACAGAGGCTTTCTGCACCTACAGCCCCATAATGATCAACTACTTCCCTGAAGAATTAATAACCTTTAGCCTACAGCATTTTACTTATATCTTCTACACTCCCATCAATTTTTCATAAATTTCCTGTAAAACCTATGGGCCAGGTGCTGGCCTGCTGCAGAAACCACAGGCGCCTGTGCAGGCTGTTCCTCGTGCGCTGGGTTAGAACAGATCAGTACATCCCCAGTCACTTCTCCTTGTATTACTTCAGAATGTCTGATCAGCAAAAGTGATCTTTCCTATTGTTTACCAGGATCCAAGACAGGTTGCCACATGCCCTCCTGACATTCTAACTCATCCTGTGTTCTGTGTGATCTGCTCATTCAGATACGGCAATAGCTGCTAATGCTCTTCTGCTCTTGGTGGCTCAATGGCCTTCCAATGTCTAACATTATTATTTTGGCCACTGAAAGTCTTTGTCATTCCGTGTATATTGTTTATGTTGTTCTAGCTCGTATGGGCGAGATATTCAAAAGCACTCAGCTTTGGCCTAACTCTGCTCCCACCATTCACGTCAGCGGGAGCAGGCTTAGGCCAGTGCTGAGCACTTTGAAAATCCCAATCCATATTACTGGCTCCGGCATTTATATTTTGTTTTCAGTCTTTTCAATCTGGAAATGTCATTTAACATCAGCACTCCAGAATCCACTGGCATCATCTGTTTAATTATTCATTCTGAATGATCCCTTAATATATCAATATTTTAAAACATCTGAGCAATCCCCCAGCATGTGTCTTTAACAACCTGTCTTATTTGCACATCTTCAGCAATACTTACTATCACTTTATTCCATCCTATACACTCTGTGGTGAGTGCTGTGACCTCGTCACCGGTCTGAAGCACAGCTCTTTGCATCTTTTTAAGCTTTATATCTCACTCTGACACTTAGTGTCATAACCATAATATTCTTTCCACAATGCGCTTTCCCATACACTTTTCAAGGATTTACACTGGTAATTCTCCAGATCATTCAAGTATGTTTAAATCTTATATACTTATTTCCTGCACCAATTATGTTTGTAGTAATGAGTTTACAAAATGTTTACTCTTGGAAAAAAACCAAGCCTGAATCTTTCACGACTGATTTTATACAGTGGCTCATCTGCAAATATTTACAAAAGTACTTTTTGTGCAGCTTTTATTTGTCCTTCAGATGATCAAACACTTTAAACACAGTGTCAGCATACATATCTTCCAGATTGCTTATTTCATTATTCTGCCAATTTTCCCAATATGCTGATTTCTCTCCTCAAGTAGGTGAAAGGGCATGTTGTTCAATATCTCATATTTATTTTTTTGCCGTATGGATTTGTAAAGTCTATAAATTTCTCCCCATAATGCACAAGTGTGTAAAATGACTGGTTTAAATGTCTATTGGCAAGATAATTATGTTTTCCTCAACATATCGTATTTTGGGCATATCAAATCCCAAACTAATCCAGGAGCTAATGCCTTGGATTTCCACAATCAAAAGTAAGATTTGTGCAAGATTAAATACTTGTTGATACTTGCAGAAATGTGGTACTTTTTTGTGGACTGAATAGTTTCCACAATTTCATTTTAGCCAACTTTTTCTGAGAAGGCTTTGCTAAACTTATGAAAATATACATATTTACTTTTAAGTGGTAGCACATATGAAAAGTAATTGAATTGTCCTGCTGGCCTCCATCTTTATTTCATTTATTTGTTCCCATAAAGATATCTTCTGGGTGTCCCATTTATTCAACCTCTGATTCACTCCCCCAGCCATCCTCTCCCTTACTAACCTGTCCTAGTTTCACTGTAGCTCATGCCCTTTATTAGCCATAAACATTTTCACTTCTCATTTATATTTCATTGTGCTTCCCCCGTGTATTTTACACACCAAAAGGCGGGATATATAGGTGCCATCCTTGGAAAATATTGCCCACAGAACTGACAAGCGCATTGCTTTTATATTTATGTTACTGAAACTTTTACAAATACAGAGCCCAATGCTGTTCCCAACAGCACCAACAGGAGCTTTGACACAGACCTCGGCAAGAACAGGATCAGACACACATGTATTGCAGTATGTCTATCAGCCAATGTCTCTATTAACTAAGGGCCAAATTATGCCTACCCTGCTTGGGTGCATTAGGAGGGGAGATGGGGCTCAGTGCAGAAAGCCCCTTTCCTCTATAGTATTCCTGAATAGGAGGCACCCATTTACAAGCCCAGCAACACTGATAGTGAAATTCACCCTTGTCCAGAGATCCAGCAAACAGCCTATGCACCAATTAAATTTCACTGAAGTTCTCAAAAGAGAGCTAAGCTGCTCTAAAGTATGCTGGATCCATGTCAGCATAGAATCGGCCCAAGAAAAAATACCACAATCCCACTCCCCCTTTGCAGTTCTAAATCTATTACTATATGATGAACTCGGGTGAAAGGACTGAAATGGAGGCTGACAACCTGGGCCTCCCAAGTTCTAGTCATGGCACTGCATTAGCTTGTTGTGTGGCCACGGGCAAATCACTTAACTCCTCTACTGCAATTTTCCTGATTCTGAAATGGGTGACAACCCTCACAGGAGTGCTGAGGATTGATTAATTAATGTTTGCACAGCACCTAGGAAATGAAAAGGGCTGTGAAAGAATTAGGCATGTTAGAAATACCACGAGAATAGCCTTCTTTGTGGTGGTGTAGTACTTCTGCTTTTGGTTAAAACTGAAACCAGGTGCCAATGAAGGGGGGAAATGTTTTGTGACCCTCTTGAAATATTTGGGTTCTCTTTTATTCAGACAAAGGTTTCTGACAATTCTTGTTGTATTTGACCTTGTTATCTTTCCAACTCTCAGAGTTCTGGGAACAGCTTTCCTTTTGGCCCGCAAAAGACATGCTCACAACTATGCACTGCAATGTTGACTGACAATTGAATTTTGTGCTTGGAAAGAGCTCAAGTTGATGTACTTACCAGTAATCTTCTGCAATAACCAAACCTTCTGCTGCCATCTTCCCCAGTCAGCATGAAAGAGAAGGTCTCACTGTAATAAAGATTGTCCCAGATTTTATTGTTACGGTGGCAGGATTGTAGTGAGTTCCTAGGAAGAGGTGTTAATCTACCCTTTGAGTACAGATTTAGTTTTGCCTTCTTTTCAATTAGTGGATAGATTATGATGAAGTGCCTTGAGATGCTTCCACAATAGATAAATATTTCAAAATGGACACAGCATCAACAGACAGCTGCTGCTTTTTCAAACTAGTCATTCTGGAGGGTTTTTTTGTGCTATGCAGGTGGTAGAATTTCTACCACATTGTTCCCTTTTGAACCCTAAGTATATAGGAGAGGTTTGCAGAACCAAGGCTAGCTTCTCACCTACAGCCAGAGAGCACCCAGCACAAGACATGGGGGAATGCTAAGCTCACCTTCACACTCCTTGATCCTGGGGTTACCGTGTGCACCAAGTATGGTTGCTCTGACTTATGCTGGTTTCAAATGGTCCCAAGGATCTGAAACCAGATCTGGGAATCCATGCACTGTAGAGATATCCCGACCACATCCTCTTTCCTCTGGCATCCATGATGCTGGCAGCCAAGACGTGGAGTGGTACTGAGCCTCTACACCAGCCCTAGATCACCAGAAGATCTCCGTTGCATTGGGACAACCCTCCATGGTTGAAACATGTCAGAACTATGGCTGGATTCTAGCAGCAGTGGAGCACAAACGTGTCCACACAGCACTTGAGAACCTGGCCATTCCACTACAAAAGCATACAGCATCTGATTCTTATTTACACAAAGGCTCCTTTAGACTGCACTGGCAGTGTAAATGAGAATTGGGACAGTGTTTTAGCCCATATCTGACCATTTAAGCTTTTTTCCTCCCTCATTCAAAGTGCTTTGCTCTGGCTTCATAAAGCACAACAAGAACCCTAGCAATTTTCTTACCCTGGATACACATATCCCTGTCTGAACTGGGAATAGCACAATTCTACTTACCCACTTCCTGGAGCAAGTAAAATATACAGAGGTCTAATACTCCTTCAGTGGTTCTAATATCTCATAATTTGTATACTTCCGAGCACTGAGTAACATAGCCACGCTATAGCCAACACATTACTGTTACTGTACCCTTATGTGGCATGAGCCATGCAAGCCAATGAAATGTTACATACTTGCTTGTTGGCTGGGGTAATTCACTTAGGTTGTGCCACCACAAGGCTAATGTGGTGTGACATCACAATCAAAAAGCACATATAAGACATACTGTACAGAATCTCCTATTTTACTGACATACATGTCATTCCACACATATTAAAAATCCATATCATATTTTGGATGATTCATCTCTGTCCATCCATCTGCAAACCTGTGAAGCAGAAAAATAAGATGGACACATTTTGGAGGTTTCTGTTGTGAGAAAAGGAGAAGGTGTGCTTGGTTCTCCATTGGCTTGCCTCTCATGTAGCCATTTACCTCTGTGCCATCAGCATGATAGGGCCAGAGCCCCAGCGGATGTCTATTGGTGTAGCTCCGCAGAAACACATGGAGCTATGTCAACTCCAGCCAGCTAAGGATCTGGCCCACAGAGTTTTACATCCATCTGGCACTCACTTTTTCCAGGGGTAAATGATTACACGTGGTGCCAGGCAGAGGAGAATCAGCTTCTGTCTTTCAGCTTTTTCACAGAGCTATTTCTGCATTTGGACTTGGCATTGTGATAAACCTTCCAACTGCTTCCCCCCAACAACACAGGTTTGTGGATCAGGCGAAACAAGGAGGAAAAATATTATGGAACTTAAACAAAAATTAAATACAGCTTCCTGAACGTGAAATGTCCAAGACTCAAAACTGCTACTTCCTTACGTGGGCAAGGGCATTTCTGTCACTCTGACAGTACACGCCAACAACACTGAGCAAGAGACACATACAGGAGGGTTTACCTGTTGTATTCTGATACTGGGATCCAGTCCTTGGCATCAGGAAAGCAGAACTGTGGGATGGCTTTGAGACGCTCCTCTGCTTCACGCACCTGCTTGGTGGGCCTTTCAAGCTGTGGTGGATGAAATCAGATTCACTTGATTCCAGCTTGAGCGAGTCAGTCATTTGTAATGAACAGTCTCAGAATAGGTTTCCTAATTAGCCCCTTAGGGCAAGGACCATCCTGTTCTGTTTTTGTACAGTGTCTAACAGAACGGGGCCATCATCCATGATGGGGGATATAGGAGATACCACAATAAAACTAATAATAATGGCTAACATTTTAAAAAATTCATCTGAAACAACTTTGTCCCAGAGTCACCTGATGTCCTTGTGAAACCAGTGCATCTCAGCACTTCAAAATGCAAACCTACCTCAAACTCAGCATCCGCTGTTAGGGTGTGATCCAAAACCCGCTGAGGTCATTAAGAGTCTATCCACTAACTTCAATGGACTTTGGATCAGACCCTAATACTGTGCAGCCAGACCTGATTAAAATGTCTATGAAAGATTTGGAAACTGAATTAAAACTCAGCAACTAAGTGCTCACAATTAGGCCAAACTCTTCAGTGCTGGGAAAGGATATGTTGTAGAATAAGAAAAACATTTCTGAAAGAGCCCAGCCTCTTTCTCCCCACTCTCAACATGAGAAGCATTTTAGAACAGAAAGCTCTGGATAAATTCAGAGATCAGGTCTATTGACCCAGCTTAAAAGCAGATTCCTATTACTTGCTCCTTTTATTGATCTTAGCCATTGAAAATAGGTAACCACAAACAAGGTAGGTTGTTGCTTTACCTTGGGAAATTGATATGTCACTTCTGGGAGATAAGTATTTTTAGAAGGTTTCTTTTTCAGAGAGACTACCACAAAATACTCAAATAGCTCACGCTCCTGCCATTCAATCAGCTCCAATTCCAGGGTGCGGTAACTAGGAGCCCTCTTCAGCATTGACTGGATGTGGACAAGACGCTGGGTATGAGCTAGCATTTACAAAGAAAGAAAGATTGTTACCTGGAACTGATATGTAAGCCACAGACATTCACAAAGGACTTGATGTTTGTCAAGATCTTAGTCCAAAACATGTTCCCCTTTAAAAGTAGACATTCATGCTGTGCTCTCTCTTATTAATTCCACCCATAAATCAAAGCCTTCTGCAAGAATTGAAATGATGTAACACTAAGCTAGTGGAATCATTTGCAGCTCATAGAACTTTAACCCTGCCAAAGTTTGGTTTGTTCTACACATATAGGGCTAAATTGTGCTCTTGTGTATATGCCTGCAACTGCACTGAAGTCAACGGGCTTGGTGAGGGTAACAGATCAGACTCAGACCTGGGCTAGATCAGGAAAGGCCAGTAACACAGCCTGTCAATCTTTAATGACCACAGCTTGATGCTACAACCCCCATCAGAGTATTTGCAACATTTTCTGTAGTTTTTATCCCACTGCTGCTGATTATCCTTGAGGAATTTAACGTGAACCAAATTATGCGTCTGCTGGCCTGTAGGAAGCGGCGTGTTGGGCACCTAGTGGTGCTGAAGAAACACACCACGGCTCTCTAATATGTAAGGCACAAGGCAGCAAGCTCCTGGGGGCCAAAGGCATTTAGAAAAGGGGTAGCTTGAGCTCCCCACAGGGCTGCCCTTCTGACCAGCTAATGTGCAGGGCAGGGATGAAGTCATAGCCACACCCAGCTCTGATCCTAACATGCTTCCATTAGCATGTTAGCAGCAGCCCCCAAATTGCTTGGGCAATGCAAACAGCCATACTACAGCCTCCTGTGCACAGGCACTAAGTGGGAAAGGGCTCTCTGCATCCTCACGCTCACCTCTCCACCCCAAGATCCCTGCACACGGGCGACCTAATTTGGCCCTACGTGTGCAAAAAGACATGGCTATGTCCAGTCTCCTCCACCTGCCTCCATGACCCCATAACCCAGTCTTCGCAGCAGGCAGAACTGCCTCCATGGTGATGAGTTATTAAGATGGACCCATCAGACTGATGATCCCCCACAACAATGAGGGGAGAAGCTCCCAACTCCCCCATGAGGCACCAATGCTCCCTCAAGTAACGAAGGAGCCCAGTCCCGACACTCCTTTCTCTCCTCCAGCCACAGCTTGGGGTGCAAGTAAGTCCTGTGGTTTCTGCTGCAGAGAGAGGCATCAGACTGTTCAGGGCAGCAATAGCTCACTGACAGCTGCCCAGAGAACAGGAGCGGTTCTCTCCCCACACCATTCACTCCCATGTACAGCCTATTTCCATGGGACTAATGCGCCTCTTACTGCCACGGGAACTGGGCCAGGACTCAGCCTGACATAACTCAGAGAGTGGGGATGGTTCCACAAGCCATTTACTATCCAGAGACACTTCTTCTTCAATTAGAAAGATATAATACAGGCACATTATGAAATGTGTCCCATGCTCTGTACTGCCAGTGCGACTGATAAGGTTTAACATGCTGTCTCCATTTTACACAGAGGCTTCTAGGCATGCAGGCAGGTTACAGTGCATCCAAACTTCGGGCTAAAATTAAACAGGATGACAGGGAAATATCTGGCTTTGACCACACAGCACATGCTCACATCACCAGCACCTGGAATTGAAAGCTCTTTTCTCAGAGAGCCCTACCAGCCACCAGCCTGCTCCGTTCTCCCAAAGAGAGCGGGACACTGATACCACCTAAGACAGCTCCAGCCCCATTACAGAGGCACACACAGAACTGTGCGTTCCACTCCCCAGCTCACAGCCACAATTCTGCACTACTGTTTTCTTTTCCCCTATGATTAATAATGTGGGGTATTTTAAATCAATAAAAAGAAAATCAATAGAAACAATTGCTGGTGCAGAGGAAGAACCCTGCTGCTTTCCTTCCTTTTTATAGTTTGGTCTGAATTTCAGTACTCCTGAAAATGAGGGAGTAATTCCTCAGGCTTGAGCCAAGTGTACTGCATGTAGATGCTACACTAGTCTCCCTGATGCACACCTTATAGTAGTTTTTACTATCTGGAGTCTGCAGACCTATATCTGTGCACACACATAGACAAGTGCATCTTAGAAGGAAAGTGCCAGCATATCAGGCATTACCAAAGCAGGTTCCTCATTATGTTTCATGGCTTCTCCTTCCCCTAAAATCAGTTAGACCCGCACAGTTCACCATGCACTTGATTTCCAATATTTACATCATGTTCATGATCCTGCATTTCCAATGTGAATGGAGTCAGGAGGTAGTGATGGGTAGCAGGTTTCAAAGAGGAAATCAAATTTCATGCCCTCCCATGGAGAGGAACATCATGCAATAAGAGCATTTATTTTGATGGGGACTGCAAGTATGACTGACTGGAAGCTAACGTGGACTGACCCCTCACCTTTAAACCTGTCATCTGAGTCACTTTCACTCTCACTGTTCTCATCTGCAAAAGAGATAAAGAGGTGTCTGTTAAAGGCAAAACGACAACCTTTTTAGAGGTTTATTTTTTGGCTAAGGTGCAATGCTTAGCCCTGCACTCAGCGCATCCTGTGCTGGAGTTTCAAACTGCACAGAATCAGTGGTTCCAAGGATCTCTTTGTGGAGACTGGTAATTGGAATAGGATTATTCTTATGCTTGAGATTCAGGGCACAGCCTAGCTGAAAGCACAAAGGTTTAGACCCCTTTACAGCAAAGCCTGTTTCACTGAATCCCCCCCTTGTGTAAAACTACACGGGTGGATGCATCATTTTGAAAAATGATTTGAGCGCTTCCACTTGTTCTCAGCTTTTTGAAAGGAGGTTGCATGGCATCAAGGAACTCTAGGGTGGCTCTTGTGGGCTTCATTAGTGCAAGACCTCAAGCTGGCAGGACATGGAGCATAGTACGTGACAAATATGTGAAATGTGACCTGATCTGACAGGGAGTTTTGAACCGTGTTCACGTGAAAATTCCACAATGCTCAAATGACACACATGCACATTTACACATCTGCATGTGCACACATACACTTACACAGATCCTCAGAATGGAAACATTTCTGAACTACTTCTCTTAACAAATATAAACATGATTTGCTAACTGGGCCAGTGTTTTTGCAGGCGTAATCTTGAGCACACAGTGAATTAAGTCCACAATTTTGCACCAGGAAAAAGCACGAATGAATTGCAGGGACAAGACTGTGAATTTTGTACAACATCTAAAAATGCAAAATCCTGTAGAAGTTAATTAAGGGCTAATGGGCTAGAGTGAGCAGTTTAGCCAGGGGTTGGTGTTGGTGGGACAGACCTTGGTGTGGGATCTGAGCCCCAGTTAGTTTTAAGCCACCCAATTTTTCCCTTTTCAGGACACAGAACTTCCACTGAAGTCAATGGGACATTGCAAACAGAGCAAGTGTAGGATATCACAGAAAAATATACACTGTGGATCAAAGAGGGGAATATCTGCAGAAGGCTGGATAACAATTCCTATCATAAAAAGCAACAAAGAGTCCTGTGGCACCTTATAGACTAACAGATGTATTGGAGCATAAGCTTTCGTGGGTGAATACCCACTTCCTCAGCGTCTGACGAAGTGGGTATTCACCCACGAAAGCTTATGCTCCAATACATCTGTTAGTCTATAAGATGCCACAGGACTCTTTGTTGCTTTTTACAGATCCAGACTAACACGGCTACCTCTCTGATACTCAATTCCTATCATATTCACATGGATAAAGTACTGTATTGTCTCATTAGACCAAGAGATTTGTGTTATACCTCGCAGTGATGCTGTCTCAATATTGGACACTGAAAGCTTCTTCAATCTTTTTTTCCCTCTTTTTGCACTATAGATAGAATTGATCCTTTGTACAAGCTGCAAAAAAGAAACCAGGAGGGTTACACATTAGAATACACTGTCACAAGACGACAAATAAACAGCAAGTGTAAACATTTTTCTCTTTGGAAATCTTTTATGTATCTTCATTTATTTCCTTCTGACCCTCCAGATAATCTGGCCACTACAGGCATGACAGCTTTGTCCTCTGCAGCCTCTGCCATCTGGAACTGCCTTCCTGTCTCTCTCCTCCTCAATGATTCTCCATCTTATTTCCAATCTCAGCTGAAAACATACCTTTTCTCCTTTATCTAGGGGTAAAGCCCTTTCCTGAATCAGGGACATCATTTGCTCCACTAAGGCCTACGTAATTTGACTCCAATTCTGTGAAATATTTTGCTATACAGGGCCAGATCCTTAGCTATTGTAAATCAGCGTAGTTCCATTGACTTTAATGCCTAATTACACCAGCTGAGGATATGGCCCATAGGGTTTGCCAAAAAGTTGTGTTGTGTTTATTGACCTTCAGTGGTGCTGTAACTACCTTCTCCAGTCTTACCCTCACCTGTAAAAGCTTTTCAATGTCAGGTTCCAAATTCCCACTGCTAATCAAAGCAGAATTTAACCCTTGGTAAAGCATACTTAAGACTTCTTCGTTAGCAGGGCTAACCTTGACAAGAACTGTTTGTTAGGAAGTCAGTCTGTTCAAAATACAAGAGACACAGGCTGGCTGCAAAACATTCACTAGGTAGCTCAAACCACTCAGCAAAATGGTTCCCACTTACCATCAAACTCTCTGTAGAACACTCCCACACCAGCATCTATTTCCTGGACACCACAATCAGCTTCCGCAATGGAACTCTACAGACAACTCTATACAAGAAATCCAGAGATCACCAAACCTACCTTCACAGATCCCATAATCTCCCCAAACACACCAAGAAATTGGTTACCTACAGCCAAGCGACAGATGGACAGAACATGGTCTGAGGAGAAAGTCAGGGATATATACTTTAACACACTTAAAACCACCTTCACCAAACAAGGACACTCCACCAGAGAAGGAGATCATAATAGATAATACTAAGTCCTGCCATGTGTGCAAGGGACTGGACTAGATGACCTCTTGAGGTCCCTTACAGCCCTACGAGTCTATGATTCTATCATATAATGGGCCATCTGCTTCAATACAGAATAAAAACCTTTTGACCACACGCCCCTTGTTGTTACATATTATCCCACACTGGAACTCATATGGAGTATCATTAAACAATTACAATCCATACTCAATGGGGACCACATCCTGAAAGAACTCTTTCCCAAACCCCCATCTCTTGGCCATCGAACAACCCCCCAACCTCACAAAGCTCATCATTAGACGCAAGCTCCCAACACACCAACTCGAAGCAGCACCAGACCCCACAAGAACAACAGATGCCAAACCTGTAGGCATACCTCCATTGCTACAATGATCAAATATCCCCCACAACACACAATTCAAGACTGATGGGTCCTACATGTGCCTATCACAACATGTGGTGTACTCGATCCAGTGCACTAAATGGCCCAATAAACAACTATGTGGGTGAATCCAGACAGTCACTGAATGAACTCACATAGGAAAATGATGAATGACAAAAACACCATATCACCTGTGGGCTAGCACTTTTCATAAAGCGATCACTCCATATCTGACCTCTCAGTCCTCATCCTCAAAGGAAATCTCCATAATACCCTCAAAAGATGAGCCTGGGAGCTTAAATTCATAACTTTGCTAGACACTAAAAATCATGTACTTAATAAAGACACTGGATTTATGGCTTATTACAACAATCTGAAACTCACTAAGCCCCGTTTTTTGTCCTATGACTGCAGAGATGTTAACTGGCCGCTTCGCCCTGAATGGTCTCTTACAATATGTATTAATAACTTACAGCTAAAAACAAGGTGGAACATGCATTGTTTAGCATGACATTCTGAGTACCTTTCTCAGACCTGAAGAAGTGCTCTCTGTAAGCTCAAAAGCTTGTCTCTCTCACCAACAGAAGCTGGTCCAATAAAAGATATTACCTCAACCACCTTGTCTCCCCCAGTTACTTTGACACAGAAGTTATAATTAATAATTAGCACTTAAACAGTACTTTAATTGCTTAAGGTCTGTAAAATTCTTTGAAATCTTCACAATACCCCTGTGAGTCAATATAAATTGCATTTGGATTGTGGGATCTCAACATGATTGACACAGCTAGGTATTATCCCCATATTACAGGAAAGGAAATGGAGACAGTGAGATTAAGCAATTTCCTCAACGCCTCATAGAAAGTCAGTAACAGAGCACAGACTGGAGCTCAGGAGTCACTAACTCCTATACTCAATCTGCTAGAGAGATCATGCTGTTCTACTTTGTTATGAATACTATAAGAAAGATTTGTACCCAGTGTTGATGTCAAATTTTATTTTCATCATTGTTCAGATTCTGATCTCAGCTACTCTGATGTGGTGACACTACTGACCTCATTTATACAGGTGTAAATGTGAGCAGAATTAGGCCCAGAATCAATTGTTTCTAGGCAAGACATTACTTGTTGTCTAACAAACAGGTATTTAGTGCTTTCCCTTTACTGCTGCTCACTAACCCATGTACAATTTGTGCTTGTAATGATGAACTGAAATCCACTTGGAGCTGCTCTGCTTGCGGTCTCATTCCTGGTTTTACTGGCCTAGAAGCTGTACAACTACAAACAGCATGAGAGTGATGAAATCTTGATTGGCCGAAGCCACTCCAGGAAATCTCACCTAAATACAAGACAGACATCCCAGGGAGGCAGTTCAACAAGGCTACTGATGCCAGCAATGAGTGGGCATGCTGTGGTTACTCACTCCCCTTCACCACTTTACACAGCACCTTCCAGGTGCTAAAGGCAGTTCCAGGGACTTTCTCCTAAGGAGTTAAATACTGGGAGTGCAGTGCCTAGGGAACTGATCCAAAGCCCACAGAAGTCAACAGAAAGATTCCCATTGACTTCAGTGGGCCCAAGCACTGCGTGTTCAAAGGCAGCAGCTGTCCTGCACAGAGCTATAGCTGCCCCACAACTCTGGATATTAGAAGCTGTTTTACTGAGAGAATGGGGATCAGAACTCCAGTTTTCCCTCGGTCTATTTAAGGGTTCTTTAGCTTCTACCTCTAAGGCCAAAGCAATGGAGGCTGGCATGGGGGACTTCAGCTTGACTCCTCTGAGCAGTGATGCCTCTAACAGCAGTGTCAACACTGAATCGGAGCAAAAGGCCTGATGTGGGACCTGAATGCACATATTCTCTCCCTAAATGGAGCCTGAGCCCATAGCTCTACTGGTTCAGACTCTATTTCATTAGCACAGGGATTGCGAGGGGAGGGCAAGAGAGGAGTTAGACCACTCCAAGGTACTGTGTCAATATGAAATTCCTTAAATTGACTAATTTCTAAAAATTGAAATTCCTGACCAAGCACCCTTTAAACAGGACACTGTATTTCTGAGTTCTTGTTAATTCCTTCGGAAAAAACAATCATGAAGCTTTTAAAAAAAAAAAAAAAAAATCAAGGAAAAAGAAAAAATTGCAAAAACTAAGACTTTGTCCTGCCTGCTCCTTTGTTGATATTTAGAAAGGACTATTGGCCACAAGAGGAGAGCAACAGCACCAAACACATTTGGGCCCGGCTCATCTTTTCCCTTCCCCTTCCTCTCTGTGCACATGCCTTCGGTGACCTGTTCAGTTTTAGTTTTGCTGTTGGTAGCAAAGACCCTTTTACAACGCCTGGGGAAGAGCATGGATGTGAACTCCGCATAGAGCAGCGTATCAGAGTGATGTCACCATGCTGGGTGGCAGATTCTCAGTTACATTAAGGCCCAGTGAGGTTGCTCTGAGAATCAGTGCAATTGACCATCAAGAGCACAGTGAAACTGACTTCACACAAAGCACTGTCAAGTAAGTAGAGGAACAAATAATTTCTCGCTGATCAATTTTAGTCAGTTCAGGTCACCTTGGGTGGTACTTGTTATAATAGGAGGTACACAACTTTCAGATGGAAATATGATTAAGTTATGATTTTCAAGTCCCTTTCACTAGAGAAACAAAAAGGAGGAAAGAGAGGTACAAAATTAAAGGGACAAATTCTGCTGCTTTTACTCATGTTGAGTAGTACCTTACTCCACAAGTAGTCTCTAGTATTGCCAAACCCACCTCTTCAAAAATCCTATGTCAGACCACCCTAAAACCATGAGACTGACTTAAAAATCATGACATTTTAAAAAAGATAGTTATTTATTTATTTTTGCCTTTTAGTTTCTGTGTCTTTGGGAGTCACATTTTCAAGCTTTTCTCCACAAGGGCTAGAAACTAATTTTTTCTTTTAATGAAAGTTGAGGTTCTCCCATAATCACACGATTCCAGGAGCTGAGGCTTTAAGAAAACATCAAATATTGTGAGATTTGCAATACAATTGTGAGAGTTGGCAACAGTGGTAATTTTCAAGATGACACTATCCCTTTAAATCAGAGAAACAAATGGAAGAAAGAGGTACAAAATTAAAGGTCCAAATTTTGCCGCTTTTACTTACATTGAGTAGTAACTTACTCCAGGGGTAGTGCCACTGAAGTCCCATTGAGTACCATCTTACTCCTGCAGTAAGGTATTATACTCAATGTGAGTAAGGGTATCATAATCTGGTCCTGATATAATTATTTAAAGGGCATATAATTAGTTGCCTTCATTTTAGTTTGCTTCCTACTTAGGCAGAATTTCAGAAATATAAAAAGGTTCCTCTTCTGTCCACACAATATTTATAGCTACATCATTTAAAAAACACTCCTTTATAGAACAGGAAAGAGTGAAATGTACAACTAGCATTGTTCACAGGCTAAAAATAAACATGTTGGCTATTCTCTCCTCCTTGACACTATTGTACCAGACAATTATTTCATTTCCCACTTGACATTTGAAACTTTTTATTTGGCTGAAAGAGTTCAAATTTAATTCATTTTTATTTTGTATCTGTAATGACAAGTGAGTCAATGACAAGTGAGTCAAGCATAAGGCCCATGTTAGGTCAATGGAGATTGCCTTGGGAACAGTTGTAATAAACAAAACAAAGAAGCAAAAAGCTTAAGCTGCGTACTGAACATTATAAATAGTGACAGATCAACAGTTACAAGTTCAGACTCCTCGAGCGAGGTCCAGTACAATGCTCGGCCTTATGGAGCTTTCAGAAAATCACGTGATTGTTTTAAACAGTGGAAAAGCTGAATAAAACATCAAGCTAGGTCAGGCTGGCAAAAGGGTGTTTAATATTTTGGGCCATATTGAAGGCCCAGGCCCAGCTGGGAGCAATGCAGAGCCACCCCACCTCCAGGGGAGGATCTCTCATCCCAGCTCCACTGCATGCAGCAAATGTGTGTAAACACTGAGGTCTCCCTCTGCTCCCCACAGTTCCTAGCTCTTCTGCTGGCTATTTCAAATCTGGGCCTGGTCTACACTATGACTTTAATTTGGATTTAGCAGCGTTAAATCGAATTAACCCTGCACCCGTCCACACAACGAAGCCATTTATTTCGAAATAAAGGGCTCTTAAAATCGATTTCTGTACTCCACCCCGACAAGCGGAGTAGCGCCAAAATCGATATTATCATTTCGAATTAGGGTTAGTTTGGCCGCAATTCGATGGTATTGGCCTCTGGGAGCTATCCCACAATGCACCACTGTGACCGCTCTGGACAGCAATCTGAACTCGGATGCACTGGCCAGGTAGAGAGGAAAAGCCCCGCGAACATTTGAATTTTATTTCCTGTTTGCCCAGCGTGGAGAGCACAGGTGACCACAGATAGCACAGCACATCAGCACAGGTAACCATGAAAGCCGATAATCGAAAAAGAGCACCAGCATGGACCGTACGGGAGATACTGGATCTGATCACTATATGGGGAGAGGATTCAGTGCTAGCAGAACTTCGTTCGAAAAGACGAAATGCCAAAACTTTTGAAAAAAATCTCCAAGGGCATGATGGAGAGAGGCCACAATAGGGACTCAGAGCAGTGCCGCGTGAAAGTCAAGGAGCTCAGACAAGCCTATCAAAAAACAAAGGAGGCAAACGGTCGCTCCGGGTCAGAGTCGCGGACATGCCGCTTCTACGCCGAGCTGCATGCAGTTCTAGGGGGGGCCGCCACCACTACCCCACCTCTGACCGTGGATTCCGAGGCGGGGGTAATCTCATCAGCCACACCTGAGGATTCTGCGGACGGGGAAGAGGAGGAGAAGGAGGAGGAGGAGCTTGCGGAGAGCACACAGCACTCCGTTCTCCCCAACAGCCAGGATCTTTTTCTCAGCCTGACTGAAGTACCCTCCCAACCCAGTATCCAAGACCATGACCCCATGGAAGGGACCTCAGGTGAGTTTACCTTTTAAAATATAAAACTTGTTTTAAAAACAAGCGTTTTTTAATGATTACTTTGCCCTGAGGACTTGGGATGCATTCGCGGCCAGCTACTGGAAAAGTCTGTTAACGTGTCTGGGGATGGAGCGGAAATCCTCCAGGGAACTCTCCATGAAGCTCTCCTGGAGGTACTCCAAAAGCCTTGCCACAAGGTTTCTGGGCAGTGCAGCCTTATTCCGTCCTCCATGGTAGGACACTTGACCACGCCATGCTAGTTGCAAGTAATCTGGTATCATTGCATGACAAAGCCTGGCAGCGTATGGTCCCGGTGTTTGCTGGCATTCCAGCAACATCCGTTCTTTATCTCGCTGTGTAATCCTCAGGAGAGTGATATCGCTTAGGGTAACCTGGTTGAAATACGGGAATTTAATTAAGGGGACAGAGGTGGCCGTTCCTACTGGGCTGTTTGCCTGTGGCTGAAAAGAAATCCTTCCCTGCAGTTAGTCAAGCGCAGGGTGGGGGGGGAGGGGAATTGGCCCTGAGCTTTTCGCGTTTGGCTAGCAGGGATCTTCCCTGATACCAGCCACGCGGTGGGGGGAGGGGTACAGTGATCATCCCAGATAATTCATGGCGGGGGGGGCAGGGGGTTAGTTTGGTTTCTGCAGGGATCTTCCCTGATACCAGCCACGTGGTGGGGGGAGGGATAAAGCGATCATCCCAGAGAATTGGATTGGGGGGGGGGTTAGTTTGTTTTCTGCTGCTGAAGGTTAACAGGAAAACCGCAGCAGTCAACGGGCTTTGCTTGGTATGTGGGAAAGGAGGGCGCAGAAGCCGAAAGACAATGGCTTACCATGGCCGCATGCAAGCTGAATTCTGTTGCCCGGACCTGCGTCTGTGATCTCTAACACCAAAGCCACAGGCACTCTATATTAAGATGGAAAATGCGACGTTGTACTGAAATCACATGTGCTATGTAATGTGAATAGTGTTGTTCACCATGAAAGAGTATAAGCATTGTTCTGTAAAATGTATCTTTTTAAAAACTTCTCTCCTTTTTTTCATCCCTCCCTCCCTCCCTCCAGCAGCTGCAAATTTTTCAAGCCTCCCTCCTCCGTCCCGAAGGCTATCTCAGATAAGGCGGCGGAGAAAGAGGACGCGAGACGAGATGTTCTCGGAAATAATGGAATGCACCCGCAATGAAAGAGCTCATTTGAATGAGTGGAAGGACACGGTATCTAAATACAGGAAAGATGCCAGTGAACGTGAGGTCATGAGGGACGCTCGAGATGAGAGTTGCAGGCTGCAACGCTGGGGCTGCTGCGTGATCAAACGGACATGCTCCGGCGTCTGGTGGAGCTTCAGGAATGGCAGCAGGATACAGCGGCTGCAGCGGCAGTCTGTTATAACCTCCCTCCCCCCTCACCGTGTTCCATATCCTCCTCACCCAGACATGTAAGAACGCGGGCGGGGGAGGCTCCGTGCACCCTCCCACTCCACCCCAACCAAAAGGCTGTCATTATATTGAATTTTTTCAGTGGCCTTTTACTTCCCTCCTATCCTCCTCCCAAACCTCACCCAGGTTACCTTGTCAGTTCTCTCCCTATGTTTATAATCAATTAAGAAAGAATACATGATTTTTAAACGATAGTGACTTTATTTCCTTTAAAAGCAAGCTGTGATTTAAGGGGGGAGGGTGGTTTGCTTACAGGGAATGAGTCAATCAAGGGGGCGGGTTTTCAACAAAGAGAACTTTCACACCGTAGCCTGGCCAGTCATGAAACTGGTTTTCAAAGCTTCTCTGATGCGCAGCGCTTCCTGGTGTGATCTTCTAATCGCCCTGGTGTCTGGCTGCGCATAATCAGCAGCCAGGCGATTTGCCTCAGCCTCCCACCCTGCCATAAAGGTCTCCCCCTTACTCTCACAGAGATTGTGGAACACACAGCAAGCAGCAATAACAAGGGGGATATTGGTTTGGCTGAGGTCTGACTGAGTCAGTAACGAGCGCCAGCGTCCTTTTAAACGTCCAAATGCACATTCTACCGCCATTCTGCACTTGCTCAGCCTGTAGTTGAACAGCTCCTGACTCCTGTCCAGGCTGCCTGTGTATGGCTTCATGAGCCATGGCATTAAGGGGTAGGCTGGGTCCCCAAGGATAACTATAGGCATTTCAACATCCCCAACGGTTATTTTCTGGTCCGGGAAGTAAGTCCCTTGCTGCAGCCGTTTAAACAGAGTAGTGTTCCTGAAGACGCGAGCGTCATGAACCCTTCCCGGCCAGCCCACGTTGATGTTGGTGAAACGTCCCCTGTGATCCACCAGTGCTTGCAGCACCATTGAAAAGTAACCCTTGCGGTTTATGTACTGGGTACCCTGGTGCTCCGGTGCCAAGATAGGAATATGGGTTCCATCTATCGCCCCACCACAGTTAGGGAATCCCATTGCAGCAAAGCCATCCACTATGACCTGCACATTTCCCAGAGTCACTACCTTTCGTAGCAGCAGCTCAGTGATTGCTTTGGCTACTTGCATCACAGCAGCCCCCACAGTAGATTTGCCCACTCCAAATTGATTCCCGACTGATCGGTAGCTGTCTGGCATTGCAAGCTTCCACAGGGCTATCGCCACTCGCTTCTCAACTGTGAGGGCTGCTCTCATCTTGGTATTCTGGCGCTTCTGGGCAGGGGAAAGCAAGTCACAAAGTTCCAAGAAAGTGCCCTTACGCATGCGAAAGTTTCGCAGCCACTGGGAATCGTCCCACACCTGCAACACTATGCGGTCCCACCAGTCTGTGCTTGTTTCCCGGGCTCAGAATCGGCATTCCACGTTTATAACCTGCCCCATTAACAGCATGATCTCCAAAGCACCGGGGCCCGCGGTTTGATAGAATTCCATGTCCATGTACTCATCACTCTCGCCGCCGTGCTGCCGTAGCCTACTCCTCGCCGCCTGGTTTTGCAGGTTCTGGTTCAGCATAAACTGCACAATAACGCGCGAGGTGTTTACAGTGTTCATGACTGCTGTCTTGAGCTGAGCGGGCTCCATGCTTGCCGCGGTATGGCGTCTGCACTGTTCACCCAGGAAAAAGGTGCGAAATGGTTGTCTGCCGTTGCTTCCCTGGAGAGGGGGGAGGATGTACCCAGAACCACCCGCGACAATGTTTTTGGCCCCATCAGGCATTGGGATCTCAACCCAGAATTCCAATGGGCGGAGGAGACTGCGGGAACTATGGGATAGCTATGGGATAGCTAACCACAGTGCAACGCTCCGGAAATCGACGCTAGCCCCGGTACATGGACGCACACCGCCGAATTAATGTGCTTAGTGTGGCCGCATACATTCGACTTTATACAATCTGTTTCCAAAATTCGAATTATATAAATTCAGATTAATCCCGTAGTATAGACATACCCCTGGACACAACGTTTTTTTCTGTAGGGAAAGCAGACTTAATTGATGGATAAATGCTGTACAGACATACTGAGCAAGATCCTCCAGACTGGCTGAGCTGTGCACAGTATGAAACTGGTTACTGGGACAAGGGAAGATTTAAGCCACCTTTGTTGCCCCCAGATCCTGGGGCCAATCTGCACCTGCCCAGATACTCAACACATATCAGAGCAGTCTGCAGGCTGTTCTAACTTAAGATAGCAGGCCCATAGTTCCCAAGAGGCCATTCCAGCAGCTGAGATCACAGTGGGGCAGGGATGCCTCGATCATATCTCCTTTTCCTCAGGCACATCCCTTAGGCCCAGGGCATGAGATGGGGTGGAATAGCAGCCACTACTGTGGCTGCACATCCTCTGAGCATTCCCCAATGCAGAGGGAATCTTTAAGGGGCCAGTTAAGCCAACCAAAGGGCTGCTTCACACGGCCAGAGCAGGGCTGAGGATCTGTTCTTGTGACAACTCACACACATACTTGCCTTAGTGAAAGTGAAACCAAGGCTGGACCCTTGTGACTGATGCATAATTTGAACAATATTATAGTGGCCATTACCTTAGGGATCCTCCTGGCCCTGCGTGTGGTCAGCAGCTCACTTGTGGTGCTCAGACTGTCCTCATTCAGACTGGAAGGGGAGGAGGGGATACCAAGCTGAGCCAGAAGCAGCATGTCATCATGGCTGTGTCGCTTGGGTAGTCGTGGTAAGCGATGGCTCTTCCTCTCGGACCAGTTCCCAATGCGCAGGGACTGGCTGCTGGGCTTTGAAGGTAGCTGCAAAAACATGAACAACTTGACATCCTATTTGTTGGAGAAGCACCTACCACAGACATGAAGCCATGGTGGCAAAGGCCAGCTGTGTTGGGGTCTGTTCTATCTCCCTCCAAAGTCAATGAAAAGACTCTCAACTGACTTCAAAGAGAGCTGGAAAAGGCTCTTTGTGAACATGTTATGGCAATACAAACATTTTTTGCCAGGCGAGCATCCTCCCTACAACAGGTACAATGGTTTTAAGCACAGAAGAGTCCAAATCAAAATGATCAGATCTGGATCTGCATCTAGGACCTGATCCAAAGTGCACTGAAGTCAACAGAAAATCTTGCATTGACTCCTGTGGATTTTGAATCAGGGCCCTAAACGTCCACAAACATTGTGGGGTGCAGGTCAGACAATTTAATAAAGTGTGCATGTTAATATTGTACCCCAGTATAAAAGTATGGCTGACATCAGAGCACTGACACAGTGGGTCTGATTCTCCCTTCCCTTACACTCCTGTAAATCAGGAGTAACTCCACTGATGTCAATGGTGTGTCACCGGTGTGGGGAAATCAGGCCTTCTGTATTTCTGTAACGTTGCCTTGCCCTATACAGTAAAGACTATCTCAATCATTTCAAGAACTTGAAACCTAGTTTCTCCTCCGTCTCATGTTAATGAAGAATCTTCTGAAAATCTCTTCAGAACATGAATCTGCTTAGTTGATCACTGTGGGAAGGCTGAGTCTCACTACATCGATTAAGCAACCTATGGGCATGAACAATTCTAGGATACTTAACAATATTTTGTATTGTGTGGCAGCAATGTATTGTACTGCTGCCCAGGGGTTAACGCAGTGGACTGGGAGCCAAGGTTTCTGGGTTCTTTTTCCAGCCCAGCCACTGTTTAAATGTGGGCAAGCGCCATTTTCTTAATCTCTCCATGTCTCAGTTTACCTACCTGCATCAGGATAATTACTGTGCCTACCTCAGATAATTTAAGAGGCCTAATCAAGGCTTCTAGAGTGCTATCAGATGCTCAGATGAAAGATGCTATTATGTGATATTTATTAATCTTACTACTAACACTACTAGCTACTAACATGCTACAGTAAGAAGTCTACTTGCTCCAACAAACAGATTAACTAATTACAGCCCAAACCATCACTTTTGGGGTCTAGATTTACGGTCTCATATTCCTGCAGCAACCATTATTCTTTAAAGAACTCCAGGAGCTGCATATTCTATATGCTTAAGCATGGTTTTTTGCTGATCGGTATACATGGGATTTGTGTCACAGACACAATGCCATCAATAAAACATTTTCTTTTTTTAATTTGAATCCTTCAAATATTAAAAAAACAAACTGGAAAGAAGATCAAAACCACAGTGGGATTCAGAAGGACCGCAGACCAGCGTTTCTGAGGTCTCTGGTAACCACAAGTCCTCAAGCCAGAAAAATCATCAACAGTGTTCAACTTAGTGAAAGGAATTCAGCCAGGAGATGATTGTCCAAAGCTTGCTGACGTCCTGATCTCTTTCATATTGTTCATCATGATGCATGATTTTAAGGGAATACCAGCTATGCTGCTAGCACTGGAAAAACTGGGTGATGAACAGTAGCTAAAGTGACTGTTCATCAGGAGACGGTGACTTTTCTACTTCGAATCACTGAAGAATCCTACAGGTTCATGGATGAGCTACAGTAGCCACCTACTTGCTTTATATCTAGGCAAAATGACACCATAGCTATGACACGATTTAATTCAAATTGCTGGTCCTACATCAGAAAGAAGTTATCAGTGGATGGACAGTCTTGTGCCTATGACTAGGCTAGGACTCTGGGGATCTGAGTTCAATTACTGGTTTTGCAACTAAAGACTTCCTGTGTGACCTTGGGCAAGTCACTTAATCAATCTGTGCCTCACCTTCCCACCTGTAAAACGGGGAGAATAATCCTTCCTTTCTCCCACCCTTTGTTTGTTTTGTCTATTTAGGCTGCACACTCCTGAGGGCAAGGACTGTGTCTTACTATGTATCTGTTCCAGTGCCAAGCACAGTAGGGGGCAGGGATAGTTCAGTGGTTTGAGCATTGGCTTGCTAAATCCAGGGTTGTGAGCTCAATCCTTGAGGGGGCCATTTAGGGATCTGGGGTACACACACACCAAAAAAAAAAAAAAAAAAGTTGGAGATTGGTCCTGCTTTGAGCAGGGGGTTGGACTAGATGACCTCCTGAGGTCCCTTCCAACCCTGATATTCTATGATTCATTTGGGGCCTTGAGATGCTACCATAATACAAGTAAATCATCATCTGTGGTAACTCTTTCATCTCTGTTGCAGCTACAATTTTTTTCTCCTCTGCCTTCTTACTCATTCAACATCTGTCATTGCCTTTTCAGTGACCCTTTGCTGGCCTTATTTAGTCCTCCTTTTTTGCCAGTGTTCCTGTTTTATAATTGAAGCATCATGTGAACTGTAAATGCTGGCACTACAAAAGTTTTATGGACCATAGTGACAAAAAGATCCCAAAAATTTAATTTAGTGATGAAATAGTCCCAGTTTGGTTCGAGGCTATTTCACAAGATGGAAATGTGGCTTTATGTGACCTTTTCATGAAACCGATGTGAATGTCTGCTTGATTCAATGAAAAAATACATCTTGACCAAAATGAAATTTTGAATGTCAAAGTAATACATGCATATTATTTTAACATTATATATACATATACACCTCTACCCCAATATAACACGGCCCGATATAACACAAATTCAGATATAACACGGTAAAGCAGCGCTCCGGGGGGCGGGGGGGGCGGCGGGGGGCTGCACGCTCTGGTGGATCAAAGCAAGTTCGATATAACGCGGTTTCACCTATAACGTGGTAAGATTTTTTGGCTCCTGAGGACAGCATTATATCGGGGTAGAGGTGTATTTTAAAATCTACGTTTGTGCTTGAGACTAGGACCATTTTTGAGTGAAAATTCTCCTATATTGAACAAAAACCCAACATAATTTCACAATTTTCACACAAAATTGGACTACTCTCAGAAATTCTCCACAAAATGCAGACCTCTCCGACTTCCAGGTCTTTGCACTGTGCTGTGAACAGTTCACACAGTTCTAGCCAAGTCAGGTCCAGAACGTAGGCATTCACGCTTTTCCTTTTTTTTAATTTTGTGCTTTTGGGGGGAAAAGGTATGATACTTTGTCTTTCTCCCTCTTCATTATGCATTTAATATTGTGTTTGGTTTTTTTCAAAATTTGGTAATAAAAACTATTTTACAATACAACATAAGTTACCTCACTGCTCAGTGAGCCCCACATAACAACACTTGCACAAGATGAAAAAGTGTTTCTTCTTTGTTCCATCCTTTCTAAAAGCCCAGTGGAGAATTTTGAATGGATGTAGGGAAAGGCTCAGTAATCACAAGGGTTTAGGGCCGGATTCAGTTCCCATTAAAATCAGTGGAAATACTCTCATTGACTGCAAAGGGTGCTGGATCAGAATCGGCATTTCTAAATATTAGCAATTAATATATTCAATAATATCAGAATTGTTCCAAGTAACAATAAACCTTTACCCTAAATTGATGCTGAAGAATATCTAGATTATGGCCATTAAAGTGTTTACAGCAGCTATTTGAAGTGTTTGTCTAAACTGTTTTTCTTTATGCCCTTTCTCACTTGGATACAATTATTGTTCCTGCTATGCCCTGGTTGATTTTCTTGCAAAAGGTTAAAAATAACTTAAATCACAGTAAGAAATGAAGGCTTATACTCTAAGAAGTACTGAATTACCTGGGGAGGCGATGTGTACTTCCTGTCGTGCGGAGTCCACATCCTGTGCAAAGAATCTAGGGAATTCTCAGAGAGCTGCTGGGATTTTCGGCTTGTGTGACGGCCTTTTAGCTCCACATCCTCGTATGGATTTTCCTTGGGTGAATCTCCTTCTCATTTTTTTTTTTTAAGAAAGGAAAAACAGACAGGAATGTTAAAAAAAAAAATCATGTGAACCAAGTGAAAGAGTCATAGCAAAGCTCCTCAGCTTTCAGCATGAGTCATCCCTTCGACTGCAGCTGGAAGTATTTGGAGTAGATCTTGGCTATGATGTCGGCAGTTTTTTTTTTTTTTTTTTTTTAAATAAAATGCAAAGATTTCACAAGACTTGCTTCTGAGCATCCACAGCTGGGAAAATTTTATTGATGTCTAAAACCCAAGGCAGATATCTATTTTAAAGCATATCGGTGGGTTTTACGCATCCACAGCAGCCTCTCACAGAGTGAAATGAATAGCACTGAAAAGTTCTCAACACACTACCATTAAACCACAGGTATTTCAACCTTTATTACTTACTGCCTTACCTCTGTGGTCTCTTGCCAGAGACGGTGAAGAGGGAATAGCATCTAAACCCAACAATGCCAAAATAAATGTGTGAACGATGAGGCAAGGAGAAGAGTGCGGTTCACTATTTTTTTCCACCACTCCTATTGCCTTCTCAAAGTCGTCTCTAAAAATACTTCCTACTCCCCAATTAAATACTTCTTTCTCTTTTAATTTTGTCTAAATCAATATTCTCCATAGGTCATGAGGACACATCTGGCCAGTAACATGTAAAGAGGTCCAAATAATTAATTCATTAAACACAACTTACGGGGAAAGCATTATTCTAACCCTTAGAAGTAAAGATGGGCCAACATTTGTGAACTTTAGTGCGGACATCCAGATACAAATTTTGTGGTCTAGATTTATGGTCTGATAATAAAAGATAACGATTACTGTTTAAGGAGCTGCGGATATCCACCTTCTCAGTACACTCAGGATGAATACACTTCTCCCTGAGGGACCCGGATAAAGTCATTTTAGTTATCATGTACTTCTGAAAATGGGCAATTTGAAACTTTTTTCAATAATTTATTTAGATCAGTATATCAGTGATGTAGCTTAGAACTTTGGGTTATCCCTGCTCAGAATCATTCCAGTCTCATGGTTATCAGAGGATCATTCCAAAATGGAGATAATCAAACTTCAAGACTGACTCAAACTCTCAAAATTCAGTGTTAGATGTTCATAACCTTAAACCTTTGAACTGATTTTCTTCAAACTGGGTTTGATTGGTAGACCTCACTGAGACTTAAAAATCAAGCCTGATCTTTACACTGTATATATTGTAATGCAACTTACTACACATAAGGGTGCATAAGAAATTCAGTTTGTATTATATTATACATTGTACTAATTGACAATTTACAGTATAATTATATAAAGTTATAATAATATATTAATAATTAATATAATAATATGTGCCGATAAAAAGACTTTTCATCTACAGATTTAAAAGCATTTTACAAAAAGTAAGCATCATTATCCCTATTTTACAATGGGGAAACTGAGGCACAGAGAAATTAAGCGACAGCAAGTCTACAGCACAACCAGGATTACAACCCATGCCACCTGACTCCCAGTCCAATTGTCTAACCATTATATCATGCTGTCTCCTTGTGCATAGGAGGGCAGAGTTCAGGCTGAGCTTTCAACCTCAGTTGTAAATTTTTAAATGTTGAGTGCTTGATTTTTTATTTTTTTTTGTTACTTTAACATTGTAGTAGCGCTAGTTTTTTCATGCAGTATATCTATATCTCGCGCACACACATACATGTGCATCAAGCGCATGGAGAAAAAATATTACATCAATAATGAAAGATACTGAAATACAGTATTTAAACTTTAGGCAGTGCCGTTAATCATATATATACACACACACACACACACACACACACGAGACTGAATATTTTAGTATTGTTTTAATTAGAAAGACTGGCTGCTGCTAGAGAATGTTTCAATTGGCAGCCACAGATGATTATCTCATAAGCATGGAATCTAATTGTACATAGTATTAGTGAAGCCACTGACTACATAAAGTCGACATCTTTAGATTCAAATGAAAGACAGTTGATGGAGTTAAAGGCTTTGGGGTGAGACATGCTGTACAATATAAATCTAAAGTTACAAATGCTACAGGAGAACCTGGGAATCTCCAGTCAAACTGATGCAGTGTCTTTCACAGGAAGAAAAATAATAACTATTGCACCCAAATGCCATTATCTGTAAAGCTGAAATTTTTAATATCATGCAGCTCTAGTTATTGTTGTGATGTTTATCATAAAGAGTCAACTTTACAAAATGCCTTTTTTACTTACTCACAGTGAATTGGACTGTAGCTACTACATTAAAATTCCTTGTAAGCCAATGAGTCAAGTATGGGGTCAAGGAAGCATTTCAGAATGGATTAACAGACTTCAAAATACCCAAATACATTAGACAGTGGTTAAACATACGCTTTCCTGTCAAAATGAATGTTATTGCATTGGCTTGTATAGTATCCAAAGCCCAGAGCAGAAATGAGCCCATCCATCAGTAGATAAACGTTCATTTTCTTTTTTCATGAATTTAAGCAACATGGAATGGTTCAAACCCAATTAAATCCAAGGAGTAAAGGACAGTGCAATGTTTACCTGAAATATGAAAGCTAGAGATAGGTGCCAAGAGTATTTTGAGAGGAAAAAAGAGGGCACAGTGTTACCAAAGTGCAGGGCCGGCTCTAGGCACCAGCAAAACAAGCTGGTGCTTGGGGCGGCACATTTTTAGGGGCAGCATGGCCGGCGCCAGAATGCCGCCCCTAAAAATGTGTCCCGGGCCGCCCTAGCTCACCTCCGCTGCTGCTGGCGCGCGTTTCGCACGCCGCGGCTGCTCGGGGTCTCCCCCTCCCTCCCAGGCTCTCAAACCTGGGAGGGAGGGGGAGATCCCGAGCGGGCGCGGCGCGCAAAACAGCCGTTTCGCGCACCACTGCTCCCCCTCCCTCCCAGACTTGAGAGCCTGGGAGGGAGGGGGAGAAGCGGCGCCCGCGCCGTGGCCACTCGGAGTCTCTCCCTCCCTCCCAGGCTCTCAAACCTGGGAGGGAGGGGGAGATCCCGAGCGGGCGCGGCGCGCGAAACAGCCGTTTCGCGCGCCGCTGCTCCCCCTCCCTCCCAGGCTCTCAAGCCTGGGGGGAGGAGGCAGGGCTGGGGATTTGGGGAAGGGGCAGAGTTGAGGCGGGGCCTGGGGTGGGGGTAATTAAAAAATGGGGGGGGGGAGGGGCGGCCAAAATTGTTTTTGCTTTGGGCAGCAAAAATCCTAGAGCTGGCCCTGCCAAAGTGACACAGACAAGAGCAAGATCCTCTGATGTGAGCCCTCTACAGAAAGAGGAACTCAGGCCAAATTCCTCCTTGGTGTAATCCAGGGAAGTTCTGGGAGGAATTTGATCCTCTCAGGTCTCATTCACTTTTCAAGCCTTGAATAATTATCATTTTTAGTCCATATGCTCTCCTTGCTAGATGGTGCAGAAAGAAGCCAATTTGCAAAAAGAACAGTCAGTGGGCCCATTTATACACAGAAGTGGGTCCCTGCCCGCTCTGTATAGCCACCTTTGCCCCTCCTTCTTCCCCTGCACCATGCAGAAGAAATGAGTGGGGTCAGGAATAGGTAGGAAGGGCTGGTGGAAAACCACTCCCCCCTCACTACCCAGATTGCAGGCAAGCTGAAAGAGATGTCGGTGGACAGTTAATGCTGCCTAAAGCAGCACTAACGGTGACTGTGTATTCTGTGACTCCCCTCGCTAAGATCATTGAGGGGAAGCAGGAGCTGGCAGCCAGTGGCAGTAGAGTTACTGGTCCTGGTGTGCAGCTATGGCTGTAGGATAGGAGTGCTGCTGCCAAGCTAAGAAGAATCCCTCTGTAATAGGGTGGCTGGCCCCTTAAATTAAATTGGGTCCAGCTCTCCTGTTCCAGTCCAGGTGAGCCCTACTTTGGTGTAATGAAGAGAGTGGGGCTGCCCCTCAGAGTTAAAAATGAGAGACAGCCCAAAAGCGAGGGAGAGCAGAGAACCCAGAATCCAAAGGAAGAGCTGAGCTGGGCTGAGAGCTGCAGGAGGGGAGCCCCTGCAGGAGAGAGCAGTGAGAGTTCCCTGGTTGAGCAGTGGAGCCCGATCAGGCTGGAGAAAAAGAAAAGCAGTCAGTAAAATTCCCAGAGCCAGAGAGGGCTAAAGGCTGAGGGCAGCAGAGAGAGACATGTGCTGGCTCTCTGAGCTGGAGTGCTGAAGCCAGAAGGCCAGAGAGGGCTGGGGAATGATGGCACAGTGAGCCCGCTGATATCCCCAGGTGAAAGCTAGAACCTGCCCTGAGAAGGAAACAGGGTGGGGAAGCACCTCAGCTGGAGAAGCTGGGGTGAGGTGTGGCAAGAGAGGCCAGAGCCATTCCTCCAGAGACAAGCTGGAGCACGGTGAGAGATGCTGGAGCTATACGGGGTGTGTTGAAGGACTGCTGGGACATGGAAGAGAGAACGTACTGTTTGGGCTGTGTTGCGGGGGATAGTGGACTATGGTTGTGGGGCTCTTGTAATACATGAATCCCACAAAGGACTAGTGATATGTGGAAAGCTTGTGTACAGTTACTGGGATTCCAGAAGGAGGAAACTGAGGCAGATCACCAGTTGTGCCATGGCCTGCTGCAGGTGGGCATCCCAAGAGAAGCAACCGTCTCACATATGATGGAAGTGCCTGGAAAAGGGAAATTGAGGCAAGGGGCTTCTTACTGGGCCACCTAATGCCACAAGGGGGTGCCCTGGAGGTGACCATCCTCCATGCAGTCAGGCTGGTTCCACGGGTTCATAAACTTGGTCTCTGCATTTCCCCAAACTCTAGTGCCTTTTGGATCTCAGCCCCATCCCATGCCACACTCCTGCCCACCGGACCATGGAGAATAGTCAGTCTGCAGTGTAGCATTTTTACATACAACTGGACTTTATGCAGGAGGGGAATGCACAGGCATTCTGGACTGTACCAGGTGGAGTCCTTTTGATTTGTTCCTTTTGCTATTTGTCATGAAGGAGAGGAAGACTGCCCTTTAAAGAGGCCTCTTTTGGAAGCCAAAGGGAGGAAGTTTCCTTTCTCCATATGTGGCTGATCCAACTTCCACTGTTGGCAATGGGAAGACTACCTTTGACTCTAACAGGAGCTGGATCAGGCCCTGTGACGGTATACGGTCACATTAACTGTTAAACTGTTGGCAAAAACTATTCCTAACCACAGTCCGTGCTTGCAGATCAGCTCCCTTTACAAGCCCTCTTTTGTTTCCCATTTCCTTGAGCTTTATGTACAGGATTGCTGAGTTAACACATGGTAAATCCACAGTATATTTATCTGCAGAATGGTCTCATTGGCAACAAAATGATTGGTCCATGGTAAAAAGTCATGGTAAAATAATCAGCCTCTTTGGAAAAGCTGTGAGGAATGCGGTGCCTTGGAGCTTAAGCGCCGATGAGTTTCCGCGGGTGGCTGTAATTCTTCATTCTGCGATGCTCTGTAAGGCAGCCCCACAGAGTTGTGAAGCAGCACAGAATGTTCTGCTGCTCAGCCCCTCAGACGTGGCAAATGGGAAGCCGAGTCAAACTGAGCAAGCCAGCCTCACAGTGAGAAAAGAGTGAAGAATGGGATGGTGGAAAGAAAAACTGCATACAGATGCCTCTGCCATTTACACAGGACAGTGGAGTGTATCAGTCTCTTTCCCATTTTGGGAGAAAGAATTATTCTAAGGAAACGAGTCAGTCATGGAGCGCTGAATACGTTTTCATCGCTGCCCTTTGCATTTCTTTGCACTAAAAAGACTCAAGTGTAACATATACCAAGCGACTAAGTCTTGGTAAATGCCAGGGGCGTTTACTGTACAACACAGTGTGCATCGCATGTCCACAGTACAGTCAGGACAAAAACCAAACTGATAATTCATAATTGTTACATCACAGTGAATGGGCAAATTACAGCTGGTAGGGAAAACTGCTCCAGTGGCCATTAAAGGGGAGATTGGAGGGAAAGCAGCAGCCATGTACAGAAGCTTAAGGGAAACAAGAGTAGGAGTGGGGAAGAAAGAGGCAGAGGCAGGGGAAACAGGGCAGAGAAGGAGCTAAAAGGAAACGTATGGGTACATCAGTGAATTATTTTGTATGTACTGGTACCAACACACACTTCCTTTCTTTGGGGGACAGGTTTCTACGGGACCCTATATATCAACACCCAACTTCCTATGCTTGCTTTTGGGCTGCACCCATCCTTGGCATCCTCTGGATTTTACAGTGTCTCTGTGAAGTCAGGCATGTGGGGCATCATCCTGCTTCCTTCCCCCAATTCTGATCACATATCCCCCCCCATCCATATATTCCCAGACCATCCTTTTCTGCTTCCTGCTCAGGACTGCCATTAGGCTGCAGCAATACTCCCTCAGGCTCAGGGGCTTCGGGTGCCCAACCCCATTGGCAGAAGATGGAGACAAAGTACAGTTTTCCAAGCAGGGAGTTGGGGAGGGTGGTTAGGGAATGCTCTCTCTCTGCTGCGGCTGGAGAACCACAGATGGCGATTCAGGGGGGATGCTCTGTTTGGCATGTAGATGTGAGTGAGTGGGGAAGACTGCATGTATTACATAGGCTTCAGATCCCAGAACACCTACCCCACTAAAAGCCAAAAGAGCAGCTCAGCAGCAAGTTAGCCAGACACCTGCACTGAAATCACACTAAAGCAGCATTCCAGGTATGCCCAGCTCATGCATTTTACCTGTCATCCTACCCCAGTACAGCCCAATATCACCATCTTCTGGGGAGAAACCAGACGGCTGCATGTATTCTGGGAGGAACTTTCAGAGCACATGGATGAGAACCACAAAATCTCTGCACTATCATATAGTACCCAGGACAAGATTCCCAGTGGTATGGATTGGTGTAGCTCAACTTCAATACAGCTATACCAACTTACCCTAGTTGAGAATCTGGCCCTAGGAGTTTAGTGTTTAAGGATGAATTAATATAACAAAGTACATGCAAGGCACAGCATATCTGCTCCACAGCTACAGCAGTTGAGAACCAAGTTAGAGACTTTTACCTGCGTATAATCCTTAAAGCCTGCTTTTGAAGGAGAAAAAGGATCAGCGTCTGTAGCATGGAGTACTAAGTTTTGAAAGGAAAAAAAGCCTTAGATAGGATCTGCTCTTTGAGCCCTGGTCCATAGGCATGTTAGTTCCCAGCTGTGGTTCATAAACTGCAGTTTCTAATCTTTTCCAGCTTTGCAGTAAGATAACCAGAAGAGTATCGCAGAGAATTTCCTCTTTCCACTTTCTCTGTGGGGACTGTAAGAGCTCAGATTTGCAATACTAACAGTATTAGTTACAGACGAACAACTGTGGCTGATAGACCAATAAAAATATTTGCCAGCAAAGCAGTCATCCATCTCATACACAGTCCAAAATCACTTGAATAAACGTAGGTGGCGACCAAACATTAGCACAGTAGAACATCCTTGTGCCTGATATTCTGAAACCATTTATTTCAGTGGCTTCAATGTGGATTTAGACTAGGATATGTCAGATCAGAATCAGGTCCCCTTACTTTGCATCTTCCTGACCTGCAGAGCTGACTGCTATAAATCCAGAACACTTGGTCATGTGGCCAAGGAGACTTTTAAAACAAATTATAGTAGAAACTGTAATTGTGAGGACAGACTCTACAAAGGATACTGGGGAATATATGCAAGGCCCAGGACATTTTAAAATAACTGAATCCCAAATATCTCAATGTAGCAACAAATCAGCAGTCTGATTACCAATAGGACAGGACAGCCAGAATACTCTTTGGGCCTGCTTTGACATGCACATATGAATGCTCTTTAATGTGCTCTGGCTGCCATTACCTTAAAACATCTATTATGAACATTGCTACAATTACATTCTCTATAAGCTGCTATGCTTTCCAGACTGCTAAAGGAAGACAGGGCAATACCTTTCCCTTTCAGACGCAACCACCATCTGGGCCATCATCATCCTGTACCAATCACTGTTCTGTCTTTGATTGACAAAGTCGGTGAGGTAATATCTTTTATTGGAGCAACTTTTGTTAGTGAGAGAGACAAGCTTTCAAGCTTACACGGAGCTCAGCAGACAGCTAATCTAAAGCCACAGGTGTCATGCTTCAATGGAGATACAAGCACGGCATTGAAGGCAAAGGTGTAAGTTCTCAAACAGTCAGGCTGCTTCAGTTTCCTGGGAGTCGGGCAATTCTAGCCTCTCTCAGATTTGACACTCTGTCTTGGTGTGATATGATAGTATGATGGATGATGATAATATGATACGCAATGACAGGATTTTACTGGAAACATCGAGAGCCCAAGCATGCCCGCTATTGAGCCATTTCCAGGTTTACTGGAAAAGCTCTGCACATGTCCTAGCTTGAAAGGAAAATCAAGCAGGAGTATTTTCCGACTGGATCTCAATCATCGAGTCTTTAGCTCTTGACATACGGAAAATAGGACTTGGTAAAGCAACTAATTCTTCATATGTATTTGTTAAATGTCCTGTGGTATGGCTCACAGGCGTTCTAGTGCTTAACTGCTAACTGGTTGAGGAAACGGAGGAATTGCCCTACTGGAACGGATTAATGAAGTGTTTCCCAAACGACTGAAAGCTGAGCTCTCCTCAAGGGAAAAAATCAAACCAATCGAGCCCTCTCCCCACCCAGCAGCCCTGCCATGTGTTGCTAAAGGCCAGCACTTGTCAGTTTACACATCTCCCATGCCCACCTCGTTTGTGCCACCTCCTTTTGGGCATGCAGGGGTAGAACTTCACAACCTGATTTCCCCCCCGCCTCCTTTCTTACAGGCTTTGATGTGAAATAGGTAACAATCTTGACATTTAAAGTATCATCATTAGACCCATTGGAATAGATGGGGCAGCTCACACCTTAAAGCTATTGATTCAGATTTTCTGCAAACTCAGCCAAATGTCTATGCGTCATTTAGGCTCACTTCATGTTTTGAAGGTTCCTTCACGACCATAACAGCTAGAAAGCTACTCTCTTTTTTTTTTTAAGCTGAGGCCGTGTCTACACACTAGAAAGTAGTACCAGTAAGAGCTCTGTCACCAACAATACTACTTACGTAGTTAGTTCCCGCTCAGACACTTGTGACGGCGCATTGAGTCCACACAGCATCAAGCTGTATCAGCAAAAGCATGTTGCACAGTGGTAAGGCATCCCAGTGCCCTCTGCTCTGCCTTCTGGAACACTACCTTATGGGAAATTGTCAGTGTGTATTATGGGAATTGGTGTGGGGTGGTGGAATCAAATGCCCACAATTCCCTCAGTTCTATCCCATAACCAACTGCTCACTCTGGAGAGCAACTGAGAGATTGGCCTACCCCCCCACCCGCACCATCTAGTCATCCACACTTTCTTGCGGGTTGCACCCTAGACCTTGGGAAACACTAGACAGAGGCCTTGGCTACACTCGCGGATTCACAGCGAGCGCGAGTGTAGTCGCGCCGCCAGCGCTGCGAGAGCTCTCTCGCAGCGCTGCAAGTACTCCACCTCTCCGAGGGGAATAGCTTGCAGCGCTGCGAGGGAGCGTGCAGCGCTGCAGGCGCTGATTACACTGGCGCTTTACAGCGCTGCACTCGCTGCGCTCAGGGGGGGTGTTTTTTCACACCCCTGAGTGCAGCAAGTGCAGCGCTGTGAATTGCCAGTGTAGCCAAGGCCTTGGAGAAAGTAGTGAAAACCCTGCACCTGGTCAATTTTGCAGTGCTCTGAAAGTGGGGGCGGGACATTTTTCTCGCTAGCCTGCGTGGGGATCAGTCAAGGCCATGAAGCATGAGATTTACATGGGCTGAGTCACCTTGAAATCTAGTGAATTAACAAACAAATCCAAAAAAGTTAACTACGCCCGCTCCTGTGTATCTCTGCCAATTTTGTAGTTTTACAATCATTTATTTTTTTCAATGTTTTGCTTTCCCCTGTTGCTGTGAGAAAGACCCAGACCCACAGCAGGGGAAACTGACCAGCTACGCTAGACAAACCACAAAATGAAATGTGCATAACAACAAACAGAAAGACTAGAGGAAATATTTTGTTCCTCTAATCTACATTGGTTCTGGTCTTCTTAGGTGTTAGTTGTAACATCAGTAGCTAACGGTATTTCAGACAGAAGTGTGATATTTCAGTTGGCATTGTCTCTATCTACCCTTACAATGCCATGTGCAGTTACAAACATTTACTAGTTTTAGTTTCCAATTATCCATAGGCTATTGAAACATACAGGACTCAACTGAGTGGCTTGTGAACAGGTGTGATGATCAGGGGAACACAAAGAACCTCCCTCCCAGTACATATTCCTCACAAAGCCCAGCCACCATTGCAGTCTCTGCATTCTAGGGAGCAGCTCCCCTAGCTGCAAACTCTTTCCAGTATAGCCCCCAGAGCAAAAGGGGAGGGGGTGCTTGAACCCCATTCAGAAATTCCATCTTAATTTTAGAAATACTACAAGTCCTTCAATTTTCATCAGTAGACTGCAGCAATTCTGCAGACATCAAACCGCACATAGTGGCTGACAGCAGCTGCATCTACTTTAAGCTGCTCAGTTTTTCTGTGTGTCTCCTTTTCCTGCCTTACATCCGTTCTCAGAAGGCCAGATTTCCAACACAACTTTACTATCACCTTTTATTTAAAGCCAATCTTTAGAAAAAAAAACCATGTATAGTTCAGCTGACTGGGAGCTTCACAGGCTTCAAAGGAGCATTTTGTCTGGCCTCAAATAATTTCTGAATGTTTGACAAATAAATAAGAGAGAGATGGGTCTGAACCAAAATCCTGACTCTGGACATCCCTGAACTTTGGGGAAGTTTGGAAACAGATCAGGCATTTGTGATGGTCTCTGGTCCCCATAATAGGCCAAAGTAAAAACTCTGGATGTGGAGGGCGGGGGAGAAAAAGAGATCAGATCTGAATCTACAGCCAAATTTTAAAGCTAGATCCTATCTCTATAATGGGCAATGCCCAAATCCCAGATCCAAATGCCTCCACTCTTTCAGGGGGTTAGCATTCAGATTTGGACATGAACTTCATAGCCCAACCTTAAAATAAAATCACCTTGTTTCCTAATAATTTCCAGTTGGGATCCTGATTAATGAATGTAATGATTTTTGCACAGATATATGCATGATACCAACAAATGCCACTGACTATCCTTTCACCCTTCCCCCTTTCTGTATTCTCTGTCCTTCTTTAATATCTTGTCTATCTAGAAGCTTGGCAGCTTTTCAACGGCAGTTCCTATTCCACTGGAGCAAGTTCTACAAGGGCACTTCCTGACTGTGGATATTTGTTGGTATCAATCTTCCATGCTTGTTCATTCTACATTATATTTTAAATGGTGGTTGAAAATTTACCTAAACTTTATGAACAAGAAACCCCCTCCCCCCACATTGCTGATTATATCAACCATGACAGTGAGCCAGAGAGACACGGTCTAGTGATTTAACTCTAACCTAGAGCCAGAAGCCTGCTACTAGTGAGTTCTAGTCCAAGTTTTGACACTGACTCCCCAATATGGCCTTGGGCAAGTCACTTAACTTCTATGTGCCAGTATCCCCTTCTGCAATATGGACATAATAATACTTGGGGACTGATCCTGATCTTATTGAAGACAAGAGCAAAACTCTCATGGGGGGCAGGATCAGGCACTTAGTTATCTCCTACAAAAGGATGTATGGAAAACAATTAACTAATGGGATAGATTCAGCCCTGGAGCTATTCTGACAGAAGAGTACAGATGGAGGGAAAGACCCTGTCAGAAAACCTGCCAAGGATTAGGGAGGAAGGGCTAATACAACCCCAAAGTGTGCAGCATTAAACAACTAGGGCATGTTACCAACCAAGCCAGGGTACAAACTTGTTCAGTATGTCCCATTAGCAGTGGAGTGCCTATGGAGTCCTGGCCACAAACTGAAACCTGCCCCGGACCAAAAGGAATGCCTAGTGGAAGGCAGTGGCAATACCACAACTGGCCCTCTTCTGAGGCACATCTGTCACTTCTGGGGGCTTGGGGACAGAATGTAACTTTCCACTCTAGAAAAAGTGACTCTGGCCTTGTGTGTACAAAGCATTTGGAGCATTCCAAGTTCAGTCTATAATGTAGTGTCCTCTTTGTGTATTGTGCAAGGGAAAGTGCTCCGTCCCCATGTTCTGTTACTACACATCTGTGTCCCAAAGTCAATTTGCTTAATTTTTTTTTTTTTTTTAAACAAGGGGAATTTACTTGTATGTACTGTACTTATACATATTTTTTCTTGAGCCAGACCTGCTTAAAATCAAAGGGTCAGATTCTCAGCTGATGTAAATCAGCGTAGTTCCATTGTTTCTCATAGATTTAATAGACTTTCAGGCCAGAAAAGACCATTATGACTATCTAGTCTGACCCTCCTGTATAACACATCACCGAATTCTACCTACAAATTCCTAATGCGAAGGGGAGTTATTCTTCCCTACTATTTAAATGAACACTATGGAGCCAAATAATTTGAGGTTAACTAGACCTAGTCTCAGCTGAAAGACTCACAGTGATGATGAATTTACCTGCTAATTTTTACAGTTACAATAGATCATCACCTGTAGCCTGTTTAGATCCATACTCACTAAAGACAGAAATTTAGTAAATGAACAAATTGTTGTGTATGACCTGGCAAGATATAATGACAACCTCATCTATCATGGGAGCAAGGCATCTCTGCACCAATGCATGTGACGGCAATAAATCCTATCTCAAACAAAAGTCCAGTAAAGGACTACACCTGATAGAAGAACAGTCTGACACATATACAAAGGCTGGGTGTTTAATAAGTCTCCATGGTTTCATAAGTAGCAGAGAAACAAGAAACCACAGAGCTTCTAATTACATGATCACTATTAATACAGCTCCAAGGAGAAAAAGAATGTAAGTCAGCCCCACCCTTCTCAGGAAAACTTTTTCTGTCAACAGTCGGGGTAGGCAGATTTCTCAGCAAAAAGCGTAGCAGCCTTCTTGGACAGGGCAACTGCAGAGTTGCCAGAGAGATCGTGAACAGTTTCATGCTAAGATGCAACACACTCTTTGAGCACATGCAGCCCCACTGAACACTGGGTTTTCTATAAAGTCTCATGTTAGAGACGAGCTCCACCAATTTTGTTGAACCGCGAGCACTCTGACGGTTCAGAAGGTAAGAAGTGTTTCTTGGCATGAATAAACTCTTACTGTACTTGTAAAATTAGATTTTTTTTAACAATCTATTTCCTAATATGAATTGTTGCCCATTTTCTTGTTTGATTGTTTTTAATCACCATTTTATCAATTTTTCACCAACATTTTACAACTGTGGAGAATAACTGCTCTGTGTTTTGCATTGTCTTCATCTCATTGTCTTAGTTCACCATCAGTGGCAATGACATCATTTGCTCTCTTCTAAAGGCTAGACACTAAGGTGAGAGGTGCTTTAGAAATACCAGAGATTAGACTTAATTAGATAACAACATTCAAAATGATTTCACTGATCATTGGGAAAGGGGCTGGAAAACTGAAAACATATGACACATATGGCAGGAAATGCTGCTGTCTACAAGAGCAGCAGAAGCAACGTTTTCAGACATCTCTGTTATATTGCTGTGATAGTTTTCTAAATGTATACCAAGCCAAGCATGATAGGTTTCCCCAACTGAATTTATAAAGCCACAGCAATTTGGGTCTGATTAAAGGCTCATTCTAAACCACAAGAAGCAAAATTATGTAAAGTTTACTATGACTGTCACATTCCACCAAGCTCCAGTCTGGAAGATAAATGAAGCCCACATGGTTCCACGCACATTCAGTTGAGCTCCAAATAACATCCAGAATGTGCTCCCCTTTATCTAATCTTTTACTATTCAGTGCAGAGGGGATCATTGTTTTCCAGTCTCTTGCTTGAATTTACATTTAATCTGTGAAAATTACAAAAACGTTACAAAATTAAACAAAGCTTCTGTCTTGCAACTTTAGGTACTTTAATGGACTTCAAAGTTCTATCAGTTAGTTTAAAAATATTGTGTAAAACACCAATTCAGCTCTTTGACTAAAATAAATTTAAAACAAAATAAATTAGCAACAATAATCCACCACTCCCTTATTTCCTACCCTCCCCAACCTGAACAAAGAAAAAGAAAACACTCTATGGAGGAAGGAAGACAAAAGTATGGTGTAAGTATGCATTAGGATAATGTAAGGTTTATTGAGTAAGGAACTACTGCCAAAAAATAATGACTCTGAATGGTCCTTGCAGGCCTGAAGGTAATAGTTTGATCCCTATATTAGCTCTGATTATAGAGTTCAGTATCAGATAGTGCTCATGTCACTGCCCCATATATTATAAAAGCTTTTCAGAGACACTCCTCTCTTGTAGATAATTCTCTCTCAAAGAAGACAAGCATCCACAACTGCCATTCATTTTCCACTGAAAGGACAGACTTCTGCTACCAATGGCTCACAATACAAACGCTAGCAGCAGACAATACAGCTCCCATGGATTTAATTCTGCATCCACCAAGACAGAGTTTAGACAGAATGAGAAGCAAGCAGGTTTGAGGTGGATGAAAAGTATGGATCTTTAGGCCTCGAAAAATTCTGCAGCCTTGTCCCAGGAGCAAGGAACTCCATGGCAATGCTTGGGATTCCCTGTTTTTATACAGTTACCAGCATTATTCATATTTATTTTGGCAAAACTTTCTGTATTACTACAGTCATGGTCAGTTAATCACCAGCGAGGCTTTAGGTGAACAGATGACTCAGGCAATCAGTTATGGGCTAGACAGATTTTCACCTCTAGGTCAAGCATTCATCTGCAAACCCAGTTAGCAGTGACAGAAAGTGATTTATTTCCATGACTTAAGCCCAAATCTACAAAATGTACTCTTGCATACATCTGGCTTGCATGAGCACAATCTATGATGGCACATAAAAAAGTGCTCTTTAAAGATTTGGGCCTAAAACTACCAGTTATGTATTAATTATGACATACAATGTGTTAGATGACAAATGATCAAGTAGACTACACTAGCAGATTTTCATTAAAAGCTGAGATCAAACTGCTTTGCTTTGGCTTTACTCTATTAATATGTGTTGGCTTCTATAAAGAATTATATTCATTAGGTATTCTTCCCTCACAGCATGTATTGAATGTAGCACTTTGGAAAAGAGGCTGTTAGAAAGAAGTAGAAAACAATGAAGTTCTCTGTTTATCCACTGATCAGAAACACTGCAGACTCTCCTCAATGCCCCGTCAATGTACCCAAGTTATAATCTTTCAGGAGCAGGTTTATAGTTCTCAGAAGGTAGAAGAGTAAATTATTATTCTATTATACTGGACCCTGGATCCCTTTTGGCTAAAAGGCATATTCTTTCCAATGCTGAGCATTTTGTTTTGATTTTACAATGTAAAAAACACACGGAAAGGGGGAAAACAAGTGTTACAAACTTAACATCTGGCAGCGTGTTGACAGTTCCTGAGCAGTGATGTGTAATGTAACGTGCAATATGGTTTTCCCATGTCAGCTACCCAGGGGGTCTGTCAGCTTATGCAGAAGTTCTGCGATTACTAGTGAGAACTCTTCATGCCAAGTGTATTCTTCTGCCTACACAGCCTCTGGTGCAGGTTTATGTGCACAGATGGGACAGGAGTACCCCTGCAGTTCTGAGAGCATCTTCTTTGAGTGAGAGAACTGGAAAGCACAGCTGAGCTGTTTTAAAACACAGAGGGGCAAATTCTGCCTTCAGATGTGTGTGTTTGTGTGCGTGCCAGATTTACACTGAAGTCAGTGGGAGCTGCCCTCTCAAGGGCAGAATTTGGCCTGAGGGATGAACAAAGAGACACTGTTACAGCCATAAGGCCAGCTGTGTCTGTCCATCCATATAAGTTATCAGGTTCTCCACTGCACTTTAAAAAAATTAAAACAAAGGGTGTGAGGAATATTTTAACAGGTTTTTGTTTCCCTAGTAAGGTAATCTGACCCAAACCAGGAGCGATCCACCGCACACATTACAGAAAAACACAACTAATTGGCAAAACAAAGGCTGAATGGGCCTGGAAAATCAACTGCTCTCTCACTTCTAGTGCTGGTCTCTCTAGGAGAGGGATGAAGTACCCTGCCAGGCTCTGTCACTAACCTGCAAAGTCCCTTAATGAGATGGGCCCATGCTAATCCAAGGGCAGCATCTCCTGCCAGGATGTGCCACTTCAGCAGCATCTCAACTAACAGAGCTCAGCTGTAAGCTCAAGGGAGCCGGAGGCAGAGCCTTCTCAGCAACAGGTCCACACCTCATGGACACTGCTACAAAAGAGATGGGGGAAGAATAACTCAGTTCAACGCTTTGAGACTGACCTCTTTGCCAAAGCATAAATCAAAGGAAAATAAAAGCAGACAGCTAAACCAAGGAATAAGGACTGGCTGTTCCTTCTGGGCAGATCCCACCGTGGGCACAATTCTGCTAGGTACTGAGAATCCTCAACTGCCACTGGCTTCGATGGGAGTCGAATGTGCTCAGCCCCTTGCAGGATCGAGTCCCATTTTTCTCCACAACCTCTAGACACCACAGCAAAAGAGACAGGTGCTTTAGTATCGCAGCTAGATAAGACAGACAGGGCGGGGAAGCAGGGGGAGAAAACTTTTATCGCCACTGTCAACTGCTCTTGTACACATGAGAAGGGATGCCAGCTGGGCACCCTTCTTAAAAAAAAAATAAAAAATGCAGGCACTCCTCAGCCATATGGAAAATCTGTGGTCCAAGTCCCTAGTGCCAATTATTATAACATTTCTTTTGACGGGCATATGTTAAAAGAATGTATACAATAAGGAAGGGCCAGGCATTTTCTTCTTGGGCTGAGGAAGATTATTTTTATTTCTGTGGCTTAATCAAGACAATGTTCGGCATTCCTGATGGCACAGAAAGATGAAATTCTTTGTAACCAATCCAATCAACTAGGCGTGAGGGGAGATCACAGAACAATTGCTCTGGGACAGTCCCCACAGAAGTCCTCCAGAGCTTAGGCTGACCACACAACTCCAAGAAGAACAGCCCTGCTGCTTGATAGTTCTGCAAACTCTGCATCTATTGTTCCCTCCCCTCCCCCCATACATTTTAAACCCACTGTGGCTTCAAGCCAAGACCTTAGGAAACAGTGAGTTAGTCCATGAAAAGCACAAGGATGGCTGACTAATCTGTTTCCAATAAGACCATTCAATGAGGTTTGAAGGAATCAAGACCTCCTGCGTGCAGACTGTGAATAATGTGTTTGCTCTGATGCATCAGCCCATTTACCTCCCCTCCCCTCCACCCCATTTCATTTCTTCTTACTGGCAGCAGCTGAGAGTTCTTGTTCAGGGCATGTGTTCAACAATGTATTGTCTAACCACAATTGCTCAACATTAAGTAGCTATTTCATGTGCTGTAACAGGTCCTTACCTACAATGTCTTCATAGGCATTCTCCTCTAAAGTGCTCTTGGATCCAAACTTATGCTGGCTTTCTGTACCGTTCTCGGTGGGGGAGGGAGGATACAAAGACTGCAGGCTTGAAGCATCTTCAAACTCAAAGGATTTTCTAGAGTTTAAAACAATGCAATGAAGTAATTAGTATCAAGGTTTTATAATGACCTAAAGAATCAGTTGTTCATTTGTTCTCTGAGTGATGATAAAAATCACTGAAAATGTCTGAGCTGTACTTTAAGGGCTGGGGTGGGGCCACAAGCCCTGAGTAAGGAGTAGCACATAGCTGTGTTGCCCAGGGAATGGTGCAGGGAAGGAACTGTGCCTCCAAGAGGAAAAATTCCCTCTCTTGTTTCCTCCATGTTGCTGCTGGTCTGTACCAGCAGGAAATTATGGTACCCCACAAGCCAGTTCAGCTGTGCTGGTGGGTAGACCGAAAGCTCTTTCCGTTCCCCATCCTTTCCACTAAAACTGAAGATTGGGTAGCCCACCCACAGACACGAGTGGGGTTCTGATTCTCCAATGTACCCGAATATGGCCGATTAGTCTGGGGCACCATCAAGCCCTAAGTGAATTATGAAGAAACAGCATAATGTAAAGAACAGGTTCTATCTATGTAACCACTTACATAACCCACCATTCCTGTAGTATCTGGGTGCCTCACAGTCTTTGCTGTCTTTACCCTCACAACCACCTTGGGAGGTAGGGAAATGCTATTATCCCCATTGTACAGATGGGGAAATGAGGCACAGAGAGACTAAGGCCCAGATTTTTAAAGGCATGTAGGCACTGCTGTGCTCAGCACTTCATAGCTTTCAGAGATTCCAAGGGCAGAAGGGACTGTTGTGAGCACCCAAACTGACCTCCTGTATAGAACAGGCTATAGAACATCCCCCAAATAATTCCTAGAGCAGACTACATAGAAAAACATCCAATCTTGATTTAAATATTGCCAGTGATGGAGAATCTACCATGACCTTTGGTAAATGGTTCCAATGGTTAATTATCTTCACTGTCAAAAATGTCCACCTTATTTCCAGGCTGAATTTGTCTAGCTTCAACTTCCAGCCGTTGCATTGTGTTCTACCTTTCTCTGCTAGGCTGAAGAGCCCCTGATTAAATATTTGTTCCCCATGTAAACACTTAATAGACTGTAAAGGAGTCAATAGCAGAGCTAGGGTTAGAACTTCTCCTGTGCTTCAGCCACTGGAATATACTGCCCTTTCTTCCCAGGAGAAAGATGCTTTCTTGAAGTTACGCTTTCCCGAGATGCACTAGGCCAGTGGTTCTCAACCAGAGAGGTAGACGTACCCCTGGGGGTACGGACAGATCTTCCAGGGGGACATCCACTCATCTAGATATTTGCCTAGTCTTACAATAGGATACATAAAAAGCACTAACAAAGTCAGTGCAAATTAAAATTTCGTACGATTTGTTTATATTACTCTATACACTGAAATGTAAGTACAATATTTATATTGCAATTGATTTATTTTGTAATCACATAGTAAAAAATAAGAGAGTAAGCAATTTTTCAGTAATAGTGTGCTGTGACACTTTTGAATTTTTATGTCCGATTTTGTAAGCCAGTAGTTTTTAAGTGAGGTGAAACTTGGGGGGTACGCAAGACAAATCAGACTCCTGAAAAGGGTATAATAGTCAGGAAAGGTTTAGAGACCTGGGAACTCATAGTAACAGTTTACTCTCTTAATTTAGTTTTCAATACCCATAATCCCACCAGAAGCACAGAGGGGACAACATACACATTACCCAAGAAAAAATGGGAGTGGCTGGGTGCTGGACACTTGTGAAAATCAGGTGCCTAGATATGGATGTCTGACTACATAAATGTAGGTTTCTATTTTGGAAAAAAACTTGGCCATTAATAGTTATCAGTTACCGTTTTAGCTGAGGCACCATGTTGGTTTTACATGGCTACTGAGTTTTAACTGGAAAAAAAGATGAGCTAGTTTGAGCTTTTAGACTCAGCCATGCATAAAGGGCAGCACATGGCTGCCAAGGTTTTGCGCAGCTCCATGTGCAGTGTTTCTCATGGATAAAAGTGTCACTGATTTCTCTCACGGATCCTGTTCCAGGCAGTGGCAAGGATGGGATACAGAGCTGCACAAAACGTGACGGCTGTGGCTTAGGAAGGTGAGTGCTGGAAGGTAGTTGGAGGGGTGGGTGCGGATGGTGATGATATCTGGAGGTGCTGTTTGGGGTGGGTTTGCTATCTGGGGGCTGTGCCGAAAGCTGTTTGGGCGTGTCTGGAGGTGAATGGGTACTCAGGGCCCTCTGGGAGCAGCTGGGTGGAGATCTCTGGCTGCTGAGGGGAACTGGCCCCACTATTGGGCCCCTTCCCTTCTTTCCACCCTGGCATCACAATAGTTAGGAGATGCAAGTTCAGGGCCATCCCTGCAGTATAGCTGGTTACATAAATAGTCCAACTGGAGTGTGGGAATGTGCGACAGGGCTGGCACTTTGTAGCCCGGCAGCTGTGCTACTCAGGAATTGCAATTCCTTCCTTGCTCCCCCCAGGGGAAGGGAATTTACTGAAGCCTTCATATCAGTGTCTCTCACTTTTTCATTCACACCGGCTCCATGCGGCTGTCTGGAGTGTTGGTAAGGTGGAACCTAGGCTCCACTCACTGCTTCCCCCTCTCTAATTTGTTCATCAGGAGCCTGGGGTGAGGAGTGGCAGGTGCACAGTCTTGTTCTCTGAGATACACAATACCTCCCTGAAGTGGCAGCTACACACTGCCCATTCCTCTGATCTTAGCCTCAAGGATTGCTGGCCCATTGTGATTACCAGGGGCCTACGATCTGCATAAGGACTGAGGATGTTCAGATCCATGTTACTGATACAGGATGCTGATAGGAGCCAACCCTGAGTTTCAGAGTCAGCTCTGAACTCACTCCAAAATTTAGGGTATGCTTGGCTGTGAGATTTTGGTTCAAACCTATTTTTCATGTAAACCATCAGTACAGCAATGCAGAGGCTTAGGGACAGTTTTCAAAACTATTTAGGGTCCTACAGATGCAGATAGGCACCTAGAGGGATTTTAAAAATGTCTAAGCAGGCTAGGCATTTAACACTCATTGACTTCAATGCAACATCACAAATCAAGGCAGTGCATAGGCTCCTAAAAATCATTTCTGGACCTATGGGTCAAGGGAACTCATGCACTCATGAAACTGAAAAAAATCCCAGAAATAGGAATCTTCTGAAAAGCATTGTGCTGCCTTTGAAACCTGACTTTATCATTATTATTGGCTTCTTTGAGCTTTCTGATAATGTCAGCCATCTTTCTGAGAAGTGACAATATTTAGGACAATATCTGTTCTGCAGGGGATGGATTATGACTAAACAAATGCTGGACCCACCAGACCTTTGGGGTTCTCTAAAAAAAACACACGTGGACAGATTGCTCCTCCCCCCTGCTCAGGAAAAACCTTCCTAACAATTTCCCCCAGACACTTTGCATACTTTTCCTCCATTGTTCCCCCTGCCTTTCACAAAAGACGCCTCCATCTCTCGTAGATGTCCCAGGAAGCCTAGTCACACAACCCATCCTGAGGAGATTGGTCCTTTCTCCACACTCTTTCCTCAGGGGCCAGCCAAGTCAGACATCCCCCAGCGCTGTCATTTACTGCTGCTTTCCTGCTCCCCTACACTATGGGGCCCAGAGCCCAAGGATACTGCCTAAATCTGTCCCCCCAAGTATGAAAGATTGTAAGCCACTTTTCAATTCTGTTTTATGCTACATTAACACTCAAAGAGAAGTAATAGTTTAAACGAAATGTTCAAGTTCTCACGATATCCGAGTGCAAAGCAGCACAGATGTTTGTTCTGACACGCAGGGCTAATATCAAATATTATATCTACCTTCAGTAAGGTGGCAGCTCAGAGATGCCAATTTGAATAATACGTAATAATAATAAAAACATGGCACCTCTTAAATGATTTGCATCAGAAGATCACTTTACAAACAAAACACTTTACAAACGTGGGAATTATTTTAAAGCTAGAAACTAGAGAGTCACAGAGATGTTCAGGGCCAGAATCGACAATGGACATCAATCCAGGCTTTGAATTTGCTTTTGCAGTATTTGACTGCAATCACTTGAACAGAACTTAGGGGCCTGATTCACTGCTTTCTTACCCTGTGTAAATGAACAGTAACTCTACTGAAATCAGTGCTGCGACACTGGAGTAAAGCTGGGGAATGTGGGGAATCGGGCTGCAGAAGTTGACCTGGTTTGTGCAAGGCATCAAGTAGGATCATAGAAGATTAGGGTTGGAAGAGACCTCAGGAGGTCATCTAGTCCAACCCCCTGCTCAAAGCAGGACCAATCCTAACTAAATCAAATAGCGATGGTAGTCCTCTCAACGCTACATTTTACACCCTAATGATCATCATTATTAGTTTAATGCTAACCCCCAAAGGGCCCATTCAGGCCTAGGGCCCCATTGTGCCAAGTGCTGTACAAAGACATATTCCTTGCTCCTGTGAGTTTGCTATCTAATCTAATCACCACAGGTGACTGAACTCAAAAACTGTGTAAGCCTGTGTGATGGAGAATATGCAATTTGTCACCACTTAGCACGTGTACAATGAGGACTGTGATACTGGCCTCCTTTGTAAAGCGCTTTGAGATCTACTGATGAAAAGTGCTACATAAGAGCTACATATTATTATAATAAATGACAGATCATACAGTGAATTCCCTGCTCTAGCCACTGTTCACATTCCTCACTATATCACTTGCCTAAGTTTTCAAATGTGTGTCATTACTTACATATGAGCACATACAAAAATTACTTCTGGTGATCTGAACATTCACAGTGCTGCACTATGCAAAATGAGTGCAGCTTTCTTTCAAATTCAGCTACAGGGAGAACTCTGATTAGCCCATAGGCTTGGTTTTGCTCACTGAGATTTCAGCCAGGGTTCACAGATACACACTACTAACCACATCTTTGGTTTTTCGCATTGCCTCACGCTCTTTCTTTGAGAAACAGCAGTAGTAATGTCATTTGATCCAATTCAAAAACAAGCTCTAAAACCCAATCCTCCCTTTCTCCTGCCCCATTGCATTTTAGGTCAGGTTGTGCTGACCTATGCTAGCAAGAAGTTGAGCCAATAATCTAGTACCAAATACTGAATTTATAGGGTACATTCAAAATAGCACATAGCAGTTACTTGTAAAACTCAAATACTGAATGTGTGTGTGTTATACACACACAGCATCCAAAGGTGTCCATAAATTAGTACTTTGAAAGGTTATGAACAATTTACCCCTACATTTTCCAAGCAGCAGATTTTGAGCCATATCATTCCCATTAAAAGTCAGAGGGAGTCACACAGTTAAAAATCACACAGTCTACTGTGGAAATGTAGCTGTAAGGATTAACACTTTAAAAATACCATACTCATCACCAGTTTTGTATACTGTATACATACAAAGGCCATTCTGTAAGGGTTTTCTCAGAATTAAACCCTCGCTAATCCATTGCTACTCATTTAGGACTGACAATTCCAAGAACGGAATGAAACAGACAACAACATCCCACCTAACTGGCATGTTTACTGTGTCTGCAACCTTCAGATGCAAATGCATCCCCTATTGATGTGCTTTGAGGTTAACACACTCACACAACAAGGACGCTGATAGAACGATAATGGTTGTATTACAAGAGTTAAGAAGATAATGAAATTATGCTTCATTAAAGATCTAGAGTAAGGCGTTTATGCCAGATTGACACAGATGACCTTCAGCAGTTGTGGAGCAGTCACAAAGGCTCCCCCAGTGGATCCAGATTTCCTAGTAGAATTCCAGTTGTCTTCAAAACTGTAATAAAACAAAGGTAATGGACCAGGTTGACATCCAGTCAGTGCACTCTGATGAGAGAGCTCAAGCCAGTATCAAAGACTTCTTGCTTTTCTTGGGCCAAAAGCATTGTATTCGGAGGGAGAAGAATCTTGTTATTCACAAATCACTCTACATTTATTTTAATATCATGTGCAATACATTTCCTCAGATTTTACCTATTTTGGGACTTTCTGTTAAAGCGTGACTCTTTCTTCTGTCTCCTGGTCACGGGGGGAGCAGGGGTGGATGGGAGAGGGGGAGGAGCAGCAGGTGTAGGAGAAGGAGGTAGACCATTGCTTGGTTTACTTTTGTGGTTCTTATCAGCTTCATATTCAAAGGTGCGTTTGGGTTTGGGGACAGGGTTCACTGCTGTGTTAGCTGGGCTCTCAGGGATCAACTTAGGGCTACCAGAATCTGTGGTAGCCCCTTGTTTCATTTTATTACTTTTTTCAGTCTCAGTAGGTGTTTCTGGATCCCTCCCAACACTAACAGTCCCTCCTTTGCTATCGCTCACGTTCTCACTCAAACCTTCCACAGTACCCAGCGTCATGGACTTTTTCCTCCCTCTGTCAACACTATAGCAGCTACTTGGCAACTGAGGGAGACCCCTGCCAGGCTGTTCTTTTAATGCCTGTTCAATCTTCTGTATTCTGTTTAGCACGGCAGAAGTCTCTTTTCTGGCATGCCCTTTGAAGAAAGCATTGGACGGAGCCTCGCTCCTGCTTGGTCTCTTTTCCAACCTATGGCAGGAATCTCTGTCCGGGAGCTGCTCCTCCTCCTCTGTTTCTGGATAGGAGCACTCGGAAAATGTTCTGCTCATTCTCCGGAATCCTTTAAAATCAAAAGTCTTCTCACTGCAAGGAGAGGGCAATATGCTAGGGCAGCCCTCACTGCCAGATCTGTCCCCGAAGTCCCTCTTGTCCACGCGTGTGCTCATCCTGGGAGAAAGCTGCTTGCGGCACTCCCATTCTGTAATCTTCTGCCTGATGTCCAGTGCCTGGGAGTGGATGCTTGCCCTGCTGAGAGAGATGTTCCGTAAATTGGCTGCAGTTCCCAAGGTGAGAGTGCTCCGGGTGAGCTGACGGCTCCCTATTCCATCCCCATCCTGAGTCTCCTTGGGGGTCTCTTTTTGGTCCTCAGGCTTGCAAACAGACAGCCTTTTATCCAAGGAGCCAACGCTCACAGCTTTTAGAGAGTGGTTTGGAGAGTCCGTGTCTAAGGGGAGCCCGGAGGTGTCTCTCAGCGCAGACCCCCGGCTGCTCCAGTCCTTGAGGAGCAGCCTGGAATTGGAAACTTTGGTGAACTTGGTGGACCGGCAGGACTCCTCACTGTCACTGAGGGGATAGGCTGGGCTTCTGGGTGGGGACAAAAGAGGAGGCGGAGAGACTGACTGACACCTGGAAACAAAAAGAAAATAAAAATCAGCTCCCTTGAAAACTAAGGTTAATAGCTAATCTCTTCTCTACAAGTAAACAGGACTATGTATGCAAATCACGCAACAGCAAATATCATCCTCAGAGGGCAACTAAATGCTGTCCAACTGCAAAATTACAGGGAGTAGCAATTTGCAAAGAACTGGCATTTCCAAAACCAACTTTCCGCCCTTTTGCCCAGGATTTACTGAGGTTGCTCCATCTGAGTATAGCTGTCAGCCGCATATCAAGCCATTGCCTTGAAGGCATCTACCACAGAGACAATGGGGCAGATCCTCAGCTGCTATAAATCAGCACAGATCCATTGGCCTCTGAGAGATTGCGGCCTCTTGGCAGGAAGACAATACTACATCGAAGAAGACTCCCACTGAAGCAAGAATCAGGGAAGCTTACATAAGGAAAATAGCTTAGACCTTGGAAACAGTGAGCAAATCAATTAAAAATATGTAGGTTTTTATCTCCGGATGTCCACAGTATAATACCATTACAATATTTTTAAGCAAGTACAAATTTATATACAAAATCAAATTAAAATGGCAAAAGAAAGACCTGTTTTGTCTTTGGACTGATAGAGGCCAACAGATGAAATTTAGTGATCTTTATCAGGAAGAACAAATAATTCCTTATCAAAAAAAGTATTACTGTTGGGGGGGGAAAAAAAAAAAAAAAGGTTAATTCTAAAAAGTATAAAAAATCCAAAAATCTCTCAGCAATTCCTTTTCTAAATTATCAGGACCTTTAAAAACACATTTTTGTCACGGCTTGCAAAATGCACCATTGTTACTACCCAGTTATATTTTATCAAACTTTTGCAAACTGTTACAAAGAGCTTCAAAAAAGAACAGCAAGACACTCACAAATCCGTAATATAGCAGCAATATGAAAATTAAGCCAAAACCATGTCAAAACAGGGTTGTAAGTCTCCTGTCACAAAACACACACACAAAATATACCACCAGATTAATCACAACTTCTTCAACAGCCTTAGAAACCTTTTCAGTTCTAAACAGTAATTAAAGGGAAGGGAAAAAACATATCTCCTTACATCTGAAGCTGATTTTGTCTTGTAAGGAGAATGTGGGCAGTTTTAATTTAACCTGCTCTCTATACGTAAAATCCAAATGGAAGATCTATTTAGATAAAAGCAAAGAACCATGTGAGCCATACAACTCAGACATTACCAGTGCAGAAACAGTTTGGAAGATCCCTGCTTCTCAGTCGTCTCCACCCTTAATGGGCAGCCCATACTTACAGTGTGGATCCTGATCAAGTTCTACACATTGGTCAGAAATCCAGAGTACTGAAACAATCACTGCACAGCACTGCAGAGCTTAGCTTGAGACATGAGATTCTTATTCCTTCAGAAACATTCCAGTGAATCAGAACTACAACAACAACAAGTTGTTAGATCTCATCCCAGTTTCCCAGAGTTAATGCTGCCTTGCAAGCAAAAACTCAGAAGTACAATAAAAGCTCAGGTCAGAGAACAACAACAAAGTATCACCAAAAGCAACTTAACTCTTTTTTAGTGTCCTGTGCAGGATCACATCTCTTTGGCACAGAAGTTGCAGACCTCTTTGACTAGATGAGTTTTATTTTCTTCTTCCGTATTTCAAAAAAAATAAATGTGTCCTCCAAGAGGAACTGCATTCTTTGCCCCATAGAGCAATGACAAATCATTCACCAGTTGCTGCTTAGGTGCAGTTGAGTTTTGTCTTCATGACAGTAATGGTAGTATCAGGGTATAAGTGTGTAATTCTGAGCCCTAGAATAGAAAGTCAAATTCGCTGCTATTCTGTATAGCTTCACAAAACATGTTTCTTTGTAGACAAGAAATCCCAGAAGATCGGGAGCAACCATGTGGTAGCAGGTTTAGTATTTTTGACAGCTTGTCTCAAAGTTGAATTTATAATGGAATGTTCCATAGAATCCTCCTGACCCAGCAGCCCTTTCAACCATTGTAGGTCATGAAGACATTTCCTGAATCTGTCTTCTCAGGCTTCCAAAGGACATGCATGGTTCTGAATCTTGATTTCTCCCCCCTCTTCGGTTTTATACTGCCAAGTCATGTTATTCATTTCATCTTTAATGCTGACTCATCTTGTTGGGGTTTCGAATGATGTTCTCCAGAAGGCCATTTCCCCTGCTGCAGAGGTCGTCTGCCATTTGTCTGAACGTAACAAGAACATCCTGGACCAAATGGAGCCATTTATGCCTAACGTCCACAGTCTGTGTCGCTGCTGATTTAAGATGTGTGTTAGCCAGATCCCCAATTGGGATTCAGCTGCAAAATGTCCATCTGGAGTCCGTGACCCATGGAGGGGCACATTAAGATTTTCTTCCCTCCTCAAGATTATCCTTCTTCTCTAGGATGGGAACACTGAGTTACAAATCAAGAGGGGACTTTTCAATTAAATGAAAGCATTAAACTCAAATGATAAATTAAACTCACAATAGCAGGAATAAAGTGCAGAGTAACTGGGGTCAGATTAGCAGTTAGATATTGGAGCTAGTGAGATTATCCTGATAATCCTCTGCCTGTCTTTGACTTTTCTGTTTAATGGAAAATATTTTAATCACTGCCTTCGCTGTGTTGTTTTTGAAAGGATTTTCATGTAATCCTGCCTCCCCCTTGCTGCATTAAATAGAAGACAGTTTTCCTGATTATGAAGATTATTATTATTTAACATTTGTATTGTGGTAGTTCCTAGAGGTCAACCAAACCAGAGTCCCTTTGTGCGAGGTGCTATACAAACATTTAGTAAGTGGCAACCCTAGCCACAGAATGTACAGTCTAATAGAGCAGCATATAGATTCTTTGAGTCAATTTTAGGAAGTTGTTACTAATAGTACATTGGGTTTTCTTTTATGAGATAGTTTATTAGCCTCCTATTTCAGTGGTTTCACTTGTTATAGTCCATATGAAAATAATAAAATGTATCATTTAGCATTTCCACCACCATAAATAAGAACACTTCTGAAGTAGGTAAATTACATTAGCTCCATTTTACAGATGGGGAAATGTGAGGCAGAGATCCTAAAGCTGCAAGCAGAGAATGCCAGGATTAGAATTTTGAGTTCCTGGTTCCCAGTCCTATGTTCAAATTACTAGTCCACAGTTCCCCAAATGGCTGGCACTGACTGTATCATAGTGCCTTGATATATAGTGCTTGATATTAGTGTTTGTATATGCTAACGTATTTGTTTCCTGGGACAGTAGGGTTGGGTTTTTTGTTCACGTGAATGCATTTGTAATCTTTATTTTTGATTTTATTTATTAAAAAGATACAGGAAAAAAACAAATGTACAAAGAACAAAATAATAAAGAGAACAGGTAACAACTGAAGAGGGTTTATTGCTCTCCTGAGCTTTTGTGGAGTGCCGCCCTCTGACTGCAATAGCTAACCCGAAACTGCATTAAAACGTTCTAACATGGTGGTTTTCAACCTTTTTTCATTTGCGGATCCCTAACAAATTTCAAATGGTCCCTTTGGAAATTCAACCTGTGGTCCGCAGAGCCCTACCATAGACGTCTTAGACCATTAGGCGGACCGCGGGCCAAATCTGGACCGCCAGATGCTTTTGAACGGACTCCGAAATCTTTTTATTTACTTATTATCATTACTGTATTTTTTTTTTAATTATTTTCTCTTGACCTTGACTGTGCCTTGAAAAGAAATTTGGACCTTGACAAAAAATAATTGACTACCCCGTCTTAGACTGAAAACAGACTGAACAGAATTCAACTATAAATGTTGCACATGCTCGGCCCATCATTTATGCAGCGTGAGAAGGGCACTAAACTGTGGGCTTCCGGGTTTTGACCTATAAGTGGGGATATTCACATACTTTTAATTGATCAGAAAAATGGAATGCCTTTTCTGGGATCTGAAACTTTGTTTCCATTCACAGACCCACTAGACATCGTCTGCAGACCCACAGAAGTCCGCGGACCACAGGTTGAAAACCACTGCTTTAACATTTTGTTCTGCATTGAACGCTACTGCTGTTTTCATTCATAATACACCTCTACCCCGATATAACGCTGTCCTCGGGAGCCAAAAAATCTTACTGCGTTATATCGAACTTGCTTTGATCCGCCGGAGTGCGCAGCCCCGCCCCCCCCAGAGCACTGCTTTACCGCGTTATATCCGAATTCTTGTTATATCGGGTCGCATTATATCGAGGTAGAGGTGTATTTATATGTTACTGTTAGGAATGTTCCCTGATCAGTTTATAGTCTCAGGAACATCTTTTGAGTTGTTTCACTCTTGTGAAGAGGTTTATTGAATCGGCAGGGAGAAAAGGCCTTATTTGCATGATCTGCATGCAATGCAAAGTTTTTCTCCATAAAATATATTAATACACAAACAAAAGTACTAGTTGTTTTTTTTCCATAGCAAAGTTATTGTTTAAATTATCTGTTGTTAGGGCTTGATCTTGCACCCATTGAGTTCAATGGCAAAACTCCCATTAACTTTAATGGTGCAAGACCAGGCCTTTAGAATAAAAGTCATTTTTGAAATATATATGGAGATATACCTATCTCATAGAACTGGAAGGGACCCTGAAAGGTCATTAAGTCCAGCCCACTGCCTTCACTAGCAGGACCAAGTACTGATTTTGCCCCAGATCCCTAAGTGGCCCCCTCAAGGACTGAACTCATAAACCTGGATTTTGCAGGCCAATGCTCAAACCACTGAGCTATCCCTCCCCCCTATGGCTAAGCATTTGTAATGTTACAAAACAATCCTGGCACTGTTAACACACTTCCTGGCTGAAGATCACACAACAGAATGGCAGATTCTCAAGCCTTTCCCAAAGCAGACCAAAGGTGGAAAGCAGAGATGAGTTGAAGAATGGCTGACCAAAACCACAAAGCTATAAGGAGAGCCAGGTAGTATAACACTTTACACATGAAGCCCAATCACAGTCTTACTTCCATCACTGTAAATCAGGAATAACTCTGTGGAAATCAATGAGTTACACTAGTGTGGAGTTAGTGTGGCGGCAGTGAGTGGAGAATCAGGCTCAATGGATGTAACTGAGGGCAGAATTTGGCACATAAGGTATTGTATAGCCTGAATCAGCCGGGAGGCTGATTTACACATCAGTATATAGCTAAAATTGCAATTTTAAAAAGTAGGACCAGCTCTCAGCTGGTGTAAATCAGCATATCTCCATTAACTTCAGTAGAACTATATTGATTTATACCAACTTAGGATTTGGCCCTGTAACTCCACCAGTGAGATAAAAGCCTCCTTATTTCCCCAGATTACAGATGAGATCCTGTAGTGGGGTGGCTGCCCCACTCCAGTAGGCAGGGATTAAAAGCAGCCCTGGAGAGGGCTGCGGCTGGGAAAAGGAATGAAAGCAGCTGAGGGAGTAGCTGACTACAGGTGTGGCCAGCTCAGTCAGGGCCCTGATAAGAGGGCTGTGGGCCAGGAGCTGAAGGAGTCTCACTGTAGCCCTGGAGTGGGAAGGGCCTGGCTGCCTGGGAGCAAGGTACCGGAAGTGGAGCAGTGCTGGGGAAGGGCAAAGGGAGCTGGGGAGCTCCAGCCTGGTAAACCCCCAGGCTGCAGGCCTTGTTTAAGGCCAAAAGGTACTGGGGCTGCAGAGGGGCAGCCCGGGGATAGACAAAGGCAGCAGGTCCTACCCCCTTGCCGAGGATGAGTGGCCATTATAGACTGCAGTCTGCCCCAGGGAAAGGGGGCTAGATGATGACTGACAGTAGCCACTGAGGCAAGGTGTGCCTAGGGGTTCCCCTGGGAGGGGAGACCCAGAGTGTGGGGGTACTGCTGGGGGCAGAACCCTGAGGAAAGGGCACTGGGGTCTGGAAGGGACATGGGGCCTGAGGCAGGTGAGAGCACCGCCGACAGGTGGTGCTCCGAAGGCTGGAAAGAGCTAATTCCCAGGATGGCCAGCAGGAGGCACCGCGCCAGCAAGTCTTTGAATTGCTACAGATCCTAATGGTAAAATGTGACCAAAGTCTCTGAGCTACTGTCTTGTTATTCAAAGACCTCTTCTAAAGTGCACATCTCATAGGATGCAGGGCCCACAAACAGATTTCCCTACACTTACTCAGACCGAACAGTACTTTACTCTCCAAGTCATCCACTTAAAATCAGTCGTACTACTCAACATGAATAAAAGGCAGAATCCTGCCCATGGGGATTCAGGCATTCTGACAAGGACTGCACTATGTGATTTACTAAGACCACCAGAATCAAGGAACAGTACAATTACACTCCCAAAATTTTACTACACAGAATAAATGCTCTTCCCCCAAAAAACCCACTTCCATGGGAGGATAGATAGATATTACTGTAAAAAGACATAATTAAACAACTTTATTATAATCTTTGTTTCAAGTCAAAATATTTTTATTGAAGTTTTCTATATACAGAATGATACATACAATGTCTTACAAGACGTATCATTACACATTCCCTCAAAATAATAAGTATAAACAGCATAACGCAACATTATGGAATCAAATTTGAATTTCTTAAAGGTTCACTCGAACAGAATCATAGGAGAATATTTCTTTCCTGCTCAGGAATTCTGCTCATTGTTCCGGAAATAACAGTATTTCACAGAGCAAATTGCTATGAGTTGCCATGTTCTCCCATCTGAAAATCTTCTGCCTTAGCTGAGAAGCATTTAAACCACTAACAAGCAATTGAGGAAAGCCCAGACCATACTTAGAAAACTACAATGTAAATTTCAAAGCAATTTTTTTACCAGGGTATGGAATAAAATGTATAGATGCCTGGCATACACAGAGAGATTTGTTAAAGATGATGATGAAATTAGACACCCCACCTTTATTCCATTGTATTCGCGCTGCATAATGAAGGAACCAGTAAGAGTCAGACCGCTTGCTTAGGCCCTGATCCTGCAACTTTTTACGTACTTTACTAGCATGAGCCACCATGGATTGTGACTAGTCATGGTGGCAAAGTTAAGCACCTGCATCAATATTTGTAGCAAACCAAGAACATCAGGTTATAATATTCCAATGCAGTACGGAATAAGGGTATTAGCTCCATTGTCAATCTGACGTGTTAAATCAGTACTATGGGCCTGATCTTTGGTTTAGCCAAGCTGTGCTTGGAACACAGTTCTCTTCTGCTTCCAGACTACCCCAGAACATCTCCTACACTGGGGGTTTTGTGTGGCTGATGCAGGGCCTGATACACTGGCTTTACAATGACTTGCTGCCTTTTCAGGTCAGCTTTCTGCAATGCAAAGCAGCCAGTGTGGTGGCCAAGCAGCTGTCCCTATGTTTTATTAGGATGATACATTATGGCTGGTAACAATAATAATTTACACTTAGGTAGCAGTTTTCATCCAAGGATCTACAAGTGCTTTATAAACATTAAATGAGCATTATTATTAAGCAACATTCTACACTAGTGAATAAATTCCGCCACAGAGAGGTTAAGTGACTTGCCCTGAACGCAAGATGAGTCAGTGGCAAAGATGGGACTAAAACTCAGCATTCCTAATCCCCAGTGCCCTGCTCTGACCACAGGACTAAGCAGTACCAACTTCAAGGCCTCACTGTAGCTCCCCTGAAGTTTCATAAATTACTCCAGAGATTAAATTCTATGGAAGAGGGTGAGCCCCAACATGTCAGGAAAAGCTGTTTGAAATACCTTTATCTTTCCCGAATGTGAGATAGTTTCTAGATCTCAATAATGCAGCAAATGTTCCCTTTCAACATGTACACCACCTGGGCAAGCATTTACCTACAAAGGGCGTGGTGAAAGTGCAAGGGTCCCTCCCTGGTTTACTGTAGTTAATATCCCTTTGTTTCAGCCTAATGTTTACATTAGAAAGTTCACATTAGTTCTGTGGGTTTTTTTTCCCCCCCAAGATTGGTTCATGTCTGCTTGGTTGCTGCTGAGTATTTTATTCGGGTTTTGTGCTGATCCCAGCTTTTCCTCTGAGCATTTTGCCATCTGTATCAAGGCAACCTAACCTAAATCAGAGCAACCCCTAATAAAATCAGAACCAGCTGGGACCCTAAGCAGGCTAGTAGCGTATTTCAGCACACGTGGCCTGGTTCAGATGAATGGAGACTTACCACAAAGATCATTGTTCCAATCAGCATCTACAGAGATCTGTAGAAAATACTAGCAAAAATCTTCAGCAACTTTACCCAAAGCTGCAAAATTCAGTGGAGCACCGAATTTAAAAAAGGCTCCCTGCCTGCCCTGTCCCCGCGCCGCTCCCGGAAGCGGATGGCACCACGTCCCTGCGGCCCCTGGGGGCAGGGGGCTCCGCGTGCTGCCCTCGCCTGTAGCCACAGCCCACCCCCCCCCCCATGGGGAACCACGGCCAATGGGAGCTTCAGGGGAGGTACCCGTAAGCGAGGGCAGTGCGCAGAGCCCTCTGCCCCCCCCTCCCAGGAGCCACAGGGACGTGGAGCCGGCCGCTTTCGGGAGCGGTGCGGGGACAGGGCAGGCAGGGAGCCTGCCTTAGCCTCACTGCACCCCGCTGCTACCCCGGAGCTGCTCAAGGTAAGGCCAGAGCCGGTACCCCAAATCCCTCCTGCACCCTGCACCCCAACCCCCTGCTGCACCCCAACCCCAACCCCCTGCCCTGAGCCCCCTGCTGCACCCCTCCTGCACCCAAACCCCCTGCCCTGAGCTCCCTGCTGCACCCCTCCTGCACCTCAACCCCCTGCCCTGAGCCCCCTCATACACACCACACCCCTTCCTGCACCCCAGCCCCTTGCCCTGAGCCCCTTCCTGCACACACACCCCTCCCACACCCTGCACCCCAACCCCCTGCCCCAGCCCTACATTCATAGCCCTGCATGCAATTTCCCCACCCAGATGTGGCCCTCAGGCCAAAAAGTTTGCCCACCCCGGTTTAGAATATGGGGGCCAGATTCTCCGCTAGTGTAACTCAGCATAGCTCCATTGAAGCTACACTGATTTACACCCACTGAGGATATATACCTCATAAATATTATGGATATTTATCAGATAAAGTGTCCAGGTAATTAATTAACAGTTTTAAAACAGTCTCATGATATTCCCTGTTTAATAATTCAGTTTCATTGCCCGAAGCAGGGGGCTTCTGCTCTACATGAGATTGCTTAAAAACGTGACTGTAAGAAGTCAAAACACGTATTCGACATTAACATTCCATTATAGTGAAGGGGGAAAGTCCACACCTCTGTTGGCACTACATTTGTCAGTCTGTTTGGCAGCAGAGCAAATAAGGCTGATGTGTACAGATTTACAGGATGAAGAGGTGTGCAACGAGGTTATCTCGATGAGCAGACGGGTGGAAAAAACCTAAATCTCTAGGTTTCTATTGTGTGTGGTTAGATAAGCTTATCTATGGTCTGAGTCCTTTATCTCTCTAATGTAAGCCTCCAATCAGTTGAAAGGTAAGTGAAATAAGCCTCTTATTGTGGACGATATATTTTATCAGATTCTTAGGGACAAATTTTCAGACGAGCATTTTCCCTCATGCAAGCATAAGCTGTCACCAAAAAAACTGCACCTGAACTGCACCTGCATCCGAAATACAATTGGGCTTTATTATGGGTTCAAATCATGTGGAAGTCAATGTCTAACCCCACAGACAGAGAGGCAGGGAATGCGTCCAGCTGAAACATGTTCCTTAGGCTACATCTACACTTAAAATGCTACAGTGGCATATAGCTGCAGTTGTGCCGATGTAGCACTGCAGTGGAGACTCTCATGGGAGGGGAGTATCAGAGGGGTAGCCGTGTTAGTCTGGATCTGTAAAAAGCGACAAAGAGTCCTGTGGCACCTTATAGACTAACAGATGTATTGGAGCATAAGCTTTCATGGGTGAATACCCACTTCGTCAGACGCATGTCTCATGGGAGGGGTTTTCCCATCACTGTAGTTAATCCACTTCCCTGAGACGCAGTAGCTAGGTCGACAGAAGTATTCTTCCATGGACCTGGCGCTGTGTACACTAGGGGTTAGGTTGGCCTAACTACATCTCTCAAGGCCAATGAAAGTAGACCAGCCCTTAATCCAGTTGAGTAGCACTTTAGCCCATGGGTAGCTCCTCTGATTTCAGTGTGGTTACCTTAATAGGGGCACGGAGGGTGACTGTCCCCCCAGCAGCCTTGACATAAATGGGTGGCGCCGGTTCAGAGGACGTGTAAGTCATGAATTTTCATATGGGGTTGGAGAGTGAGCCCACCCTGCACTCACCCAGCAGTGGCAGCTCCTATCCCACAGGGCTGGGCCCATGGCACGTGGGATCGCATGACAGTTCACTCTACAATCCCACCCGCCCTGCCTTCGCTCAGGAATATTTTTTTTTGGAAGGATGGGGGGGCCTTAGTTTCAGATTTTGCCCCAGACCCCCAAAATCCTTCGCAGCCCTGCCCCCCACTGGTTACAAAACCTGATTCTGCCATTGGTTACCTATGATATAAGGTGCTACTCAGCATGAATAAGGATGTGAGAATCTGACCCATTATAAGAAAATGTCAACTCCTTCACAAGATTTTACATTGACAATAACCTACAGTGTATTAATCTGCTACTGGTGCCAATGTACCACATATATTATGATGTTCCACTGTTGTCAATGGAATACTGAATTTAAATGGTTTGATGTATCATTGATTTCCCTACAACTACCATGGAATTTGACAGCACAGGCAGGAGAGAGAGGCTAAGCAGCAAAGCATTTAAACTTGCAGATTAAAACCTAGCACTGCTAGTACTGATAGCTAGAGAACTAAGAACTTGTTAAAAGAGCAAATACTAAGAAGTTAAGTCAAAGCTCATTTAGTGGGATGTCATGTTGCAGATACAGTCTCCCTCTGCTATGGACACCATGGCTAGGAAATTGTCCAGCAAATGAACACCTCCTGAAAAACAGTCTAGGGGTCAGTGCCAAACACATGCCTGTAAAAGCTTACAATACCAATCAACAATGTTATAAAAATAAGACCTAAAAGAACACAAACAGGCGTTACCAGTGGTGAGTGCCAACCTGCCTCCATCCACACTAGTAAAAATAGGTCTCCTAAGCCTAGCTGCAAAGAAGAATTTGGGTGCCTAAAAGAGAGATACATTGTGACTGAAGCAATGAGCCTACTGTAGAGGAATATTCATGCCAGTGAATTATTTTCTCTCTCTATCTCCAGAAGAGCTATGAGTGACATCCCCCAGTCCTTCCCTCTGAAAACTAAAAGCAGGCTTCTTTCAGCTAACTATCAAACACACCATACACTAGTGGCTGCCTTTCAGATGGGTTATGAGACAAATCCATTAGATAGAGAAGATCCATAACAAAATTTCAACATTATTTGCATCTCACACTGTTCTCCTTTTATCTCCACCACCTTTATGTCTCCATGGGCAAGTTCCCTGGCACCTTCATTCTATGGCAGTGATGTTGACTGTGGAGGGAACAAAATTCAGTTCTTGAATGGTCTTTTGAAATACGTGTTAACTACTTATGCTAAACAATATGTCCCAACTTCTATTTAGCTGTGACACTCTGGCCTTGGCTACACTTGCGAGTTACAGTGCTGTAAAGACTCCCCCAGCGCTGTAACTCACTCCCCGTCCACACTGGCAAGGCATTTGCAGTGCTGTATCTCCGTGGTTGCAGCGCTGCATGTACTCCACCTCTCCGAGAGGAATAGCAAGTATTGCGCTGCCGCTGCAGCGCTGCAGCGCCAGTGTGGCCGCCCAATGCGCTGTGAATGGCCTCCAGAATTATTCGGCAGTATCCCACAATGCCTGTTCTAGCCACTCTGGTCATCAGTTCAAACTCTACTGCCCTGGCCTCAGGTAACCAACCATGTGACCGACCCTTTACATTCCCCGGGAATTTTAAAAATCCCCTTCCTGTTTGCTCAGCCCGGCGTGGTGTGGAGTGCTATCAGCGAATCTTTCCAGGTGACCATGCCTCCACGCGCCAAGCGAGCCCCAGCATGGAGCAATGGCGAGTTGCTGGACCCCATCAGTGTTTGGGGGGAGGAAGCTGTACAGTCCCAGCTGTGCTCCAGCCGTAGGAATTACGATACCTTCGGGAAGGTATCAAAGGACATGATGGAAAGGGGCCATGACCGGGACGCCCTGCAGTGCAGGATTAAAGTGAAGGAGCTGCAGAGTGCCTACCGCAAAGCCCGCGACGCAAACGGCCGCTCGGGTGCTCCCCCCGCGACCTGCCGATTCTACAAAGAGTTGGATGTGATACTTGGGGTTAACCCCACCTCCACTCCGAGCACCACCATGGACACTTCAGAGCCGGTGGGGGGGGGGGGGGGAGGAAGAGGAGGAAAACGGGAGTGATGGTGGTGGGCCGGATGGAGACACCCCGGAATCCCTGGAGCCATGCAGCCAGGAGCTCTTCTCGAGCCAGGAGGAAGGTAGCCAGTCGCAGCAGCCGGTACTTGGTGGAGGACAAATAGAAGAGCAGGTTCCCGGTAAGCGGTTTTTTTTTCGGGAAGGAATTTTTTTGGTGCCGGCTCTTTGGAAGAGGACGGTTAGGCATGCATGCCTAGATGTGGAATAGTGCATTGATGTGGTTTATCACATCGCGGTAATCGGCCTCGGTAATCTCCTCGAATGTCTCATCCAGAACATGTGCAATGCGCTTGCGCAGGTTTATCGGGAGAGCCACCGTGGTCCTTGTCCCAGCCAGGCTAACGTGTCCGCGCCACTGTGCCGCGAGGGGCGGGGGGACCATTGCTGCACACAGGCAAGCTGCATATGGGCCAGGGCGGAAGCCGCATTGCAGTAGAAGACCCTCCCTTGCTTCCCAGGTCACCCTCAGCAGCGAGATATCGTCCAGGACGAACTCCTGTGGAAAATGTTGGGACAGTGTTCAGTGTAGGTGCCCCCTGAAGCTGTTGGCTCTCCCCAAGGCACAGAAACCCAGAGGACAGTGCAGCCCTGAAACAATCAGTCCCCCTTACTCACCATTTTGAGGCTCCCGTGGGATATGTGTGCTCTGTTTCGGACGGGAAAATTATGCTATTGTGTAGACCCTGTGTGTTTTCTACTCCTTAGGTGCAGGGGGAATCATTACTCTGTCTGGTATAAACAATGCTGCCTCTGTTAAATGTTGCATTTTGCCTATACAGCTGCATCAACTTTGAGACCTCAGCCGTCCCTCTTATCGCCTGCTCAGAGACTGCAAAGACTCAGGAAGAGACTGCGAAAAAGCAAAGAAGACATGCTGCAAGAAGTGATGCGGCAATCTATTAAAGAGAATGAGAAAGCACAGGACTGGAGGGAGAGAGAAAGCAGGATCCGCCAGGAAAACGCAGCGCACCAGCGGCAAAGCACCGCGCACCGGCAGCAAAGCACTGATAGGCTCATAAGCATCCTGGAGCGCCAAGCAGATGCTATCCAGGAGCTGGTAGCCATGCAGAAAGAGGAGCAGTACTGCAAACGCCGCCCCCCCCCACAGCCCTTGTCCCAAAACTCTTTCCGTTGTGCCCCACTGTCACCTCCAACCCACTTTCCCCAACTTCCGTGTTCTTCACGCCACCCGCTGCTTCCAACACCAGTATCTTCACCACCCAGCCCTGAAAACCACGACCCTTACCCTCTGCACTCAACCCCCATCACCATGCAGTATAGCTGTCCTGAAGTGCAGCACTCACTGCACAGCACACCAGACAGGACATACGCGAATCTGTGATTGTACTATTCCCCACTCCACCCCCTTGTTTCTTTTCAATAAATAATATTTTTTTCTTTTCAATAAATGGATTCTTTGGCTTTGAAAACATTCTTTATTATTGCATAAAGTAAAAGACTCCTTAGCCCAGGAAATAAACAGGCACTGCAAGTCTGCTTGTCTGCTAAGCAGACACTGATTCCTAAAGTTTGGAACTACTGCACTTCACTCCCGTGCAGGGCACCAGATATCACTGCTGGTTTTCAGCCTCAAATTGCTCCCTCAAGGCATCCCTAATCCTTGCAGCCCCGCGCTGGGCCCCTGTAATAGCCCTGCTCTCTGGCTGTGCAAATTCAGCCTCCAGGTGTTGAACCTCGGAGGTCCATGCCTGAGTGAAGCTTTCACCCTTCCCTCCACAAATATTATGGACGGCACAGCACGCGGATATAACCGTGGGGATGCTGTTTTCGGCCAAGTCCAGCTTCCCATACAGAGATCGCCAGCGGCCCTTTAAACGGCCAAAGGCACACTCCACAGTTTTTCGGCACCGGCTCAGCCTGTAGTTGAACCGTTCCTTGCTGCTGTCAAGGCTCCCTGTGTAGGGTTTCATGAGCCACGGCATTAACGGGTAAGCGGGATCTCCAAGGATCACAATGGGCATTTCAACTTCCCCTACCGTGATATTCCGCTCTGGGAAAAAAGTCCCGGCCTGCATCTTCCTGAACAGCCAAGTGTTCCGAAAGATGCGTGTGTCATGCACCTTTCCGGGCCAGCCTGTGTTAATGTCAATGAAATGCCCACGGTGATCCACAAGCGCCTGGAGAACCATAGAGAAATACCCCTTCCGATTAACGTACTCGGATCCTAGGTGGGGTGGTGCCAGAATAGGAATGTGCGTCCCATCTATCGCCCTTCCACAGTTAGGGAACCCCATTTGTGCAAAGCCATCTACTATTTCCTGCACGTTACCCAGAGTCACGGTTCTTCTGAGTAGGATGCGATTAATGGCCTTGCAAACTTGCATCAACACAATTCCAACGGTCGACTTTCCCACTCCAAACTGGTTTGCGACCGACTGGTAGCTGTCTGGAGTTGCCAGCTTCCAGATTGCAATAGCCACCCGCTTCTCCACTGGCAGGGCAGCTCTCAATCTCGTGTCCTTGCGCCACAGGGTGGGGGCAAGCTCCTCACACAGTCCCATGAAAGTGGCTTTTCTCATCTGAAAGTTCTGCAGCCACTGCTCGTCATCCCAGACTTCCATGACAATGTGATCCCACCACTCGGTGCTTGTTTCCCGAGCCCAAAAGCAGCGTTCCACGGTGCTGAGCATGTCCGTGAATGCCACAAGCAATTTCGTGTCATACGCGTATAGCATCGTCAGACTCCTCACCCTCACTGTCACTTTGGATCTTAAGGAATAGTTCGACAGCCAAATGTGACGTGCTGACGAGACTCGTCAGCATACGCCTCAGCAGTTCGGACTCCATTTCCCGCAGACAGATCGCGCTGCACAGAAACCGTTGAAAGATGGCGCCAAAGGTGGACGGAAAGAAAGGGATTTCTGGGATGCGAAGCGATGCATCACGGGGCGTTGGGACAGGACCCAGAATCCCCCGCACCCACGCACCCTTCCCACAACCCACGGCGCCAGAATGGGAAAAGGTGCTCTGTGGGATAGCTGCCCATAATGCACTGCTCCCAACAGCACTGCAATTGCTGCAAATGTGGCCACGACAGTGCGCTGGGCAGCTGTCAGTGTGGACAGACTGCAGCGCTTTCCCTACTCAGCTGCACGAAGTCAGGTTTAACTCACAGCGCTGTACATCTGCAAGTGTAGCCAAGGCCTCAGAGTACGTTTCCCAGCCCTGAAGAAGAGCTGTGTGTAAACTTGAAAGCTTGTCTCTCTCACCAACAGAAGTTGGTCCAATAAAAGATATTACCTCACCCACCTTGTCTCTAATATCCTGGGGCCAACACAGCTACAACAACACTGCATAGTCTAACCCCAGGCAGTCACATTGGGGCAGTTAGTCTGAGTGCCAAACACATAACCAGAAGTAATCTGTGTGCCTTGTAAGGTTCCTGCTGGGCATTTGGAAAGCACCAGCAGGAACCTACTTGTTGCAGATATTTTGAATCTGTACAGTTTATTTACAGATACTAGTGACTTTCTACATTTGAAACGACTGCTATATTCACAAACCCCTGTATACCATATCAAAGGAGATGGCTTGAATCCTCAATTACACTAAAACACCTTACACTGGCTGTGTAAGGGGGCCTGAGGATGTGGGTAATTGTTCAGAAACCTCAGTGCAACTGAGAACCAGGCCTTATATCTATTTGGTTTGACAGCTAAACCACAATGTTCAGACATTCAGGCAGATAATGTCAGAGGTATCTGAGCCTCTAGCTATTATCTTTGGAAAATCATGGGAGACGGGAGAGATTCCAGAAGACTGGAAAAGGGCAAATATAGTGCCCATCTATAAAAAGGGAAATAAAAGCAACCCAGGAAACTACAGACCAGTTAGTTTAACTTCTGTGCCAGGGAAGATAATGGAGCAAGTAATTAAGGAAATCATCTGCAAACACTTGGAAGGTGGTAAGGTGATAGGGAACAGCCAGCATGGATTTGTAAAGAACAAATCGTGTCAAACCAATCTGATAGCTTTCTTTGATAGGGTAACGAGTCTTGTGGATAAGGGAGAAGTTGTGGATGTGGTATACCTAGACTTTAGTAAGGCATTTGATACGGTCTCGCATGATATTCTTATCGATAAACTAGGCAAATACAATTTAGATGGGGCTACTATAAGGTGGGTGCATAACTGGCTGGATAACCGTACTCAGAGAGTTGTTATTAATGGTTCCCAATCCTGCTGGAAAGGCATAACGAGTGGGGTTCCGCAGGGGTCTGTTTTGGGACCGGCTCTGTTCAATATCTTCATTAACGACTTAGATATTGGCATAGAAAGTACGCTTATTAAGTTTGCGGATGATACCAAACTGGGAGGGATTGCAACTGCTTTGGAGGACAGGGTCATAATTCAAAATGATCTGGACAAATTGGAGAAATGGTCTGAGTTAAACAGGATGAAGTTTAACAAAGACAAATGCAAAGTGCTCCACTTAGGAAGAAAAAATCAGTTTCACACATACAGAATGGGAAGAGACTGTCTAGGAAGGAGTACGGCAGAAAGGGATCTAGGGGTTATAGTGGACCACAAGCTAAATATGAGTCAACAGTGTGATGCTGTTGCAAAAAAAGCAAACATGATTCTGGGATGTATTAACAGGTGTGTTGTGAGCAAGACACGAGAAGTCATTCTTCCGCTCTACTCTGCTCTGGTTAGGCCTCAGCTGGAGTCTTGTGTCCAGTTCTGGGCACCGCATTTCAAGAAAGATGTGGAGAAATTGGAAAGGGTCCAGAGAAGAGCAACAAGAATGATTAAAGGTCTTGAGAACATGACCTATGAAGGAAGGCTGAAAGAATTGGGTTTGTTTAGTTTGGAAAAGAGAAGACTGAGAGGGGACATGATAGCAGTTTTCAGGTATCTAAAAGGGTGTCATAAGGAGGAGGGAGAAAACTTGTTCACCTTAGCCTCTAAGGATAGAACAAGAAGCAATGGGCTTAAACTGCAGCAAGGGAGGTCTAGGTTGGACATTAGGAAAAAGTTCCTAACTGTCAGGGTGGTTAAATACTGGAATAAATTGCCTAGGGAGGTTGTGGAATCTCCATCTCTGGAGATATTTAAGAGTAGGTTAGATAAATGTCTATCAGGGATGGTCTAGACAGTATTTGGTCCTGCCATGCGGGCAGGGGACTGGACTCGATGACCTCTCGAGGTCCCTTCCAGTCCTAGAATCTATGAATCTATAATATAGACTACTGCCATTCTATAAATACCTCAAATAGATTAATACGTACTACAGTTCATTAAAACTTAAATCTAAATAAGACAGTTTATTATGAGTACAGGATGTGAACTTTTCTCACCCAAAGGTGGGACTAGTGTCATAAGGTTGTTTTCAAGCTGTTTTGACTTGTTCATGCAGCAAAAAGGTAAAACTTGTTGTATCTTGCCATTTCTCTGAAATGGAAATGATGCAAGTGGCAAAACAATCTTCCTCCGCCAAAGGCCAATTGCTGCTTTTGAGAGTTTAACAGGCATATATATCAGACTCCCTGACAACACTCCCTTTGGATAACTTCCTCTTCCAGGGCTGACTCTGACTTTGAGCCAAAAGGAAAACAAAAGAAATTCCAAAGTTAAAAGTAATTTTGCATAATAAGACAGCTACTTAGAACAGAACAATTCATAAGGACACACATAGGAAAGACAGACTACACAGTATTGGTGAAAAAAATCCCAGCAGTTATAGACGGAGAGGCAAAAAAGAGCTAACTGATTGGAGTGGGTAAGGGTTGCAGTGCTTTAAAAAAAAAATCAAAGGCCATTCTCAGTGTGTGCTCCTGAAATCAAAACTCTCCTGAAAATTTTGTTAGTCTCCGCTGAAGTAAAAACCTAAACCTTATCATAACTATCAACAAAATAAACAGGCTACTAACTAAGGCTTTGAAACAGCATAACCAGCTCATAAGCTAAATGTATTCTGGAGAATTCTACTTTGCGTTGAAAGAAGTTCCAGCTCCTTCAATTAGAGCTGTGTGCATGTAAGGACTGTGGGATCAAGCCCTGTTAAAACTCCATGATGAATTCCCGTTGATGCAAAGCCCTTCAGATACATTTGCTGAATCTTTATAATAATTTTTGTAGAGGAAAACCCATAAGAACTCAGCTGACTGCAATCGTTCTGTGCCTTGATTCTCCTCTCACATCAGTGCATTGCAGGAGTTACTCCACTGAGTAAATAGCAAGGGAGAACTATCAGGCTCTACAATTGTAAAAATTTGCAAGAACATGGGAGCTGGTGAATCAAATCTTGCAGGATTTAATCAAGTTGACTTCCTAAAGTAACGATCTAGGGTCTGACAATGTGCAATGACTATACAAGGAAAGCAAATCAAACTCTGTACATAAAAGATGACAGATTTTGTACTATTTTGTGAATGGTAAATCAAAGAATGAAAATCAGGATCACTCCGTTTTGCTCTAGCTAGACATACTCTGAATACATTTTACCAAGTAATTTCTAAGGTGAGGAAATAGGGAAAGGAGAATTCTGAAATTATGTGGACTTGCAGGGCCTGTACCTTGTATAGTCTTTCTGATCAATGCAAGATGAATATCAAAACACTACGGAATCAAAATTTTTCATCCACTTTGCACTGGTGTAAATGACTACACAAGCTACAGGCTCTGAATATTTTGATGGACCAAACTGATGCTTTCCATTACAGTGTTTAGAAGATGAGCTCCCAATATGAAAAAAATCACAGCTATTTGAAATGTCAAAAACATAGTAATTCCCCATTTTTCTTAAAGAACAATGTATTCACTAGTGTTTTTTCTACATAAATCTGTTATTCAACATTAAAAATGAAACACCACTTCCTAGTTGCTTTATGTCCCTTCTCTTTTCCTTAAGGTTTATTCTGAATAATATTGGTCCATACAATGTATTTTCTTACAGCTGTGCCTCCACTTCTTATCTTTAAGGACACCATTCTTGAAACTGCTTTGAATAAAGTACCTGAGTCAAATCCTTCTTCTAGTTTCTTTGGTTTTGTCTTTCTTTCCTACTAACTCTTAATTTTATAGGTGGGTTGAACACTGCAAATGGGTGAATGTTTTCTTTAAATGAGGCAGAACCCACAAGCTATCAACTTTTTCTTAAGACTCATGGTTCTTTGGAAGTTGTTTCTGTAAGAAGCATGTCTAAAACAGGTTTGTTCAGAGCCCTACTGTGCACGGTTGCTCTCAGGTTTCATCTTTTCACAGTACTGGCGACTTTCCTGTGTGGTTGTTTATTTGCCCCAGGGTCTTAAGGAAATGAACTCTTTGGGATGAATCCTGCTAGCGCTTTGCAGAGCCAATTAAAATCAATCAGATCAAGCAAATCTTCTGCATTTATATGAATCAAATTTAAAAGGGGGGCTGTGACGCATGGCTAGAAAGGGTTAAACATCCTGCAAAATAAATAACCCACAAAAGACAGGTGGGGAGATCATGTTTGTGTTTTTGTGTATTTACATATGTATGAGTAGGGTCAACAATGTAATCAATAGTCCCTGTCTATGCTGTATTCTGATCATTCCGAGGTCAAAAGAAGTTTCTGGCATTTAAATGAATTGTAAACACAGGATATCTCGGTATTCATCTCTCTTTGAAATGTACTGTGAATGGTGGAAGAAAAAGCAAATGGCCTTATGTTAATTCGTATAGCTAAGTACCGGTGATGGACGTCCTTCAAAGTCATCCTAATGACCTTTTGTTCCCAGAGGAAATCCAAACTTGTCAAAAGACATGAAATTGTATAAAAGATCCTTGGGTCCTGATTCTGTCATCTCAGATCTGCTTAGGCTTCATCAGGGGAAGTTTGAGTCGCAAGACTGAGGTCCCAGTTACGCTGGTAAGCCCTGAATATGAGATTTGGACATTGGACTGTGAGCTATGGACTGAATTCTACAGTTCCTATGGCAACACCCATTTTTTCATGTTCTCTGTGTATATGCATCTTCCTACTGTATTTTCCACTGCATGCATCAGATGAAGTGGGTTTTAGCCCACGAAAGCTTATGCTCAAATAAATTTGTTAGTCTCTAAGATGCCACAAGTACTCCTGTTCTTTTTCCATCTCTGCTATGAATCTGAACCTCAATGAATTGAACTCATGTCTGTATGTATATTGATCTTTTAACCATACTCTTTCTCTTTTGCTTTTTAATAATGTTTAGTTTAGTTAATAAGAGGTTGGCAAAAGAACCTTGAGTCTAACATGCTAGTGAAAATGGATGGTCTCTCTTTAAGACAGAGTCCAGCCTTGGAATTGGTAAAGGTTGAGGATTTGAAAACTAGTAAACAAGCTAGTGTCTGTGTTTATGCAAGTTACCTGACTGACTGGGGGGAGAAAGACTTGCCCATAGCCATTAGTAAAGAGGACGCACCCAGCCAGCCAATGGATTCTGTTCCAAAAAAGAGTTCAGATTTTGACCCTACTGGACAGGGAGGAAGGGAAGGATTAAAACCTTGCAAATAAAAGCCACAGGTTAACCCTGAAATACCAAAACTCCAGGGAAGTGGTTAAACTAAAAGCCTATGTCAAGGAAAACCCTGAGGTCAAGAAAAAGCTACAAAGATTCAAAAGGGATATTAAACAAGCTGATCTAAAGAATGATTTGTCTAAACCAAAGGCTTGGCATGACAAAAATAACTGTAAATGTACACATGTGATAGAACTGATGTTAATGTTATTGCTAATGATTGTAACTAACTTGTTGCTGATACCAAGAACTGTAAAAATGTACAATGTGCATGGTCTTTTGAAAAAGCCCTTGAACATATTAAGAGTGGTACATAATAGAAACCCTAATGATTATGCTGTTTGGTTCAACAAGAACACACTTTGTGTTAAAAAGCCTAAAAATGTTGAGGCTTCACAGCTAATGCATAGACATGTCAGGTAGAACTGGTACTAGAGCCCAGGGGTGAAATCTTGGCTCCACAGAAGTCAGTGGCAGGTGTTTCATTGATTTCAGTGGAGCCAGTATTTTGCCCCACTCTCTAATATGGCAGTTCCAAGTCTCACCCACTCAAGCATGCTGCCTTTCAAAATAAATGTGCCGAATATGTTGCTTGGCTAGCCTAGCTGTAACTGCTACTTTAACTACTAGACCACACCTGAGGGATAGCTCAGTGGTTTGAGCATTGGCCTGCTAAACCAAGGGTTGTAAGTTCAATCCTTGAGGGGGCCATTTAAGGATCTGGGGCAAAAATCTGTCTGGGGATTGGTCCGGCTTTGAGCAGGGGGTTGGACTAGATGACCTCCTGAGGTCCCTTCCAACCCTGACATTCTATGATTCTATGACACACTCCTTCCAGAGACAGGAATAGTGCCAAGGAATCCTAATTCCCAACACTCTACTGCTGTCCAGCAAATAATTGGGTAATGCACTGTTAAAGTATGTGTCAAGTCCCCTTTAGTGGCTGATCTACATAGAGGATAATAGTTCTTTCTTTAGGTCATGTGGCAGATGTCTGTGTTAAAGATCTGAGGGTTGATAGTTCAAACACTGCTGATGATTCATATGAGGTGTCTTTCTGTGGTGGTTCTGCATGAATTAATTTGTTTTCCAGTTTTCTTTTTATAAACTGGTTTAGTTAATTCACATAGCGAGAAAACATCCTTAAAACACATTTCACAGTTAAAAACCATTAACCATCTTTTAATTGGGCCGCAACATGCAATGAAACGCGGGTGTTCTACATTTTAGTCACCTGTCACACATTTCAATTGCTTGTGTCACACATCAGCTGAGAAAATTTCACAAGAGACTAGCACTGTAAATATTTGTGCCACTTCTGGGGTCCCTGCACTACGTGGGCAAAAAATGAATTCCAGTACAACAGAGCATGAAAAATCCAGCCCTATTGGATTTAGTACATTTCCTCCTCAAACACCAGCCCTGTCTGAATGTAATGTTTGTGAACCAACTCAGTCTGACCATAATGCACTTGAACGTCACACATTGGTCCTGTCTGTATTTGTTACCTACGGCATGGGGTGGTTGGGGGAGGAGGAGAGAGAGAGCACAATCCTATTTTTAAACTTAGTCCTTATTGTGGCTAGACCTCTTGGAGGCCCCATTCCCACGTTATCATTTGGCCTTGTGTTTCATGTCACTCTTTCTGCAAACATCAGTCACAGTGCAGTCAACTTTGTGCAGATTTCTTCTATGTAAACAAAACTCTAAACCAGTGGCCTACAGTAAACGTGCTTCATATCATGAGACTGCAATAAAATTACACAATGTAGAGAGAAGCCTTTTTATAAAGCCATTCCCATGGTTAAAAATGAAACAACATAAACCTGGCATAGAGTTTTCTGTTTATTATTGTATTGCTTTACTTATTACAATAATGTGTCTAAAGACACAAAGTAGCCTTTCCTCTCTGGCTTGGTTTGGAAGCATTTATCTTCACTCCTTTGCCCTCGGTAGGCCAGAAGAGTGGGTTTCACACTGACCATCTCTGAGCTACCAATAATTCAAGTGAGTCATCCAATGCAATTCTCCCCACCCCTGCTCCCAGAAATGACCAAATGTCAATTTTCTAGCAATAGTAATTGATTTTGTTTTTTAATGGAACACAGCTGACATTGATAACAGTACTTCAAAAGGAGAAACTAGAGCAATTATCCTCTGGGATACAGGGCTTTTATATAAACAACCAAAAGAACAAAACCCAGAGTAGGATCTTTCTCAGCACCTGAAACCAGAAAAAAAATAAAGCATTTGATTAGAGAACTGTGTCTGGACGGTGCAGGTTCCAAAAGGTGAGGAGGAGGAAGAGGAGGAGGAGGAGAAGACATTATGAATACAGGCGTACTTACTATTTCTTCAAAGGTCAGGAACACACTGCAGGGTAATCAATCCCACTTCACACACCAGCTGCGAGGAGACAAAGAGAAAAAGCTGTTCAATTTCTTCCAACAAAGCGGCTATATAGACAGACACAAAAGGCTGTGGCCCAGCCAAGCTACAGGGCTGATATGTCTATGTCTGTAGGTTACAAATCACAGTTCATGTGTGTATTGTACTATGTTGTGAACTGTGATTTATTTTAAACCTATACAGTTACATACAACAAACCACAGACACTGTATATAATAGATTTCTGTAGGTGTTATGTTGAGTACAACAGAAATACCCAGAAGTACATAAAAACAGGTCATCTCTTTCATGACTGTATCCTGCCCTTACAAGAGGATAGACTTGACTGAAAACACCTGTCCTGTCTCTAACGACCATGATCTTAATCAAATTCTTGTTGAATACAGAATAAATTCCAGCTAAAACTGGCAAATGTAACCCTTTGTTATATTTAACATATTTATATTTAACATTGTCCAGAGCTGTACAAATAGAAGAAACTGTCTGCAAATATTTGTTTGAATTTAAGAGTGAATTTTTATTCCACTTCATGTGCGACTCCTTTTTTTCTATACTTTCTGCAAATATTTGAGTACTTCGGGGTGTTATTCTCCTCTGATTTATACTGTGGTAAATCAGGCATAAGCCCATAGAAGTCATTGGAGATATAATAGCTTTACGCCAGTGTAAGTCAAAGAAGAATTAGGCCCTTAGTTTTTACTAGGTGATCATTTATGAAAATTGAGTTTTGCCCAAATTTTTGAATTTTACCAAAAAAATAAATTTGGATGATTGTAAAATTTAAAGTAGGATGATTGTTGACTGTAAAATTTGCTCTTCATTCTGTGGTGTTTAGTGACATATTTCAGAAAATAAGGAAACGTGACATGCAATAAGTGAATATTCACAAACCACAAGTAATCTGCAGGCCGAGATTGATTATTCACTAAAGAAATGTATGAAATTTACTAACCAAAAAAAAAAAAAAAAAAAAGTGATTTGCTAAGAAACTTGCAAATACTTTGTAATAATGAATAAATCAAAGACTTTTGCAATCTGTTTGCAGACAAAACATTAACAGAAAAAATAAAGCAACATTCATTAAACAAATATTTTGTTGTGAATTATTCACTAGCCCAGTCATTATCATAATCCTTTACATAATAATACACTCAAGGCCAAATCCAGCTCCCCCTGAAATTGATGGGCATCTTTCCACTGATTTCACTGGAAGCTGGATCTGCTCCTAATTTGGATCTAGTATTTTGGATTTTAGAACAGCAGCAATAAGCAGCCCCATTTCATAGAGTGCCATGCAGACTACAGGATAACATGGGCTGGGAGAATAGATTTTCAAAAGCACTCAGCGTTGGCCTCTCTCTGCTTCCACTGAAGTCAACAGGAATTTTATCATTGACGTCAGTGGGAGGAAAATTAGGTCCAATCCTGTGCACTTTTGAAAATCCTGCTTGTAAGGTAGATGTTAACAGGATATAGGTATAGAGAACACATGCACATAACTCACCACTTTGAAATGAGCCTTCAAGGCCAATTCTCATCTCTACATATCCAGGAGTAATGGTATCTGAAGCCAACGCGGGAAGCTGGAGGATATTTGAGGGTATCTTTATGAATGCTTCATTCCTCTGATGCTTTGGCTTCTTATAAAGCTGTGGGTTTACTTTTACACTCTTCTTTTGGCCTATTAGGTTTTGTAAGGAGCTTGCCAGTATGTCTTTTATTTTTCTGTGGAAATTTGCACATTATAACAATCTGGAGAAAGAAAACACTGTACTGCCCATTGTCACAGAACAAAAGGGTGGAAAAATAAATGAGACTGATGTTTCAATATACAATACTTAAGAATGTAGCCTGCTAGCGCAGCGAGAAGAGGGAACATATTTCCATTACACACCCTTTTATTCAGAACATGCCCATACAGGAAGACACATTGATAGCATCAGACGAGGCCAAGAACATGAAGATTATTTGAAAGAAATTAGATTGTGCCAGCAAGTGAACGTAGGGATGAAGAGCAATGAAAAGCTTGCACCAAACCGTTCAACTTTGCTCCCTAAAAACAAAACAAACTACAACAACAAGTTTGATTTAACCAGACTAAAAATGGAACCTCATCTAATAAACACTTGGAACAACAAATCCAAGGCCAAATTCTGGCTTTAAATTACACTTCTCACAACGTCACAGAGTTTGGATCACAATATTGATGTATATTTAAACACAGACCCATAAACTCTTGCTAGTCATTCAATGACTATCTTCTACCCCAGAATGTGAATTTCTTAGAACACTTTAAAAAATGGGCACCAGAGCCAATGCAGCACAGAAAAGCTCAGAAGCAGCAGAGTATTTAACGCTGGGCTTCCATTCCAGTACTGTTAGCCAGAATAGAGAACTAAGTCACTGTGAGCCAAATGGCGCCCTAGCGTGAGTACATCACCTCTCTAAGGCAGTGGATTAGCACCTGCTTTCACCAGAGCTGAATTTAGCTCAGATGGGTCAAAAGCATACCTCTCCGCTGTACACGATCATAGGTGACATCACTCCTTTTGATCTGAATCATATTTCCAGGGGCATAGTGGAGTGCAGGGTCTACACTGGTAGAGAATACTCCCATTTAATTATGGAGGTCAGCTGTGGGTATGAAGGGGAGAAAAGTCTTTGCTAACAGACCTTGCTTTCTCAGGCTGTGAACAATGCCCACAAATGCCTATATACAGGTTTCTGGTGGGTTGTAGCCCCACACAGATCCCATGTATTGCACATAATGCGCAGCATGTCAACTTTTAAAATTATTGTTCCACTCTGTACCTCTGACCAGCTCAGCTCTGGTGTTATCTTCCTGCATACTAGTGTAGATTACGGACACCAGGCAGGCTGAACTATGAAACTGATTATAGACAGTATGGCGAATCGGGGCAACCGCTCTGGGACCCACACTTTGGGGGGCCCTGTGCTTCAGTGTGCGTGTGTTGTGCAGGGGGCGCTAGGCCAGCCCAAGGAGGTTGGGGTTGGGGTGCCTGGGAGGTTAGGGGGACCCTGGCGCTGCAAGCGGGGGTTGGGCCCACACTCACCGGCGGGAAGCCACATTGTATTTCTTTTTCTTGCTCGCCCGCCGCCAGCATCCTAGCGCCACCTGAACATGCCAGTGCCAGGCTGACTCCATCCATTGCCCTTCCACCCCGGACCCCACCCTTTTCAGGGACACCCCCCCCCCCAAGCACAAGGGGCCCCTTGCCTCTAGCACAGGTGCCACCCTGTGACTCTCCATCGTCCCTCGCCCCCCCCCCCCAGCACTGATGTCCCCTCCTCACACCAGATTTCACCTGTATAAAAAAAATGTTAAGGGGGGCCCATACAGGCTGATTTGTGGCCCCGCACCCCCACTAGGGACAGCCCTGGCTATAGAAAACACTATTATTTAAATAAATTGGTCCTACAGAATTTCAAGCTTCTTTTCCTTCTATTCTATTTCTCTTCCTCATCTGACATCTTTGTCACACATTTTAAATGCCACTGTCACACACTTTGCCCTTAGCTGGTCATACAGGTTCAAAACTTAGTTGGAAGTTCTAATCAATCAACTCGTAAGGATGAGAAATAAAAACAAGCAGGGATTTCACCTCCTTGGATCGGTGCATCCTGCTGTGTGTTTATGGAATCCTACTACTCCACTCCTCAAGCAACAAATGGAACATGCTCTCTCTGTGTCTGTCAAATCTCTGTCCCTTTTGTATGTATAAAGGGAGGAACTTGCCATTAATGATTAACAGGAACAAGACAAACAGAAAGTCCTACCATTGAATCTGACAGATTGACTTCCAGTGCATTCAGTGATATATGTGATATATGCCATCATGTGCCAGCAATGCCCCTCTGCCATGTACATTGGCCAAACCGGACAGTCTCTACGCAAAAGAATTAATGGACACAAATCTGACATCAGGAATCATAATACTCAAAAACCAGTGGGAGAACACTTTAACCTGTCTGGCCATTCTATGACAGACCTGCGGGTGGCTATCTTAAAACAGAAAAACTTCAAAAACAGACTCCAACGAGAGACTGCTGAGCTGGAATTGATATGCAAACTAGACACAATCAACTCAGGATTAAATAAAGACTGGGAATGGCTGAGCCATTACAAACATTGAATCTATCTCCCCTTGTAAGTATTTTCACACTTGCTTCTTATCAAACTGTCTGTACTGAGCTATCTTGATTATCACTTCAAAAGTTATTTTTCCTCTTACTTAATTGGCCTCTCAGAGTTGGTAAGACAACTCCCACCTGTTCATACTCTCTGTATGTGTGTGTAATATATATATATATATATATATATATATATATATATATATATATATATATATATATATATATATATATATATATGTTTCACTCTATATGCATCCGAAGAAGTGGGTTGTAGCCCACGAAAGCTTATGCTCTAATAAATTTGTTAGTCTCTAAGGTGCCACAAGTACTCCTGTTCTTAGTGCATTCAGTGGCAAAGTTAAGGTTATCTGACAGTTACCAGGACATGGATGTGGCCCGCTTCTTTAAAGTCGCAGGGCAGAAGCAACCAGTTTAAAATTCTTTCCTGGAACTTCGTGACGTGAAGCAGCCTTACTGTCCATTGCCAACAAAATCACTGATTCACTTCTGAAAAGTAAAGCTGTATTGGGTCCACTAGACAACACACTCCTGTATTGGACAAGATCACTGGGCTGAACATATTCCTTAAGTTCCACATGGCTGAAGGTACTGACTAGAGAGAAACAGAGGACGACTCCGTGAGCAGCTAAGCATCCACAAGAAAATGCTTTTATCTTCACCAAGTGCTTGGAAATAATTCAGTGCGTCTGCCAGCTGCCTAATTTACCACTGTCCGCTTTTAGTTTTCCTTTATCATCATCAGTTTTCCAAACTGGCAGCAAATCAAGGCGACAGCGATTTCAAATGCTCTGAACTGGAGAGAGAGCTTGTTCCTATGTTGTGTCAAAGATGCTGCACCAGTTAAGCTCTCCCTACTGCCCCACTTTCCCCACTGAGGAACAGTTGCTTCCCTGGGAAGGTCCCTTTGTAGGAGCTGGATTTTATAATGTACTATGAGAATTAATGTATGATTTGATTTCATCCTGTCAGCCACCCTTTTTGAATAGCAGAAAGGAATGACAGACCAGAACAATCCTTATGACTGATTATGGTCACCCTTTTGTTTTAGGATAAGTTATAATGTCTACTATGGTTTCCTATATGTATTACAATATAGGCACTCTAGTTAAATATACATTTCTTTGTTTTAAGGTTTTAGTAAGTAAGAGACAGGATTCTCTATTGTGTCTATGTTAAGTAGATTAGAGGAACATTGAAGGCCTGGGCCTCAATGTAAATTGTCTTGGTTATTGATTGTAAAACTTAGCAAGGTTTAATTTGCAATGCCTTTTTGCTCGATATATATAATACTACTGTTTGTATTCTCTATCTGTTTGTGTGAATGAGGAATGTATGCATCAGGAAAAGATAAGGTGTGAAGGCCATTGTTATAGCCAGAGTCAAGGAAGAAGGAAGGAATGAAGAGACTTAAAGGACATCAAAGAATCATCAACGCACATCCATAATGAAGGGCAGATTGACGACCCTGAGGTGAAGGCAGGCACCCCTAAGGACAATTGATTAAATCGGAACAAAGGACAGGATGACCCTCTCGAGGTGTATTGGAATGTTTACACCAATTAAGAAGTAACTGGTCACAAACTGACACAGCAAAATCCATAGGCTTCAACAGAGAAAAAAACCTATAAGAACAGGGTGCTTGGCCATGGGACTTTGGGTTCGTCTTGCCACACTCCAGGAGCATCGGATCGCGACCGATAGAGCCCTGCTCCCCTCTGCGACCAATCTGGCAGGCCACTAGATTGATCCAGACTGTGGACTGGTAACTATAAACATCACTGCAGAGGGGGGGGAGAGAGAGAGAGAGAGAGAGAGAGTGAGAGTGTGTGTGTGTGTCTAAAAAGCATATGCTAACTGTGTTATTCTCAATAAATGCTGTGTATTTACCTTCCTCTATAAAGATCCTGTGTGCTTTCTATGAGCATAACACCTTTATACAGAAAAACAGGTGAGTCAGCCTGGCATCTCCAGGCTGTGATAGAAAAAGAGGACTAACCAATGACCTCACTTTCCCACTACTTAAATATTGTAAGTACTGTGCTTTCCCATCATATCAACCTTACATCAATGAGCAAAGCAAACAACATTCCAGATACGTGCCTTCCTGCAGGTAAAGCATTAGTAGACAAGCGACAATGCATTTTGTCTTCAGGAAGGAAACATCCACGAAATTGCCCAGAGAAAAGGTTAAACCTGCTCAGCTACTGCATAATCCAGTCATCTGCCAGCACCTGGGAAATTGCTGCAGTGTGAAACAGAGATGATTATGATACAGGAGTGATTTTCCTAGTGCTTATGCCATTATTTCAGTGAGAGATACAAGATTATTACATGAGCTGCTTTTTTAGCTGTTAAACCAATACGTATCTGTATAAAAAGCATTGCCCCTAAACTGAACACCTTATTCAATGTGACTTCTAGTCAATTCTTGACTAAGAAACGTATCAGTAGTTTTACACTGGTATCCTGGAGCTAGATTGTGGCTTGGATTCCACCTGTGCAGGGGAGTAAGAACCCCACCCCCACGAGCCTTTCTACCTCTGCACAGATTGCACCCGCTGACTCCCCGCACTGTGTGTGTGGGAAATGGGGGATGGGCAGAACCTTAACTGCTCTGGCTAGAGCAGCTAAGCCAGCCTGGTATAGTCCAGTCTAGATTTACTACCCCCAACTCTGGAGCAAGAGGAAAAGAAACCGTGCCCCAGAGGGGTGTCTCTGAGTCACAATGCCTATTGGGGCTATGCCTGGGGTGGTGCAGTTTATGGCTCACCCCTTTCTCAGGGCACTTAGCTGATTTATAGGACAAGAAACTGGGAGCAGCAACATATAGCAAATACCACAGCATTCCTTAGCTGATTTAATGCCTTCATCAAGTTTGCATTTTCATATATTGATACCTTCAAGCACATGACAGTATCAAAATATAAAAACAGACCCATCAGTTTACACTCAAACACTGCATTATTAACATAAATCCCAATCTGTGCTTTATTATTCCCTCATACAAAACTAGATACTGCCTTGAGAAAAACTGAGATCTAGAATGCCATTATACTGCCTTAGGAGACAGAGGGCCTGATCTTCCACTTCATTACACTAGGCCCTTACTATATGGGCTTCAGCTGAGGCATACTGACGTGCCATGGAGGATCAGGCCCAGAAATGTCTAGTAGGTCTTTCCCAAGAGGCATCTTGGACCAGTAGTGCTCAGGTCTATATTATGTTCCCAAATGTCCTAGCAGATGGAAAAGCCCATTTGTGAGGGCTGCTGCACACGGTTGTGCCTAGAAAGTCTGACATATAAATCCAAAATTGGAACTACCCTGTTTACTCATGAGCTCCAGTCCACTGCTCAACATAAAGGTATTTTCATAATACAGCCACAATTTTGTGGATGGGTGGAATCAGCAAAGTTGTTATGTCTTGCAATTTCCATTATTTCCTTTTTAAAAAGGAGGGAACAAAAGTAATTATGCCTCTTAACTTGATTCCAGATTTTTCTATAGCTTCTATACCCTCAGAGATTAATTCTGGTTAAAGAGCACCATTAATACATTAACCTTACTAAATAATGCCTTTACTTCACTGCCAAAATATTTTTTTAAATAGCTCAAGGATCACATAGTCTAATTTATTAACATTGGTACAAAGAGCATCATTAACTTAACTAAATCATTCCTGTATTCTAACTGAAACTCTCCTCAGGCTTGCTTTATTAAAGCATATAGTACAATTTGGGCACTATGGACAAGATTTTCAAACCTGGCTGCCTAAAATCCGGCTCCTAAAACTAGACAGGCTCAAAAAATAAGGGTTCTGATTTTCAAAAGTGGGGCTGAGCACTGCAGCTCTTATTGACGTCAGTGGGATTTGCGTGTTCTCAACACTTCTGACAATCAGACCACTTACTACAGAAACCTACACGTGGATTTAGGAGCCTAACTTTATGCACCCAAATCTTCAAATTTGGACTCACATAAACTAACAAACAAATTCTCAATGACAGCATTCTTGTACCTCTTACAGCAACAGGAGATATCAGTGCTGGGCACAGAACTCAATCCTGCAAGGTGCCAGCACCTTCTTCAAAATGTTGAGTGCCCATTGCTTTTACTATCTTTGTTAGTGGTACTGACACATCCCATTTCAAGACATAGCTTCAGTTGTAGTTCTACAGCTTAACAGTGTGCATGGGTTAGCCAAGATACGAACAGCCTTAGTGAATGACATGTGAGTCATGTTGGAGACCTTGAAGAACCTGACAGTGTATGCTCCAAACAGATAAAAGATGGATGGACCAGAAATATCTAAAGTCTACATATTGAATTTCGCATAACATGAGTCCTTGGCTTTGAGTCAATAATGACATAATTTCAAGATGATACACATATTGTTAGTGTCCTTGCCGCGCTCTGATGTAGCTCTGTAATTGGTGTGCTGCATATCACATCAAAATGTTTTCTTGCGCAAAAGCTGCTCCTAGACAGGGTATGTAGGATTGACTAACCTAATTATGGAAAATATACTACACAAGCACACTGCTAATAATGGGGCCAGCTCAACATATGTATTGTATTAGCTCCCATTTCAGTTTTCCCCCTGCAGAAAATTACTTAATGGCCACTTCAACAGAAGAATGTGCTTTTCAAACACCAACATAGGGATGTCACTCTGTATGGAGAGTGAATCAGGACATATGGCTAATACCAAATGGCTATTGATGGTCCATCTGATAAAGTCACTGAAGGAAACTTAAGAGTCACAAGCCAGTTCATTTCTTTCTCGACAAGTGTCTAGACAGACTATTTCGTTCTGACACGGACACTGCAGAAAGGCACAGTATTAATTTTCACTCGTTTTTAAAAATTTATTTTCAAAATCTTTCTTTGGGTTTCATTCTGTATCAACGTTTATTGTGTCTATTTGAATTTTCTGTTACTCTAAGGTGAAAATTTCTCCTCAGGGGAACTGAATAGCTCAGGGAAATGGTAAAAGAACACACAATCTTTCCTTCTAAATCACTAGTTCAAACCCAGGTCAAAATAGGAAGTAAATGGAAACCATTCCCCTTTGGTGATGGCTTTTCAGTGGCTCATTGTAAAGACTTAGTGGTCTCAGACTAGCTCCTAATGGACAGATGTCCATACAATAAAAGACAACATTACAAATGGTCATGACTGGCACTCTTGGTGGCAGTCTCACTGCAAAGGCCAAGATTTGAAAGGACCATGGAGACAAGATTTTCTTCCTAGAAAATGAGTTCTTCCAGCACAGGTTTGAAACACACTGGTCGGGTAATGTGAAAGCACTTCGCCGGTCACCACTTGTGCTATTCCTATTCTGGGCTTCATTCTCCAGATTGGTCAAGCAAGCACTCTTTACCAGCAACAAGTATACTTAAATGCTTTCTGCTAGAGCCATGTGGATTTCCAGAAGTTATTTAATGAACATGGGGGGAGGGATAGCTCAGTGGTTTGAGCATTGGCCTGCTAAACCCAGGGTTGTGAGTTCAATCCTTGAGGGGGCCACTTAGGGATCTGGGGCAAAATCAGTACTTGGTCCTGCTAGTGAAGGCAGGGGGCTGGACTCTATGACCTTTCAGGGTCCCTTCCAGTTCTATGAGATAGGTATATCTCCATTTATTTTTATTTAACGTTATCTTGTTCATCATTATTACTCCAGTCTCCCTGACGTTGCATAGTAGGCAAAATAAACATTTCCAAATTCATACTGAGCTAATATTTTATTGAAAAAATAGCAGACTAGTTCAATCCTTAACACTATCCTTTTTGGAACAATAATGCAAAAAAAGATCATCATCAATAATAAAACATGACTATTCGATGCAGTAAATATTGTAGTGCAATACTAGTCTAAGCCAGCGGTTCTCAAACTGTGGGTTGGGACCCCAAAGTGGGTTGCTATCGGGATTACCAGAGCTGGCGTTAGATTGGCTGGGGCCCGCGGCCGAAGCCTGAGCCCCATCATGCAGGGCAGAAGCTAAAGCCCGGGCAGCAGGCTCAGGCTTCAGTCCCCCGTCCTGGGGTCATGTAGTAATTTTTGTTATCAGCGGTGCAACGCAGTTTGAGAACCCCTGCTCTAAGCTCTCTCTATTCTGGAAACATAGTGTGAGTTCCATGGCAAATATTGCTCCTAATGTAATCTGTCCACTATGACAACCTCTCAAGGCGGCTTTATTAATCCACAGTTTCTTTTCCTCATTATTATCTCTTCAGTGTATTTAACAAACATCAGTACTGCAGAAATAAAGAAAGAAAAAAAAAAAGAGATTACACCTCTACCCCGATATAACGCGACCCAATATAACACAAATTCTGATATAACGCGGTAAAGCAGCGCTCCGGGGGGTGGGGGTGGGGGGCTGCGCACTCCGATGGATCAAAGCAAGTTCGATATAACACGGTTTCACCTATAACACGGTAAGATTTTTTGGCTCCTGAGGACAGCGTTATATCGAGGTAGAGGTGTACTTTAATTCTGGCCCGCTAGTTGCTGTGTCTAAAGCAGGGGTCGGCAACCTTTCAGAAGTGGTGTGCCGAGTCTTCATTTATTCACTCTAATTTAAGGTTTCGCGTGCCAGTAATACATTTTAACATTTTTTAGAAGGTCTCTTTCTGTAAGTCTATAATATATAACTAAACTATTGTTGTATGTAAAGTAAATAAGGTTTTTAAAATGTTTAAGAAGCTTCATTTAAAATTAAATTAAAATGCAGAGCCCCCCGGACTGGTGGCTAGGACCCGGGCAGTGTGAGTGCCACTGAAAATCAGCTCGCGTGCCGCCTTTGGCACGTGTGCCATAGGTTGCCTACCCCTGGTCTAAAGTCTGTGAAAGGCATTCAAAGTGCCTCTGAAATTAGACTACACTGAGAAATAATTTGCTTGCATATATTCATACACACATTAGCTGGAGAGCAAAATAATAATGAAAACCTCTTGCTTTATAAACCATGTGAAACAAAATGCAATCAAAACTCCTTTCTGATTTCATTTGTAAAAAGTTGTGTGCCTAAAAAAATGAGACACTACAGGACTAATCCTGAATTCCTAACAGTGACAAAACTCCTATTGACTTCAATGGAAGATTTGTCTGAAAAAAAAGTTCATTTACAGCAGGGGTAGGCAACCTATGGCACGCAAGCCAAAGGCGGCACACGAGCTGATTTTCAGTGGCACTCACACTGCCTGGGTCCTGGCCACCCGTCCGGGGGGCCCTGCATTTTAATTTAATTTTAAATGAAGCTTCTTAAACATTTTAAAAACCTTATTTACTTTACATACAACAATAGTTTAGTTATATATTATAGACTTATAGAAAGAGACCTTCTAAAAACGTTAAAATGTATGTCCGGCACACAAAACCTTAAATTAGAGTGAATAAATGAAGACTCGGCACACCACTTCTGAAAGGTTGCTGACCCCTGATTTACAGTCAGCTAGGTCTTTTCCTGAGATAAGTATTTATAACAAGAATGCGAAATAAGTTACCATAGCCAGAAACTAAACAGCTTGGGATTCTACCACAAGCCGGCTGAGAAATCCTGCCTTCCCAAGAGTATTTCACACACATACACCCCACCATACCTCCCAAGCAATCACACCTTTCCTTGAGCACATGCACAGGGGCAGAGGGGAGCTGAACTGGAGTTAACCCCTCATGCACTGTGAACCAGTACCCTGTCAAAGGCCCATTATAGCTGTGGTTCTCAACCAGGGGTATGTGTACTACTGGGGATATGCAGAGGCCTTCCAGGGGGTACATCAATTCATCTAGATATTTGCCTAGTTTTACAACCGGCTACCTAAAAAGCACTAGCACAGTACAAACAAAAATTTCATATGGATGACTTGTTTATACTGCTTTACATACTATACACTGACATGTAAGTACAATATTTACATTCCAATTGATTTGTTTTATAACTATATGGTAAAAATGAGAAAGTCAGCAATTTTTCAGTGATAATGTGCTGTGACATTTTGTATTTTTGTGTCTGATTTTGTAAGCAACTAATTTTTAAGTGAGTTGTAACTTAGGAGTACGCAGGACAAATCAGACTCTTGAAAGGGGTACAGTAGTCTGGAAAGGTTGAGAGACACTGCATTAGAGCAACGAGGGCCAGCTGTGGAATTCAGATCCAGATCCAAACTTTCCCAAAGTTCAGAGGCAGCATTTGGATCAGTGTTTTCATTTAACCTCATCTCTAACTGAGTTGTGATGTTTCCATTCCTTGGCAACTTCATAAACTCTGCCCTGTCAACATCCACAGCACAAATCAGCAGAGCCTTGCAAATATGCGGATATCCACTTTATATCCGAGGACCATATTTGTGGATCATGAATCGGGTGCGGATACCGGGCTCTACAAATCAGAGTGGCAAACTCCGGGGTTCCATATCCAATGTAAACTTCTATTTCATGCAATAACAGAGATCTCTACACTTTTCTGAATCTGAAGGAACTGCATTGCTGGGAACGAACCTTCTGAAATCTTGTCAGATGCATAGTTCATATTGCCTCTGCTTTTAATGAAATAGAATACTTACTAATGGATCTCAAGTCAGTTATTCCATTTCCATAACATTTTGGCTGAAGCTTATTTATACTGTTTTCTAAACCTCAGTGCCTAAAAAAAGAGCCAAATCTCATAGTGGTTTCAATAACTTGACATATTGCTTACTCTCAGCAGATTTTTATTAAACCACTATCTGTCCAAGGGTACAGCTGAATTCCACTTTCAGTTTCTTTGACAAAATGTAAAAGCCCTAACCTGCCTTAAAGTAAGAGATACATGCTTTCCATGGGCTTTGGATCACAAACTCATGGATAATAACTTAAGGGTTCTCAGTGGTATTCCACGGAGTAGGTGAATATTTTTGGCCTGATAGAGTCTCCTTGTCAGATCACTTCGGCACATTCCTGAGTCCCAGATCCAATTGCTTGGCACTGCCTCAACTACACAAAGCAGCTGGAAAGTGCCTTAAAGGGGAGGGGAAGCTGATGATCCTGGACAGATGTCACCTGCTCCCTCTTTTCTAGGTAGCAAGCGTGTCAAGGTGGGAGGGGCATATCAGGAGCGGGCATGATGCAGCAGTCCCAATGGGGCTACTACAGCCAGAATAACTTAGAAGCCTGAGCACTGGAGGCTGGTTTCAGAGGTGAAAGTAAGCTGTTATGGTCCGGTACAGCATACCAGTAAGAGCCAGTACACAGCTGATCGTACCGGCGGCGGCTGGGAGCCCTGGGGCCCCAGTGGCAATTTAAAGGGCCCGGGGCTCCCAGCCGCCACCGCTACCGCTACCACGCCAGCAGCCAGAGCCCCAGCCAGCCCTTTAAATCACTGCCGAAGCCCTGGGGCGCTGGCCCTTTAAATCACTGCCAGAGCCCCGGGGTAGCGCTAGCAGTGGCTGGGAGCCCCAGGCCCTTTAAATCGCCTCCGGGCTACACTGAAGGGCTGGCTGGGGGAGTCTGGCCCCGGCCCCGCCCCTTCCATCCAAGGCCCCACCCCTTCCAGTTGAGCCTCCTCCCCCGCTGCCCCCGCCACCTTGCTCAGGACCCCGGCCGCCCTGCATACCGGTAACACCCCTGGCTGGTTTAGACATTGGCCACCCAAGAGTTGGGGAACAGAAAGGTGGCTTTACACTCAGCGCAGTTGAGGATTGAGCTCTTTGCCTCAAGCTTGAGCTTTTCACTCGTCTGATCTAGTTGAAACCTCAAGTCACCAGGACCAAAGATCACTGAAGAGCACAGCTCACACAACAGTGTGTGTAGGAGTCCAGGAACTGTTAAGCTAGCTACTCATTTGTAAGGCTCCTCAATGGCCTGAGAAAAACATCACACACGATGAGTTCCTGCATTCACTCAGCACATATCTATATCTATACCTATATGTGCTGTACCTACAGAAATCCAAAATCTTAATTGTAATGTTCTTTATTCTACGTTGGTATGCTATTTTGGCACATAGCTACATTCCAAGCAATTCAAAATACGTCAGGATCCTCCCTCCAATGTACATTGGGTTAGCTTGCTTACAGCCCAGGAAGGATCTTGCCTTGTATTAAGTATGCCTCCATATTGCATCTGCAATGAGATTTCCAGACATGTTCAAAGAACAGTTTACTTGACCATAATATTAATAACTAAAATTTTATGGAGAGCTTTCCATCCAGAGGTCCCAAATCATTCAAAAAACTTTACAAACTATAAATAGATCATTTCACCCTTCTTTAATATACAGCCACCTCTGAGATGGAAGGAAGCAGCTTTTAAACTATGCCCAGCAATACTATCCAAATACTTAGAAAGCGAGGAATACTTTAGCCAACTACAAATACAGGAGAAAGTTAACTACTGTGCCACTGTGGCAATAACTATTACATATATATTTATTATTATTTATTTGTATTACTCCAGTACCTAGAAGCTGCAAACAAGACCAAAACCTCATTGTCCTAGGCATGGTACAGACACATAGTAAGAGACAGTCCATACCTTGAAGAGCTTACGAACTAAGTAGACCATACAGACACAGCTGGGAGAAAGGAACTATTATCATAATCTTCTTACAGATAGGGTACTGGGGCACAGAGAGACTAAGGGCATGTCTATCTGAACACTTACTCTGCAGCAAGCTGGGTTGTAAATCTACCCTGCCCTAGCCTGCTGCACACTAACACAAACTGCCTAGGGAATTCGTGGAAGCTCCTTCACCAGAGGTTCAAAAAGAGGCTGGATAGCCACCTATCTTGAGTGGTTTAGACACAACGAATCCTGCATCTTGGCCAGGGGTTAAACTAGATGACCCTTGCAATCCCTTCTAACCCAATGGTTCTATGATTCTAACTGTCCATGTGGACCCCGCTGCCATACGCTAAGAGTTCCATGACGTGCTTCAGTGCATTCCTGTTTCAAAGCAGGGCAGATCAAAGCGCATGATGGAAGGTTCAGTGTGAGGCAGCAGGGTCCCAAATGGACACCTAGCGCGTGGCGCTAGGTAGACTTACACCCCAGCTTGCCACAAACTAGGTGTTCATGTAGACAACCCTCAGTTACTTGCCCAAAGTCACTCAGGGAGTCATGGCAGAACTAGGAGTTGACCCCAGATCTTCTGAATTCCAGTCCAGTGCCTTAACCACAGCCATACAGCACCTTCCATCCAGGCAGGGATCTCAAGACATTTATAAACATTACTGAATTTAAATTCAACCTCATAACAGACACGAAGTAAGTAAATATCTTAATTCCCATTTTATTATGGTTATTATCTGCATTGTGTTAAACTGTGCAAGCATATAACAAACATACAATCCTGGCCCAAAGTGCTTAATATACCAGTGAGAGCCCGTGCAACTCTTCCACGGTGACATAGTTAACCCATGGCCAACCCTGGAACAGAAAACCAGACCTCCCTTGCTTCGACCACAAAACCATTCCACCTCCAATCTAGGCAGATGAGAAGTCACCTGCATGAGTTACCTGACAGTAAAGCTTAGGTATAAGATAAAGATGGAACCATGGCTTGACTAACCTTGGATGTATCCATGTCAAGGCACATGACTGCACAAGCATTTCTTTAATAGAAGCAGCACTTTCCCCTCCCTACACAGACAGATTTGCTCCTGGAGCAAAATAACCTTAGGGATGCAACCCTTTATCAGTACAGTTTTCCAGGATAACTCAGAAGTTTAAATTACTGTATCTGGCACCTTGACACAAGATAGCAAGGTGGCTGGTGCACTCATTAGCTCAGACTCTGTACCTTTGCACATTCTTTTATTTTAGAGAGCTCAATGCCTAGATAAAAGAGATTTCTATTCCTCTGGCTGGACCTCATATGGTATAATCTTTTATTCAAAATACTAAGGCATTTCTACTGGGCTCATTAACACGTACAGGGGGGTTCTCTTGCTTTCTGAAAGAGGAATACATGCTATACACTTATTTTGAATGAAGATTATTTTGGCTTAACAAGAACTGAGTTTTGGAGATTGCTCCAGACGCAATATCTTGTTTTATTAATGTTCAGACACAATAGTGATGTCTCAGCTTAATTGAGAACTTTTTTTTTAAATGCTTTTGTTATTTGGCTCCGATATTTGCTCCTTCATTACAGAAACATAACTAAGACCAAGACCTCTGTTTGGATATGGACTGGCTAAGCATGGACATGTTTGCAAGCCAGGGAAGAGTAGCTAGCTGATATGTCTCTTTCCCACTGTCTGGTTTTGTTGTTCTACTATTTCTGAGCATTGAGTCAATTACTATTGAAAACAGTTTTGTCTGGTTGCATGAGTTTAATTATTATTTACCAGGCTCTAAAAGAAAAGAACATTATACACCTCTACCTCGATATAACACGAATTCGGATATAACGTGGTAAAGCAGTGCTCGGGGGGGGGGGGGGCTGCGCACTCCGGTGGATCAAAGTAAGTTCAATATAACACGGTTTCACTATAATGCGGTAAGATTTTTTGGCTCCCGAGGACAGCGTTATATCGAGGTAGAGGTGTATTGATCGATCAAAATCTGATTGATCTACCTCTATCTGATTGATAGATAAGAGAGATCTGTCCAAGAAGATATATTCTGCCCTCACAGGAGGACAGACTCAGCTAATAGTTTTCATCAAATCCTATGACCAGTAAGAAGATGATTGGTTACTGGGAGATAATTACACCTGTGTCATGCCATTATCAGCACGTTATGAAATGCTACCCCTGCAAATTGTATAGAAAACATATACTGTACTATGGTCTTGCAAATCTCTAATCAAATCCTATATTAAATGGAGACAATGACTGCTCAGTTTAAGTGGGTTATTTAGCATGTTTACAGTAAATCACCTCATGCCTTAAACTAAACTTTTATTATGCCAGCGCCTATTGTGTTGATTTAAGTCTAATTAAAAAGGAAAAAATTTCTCAGTTGACTCAAATAGCATCCTCTTGCACAGCCTCATAAAGTCAGGTCATCCAGGCAGATTACAGAAAGGCAAAGTAAAGCATGCAGAATTTAAGCATAACAAACTATTAAGCTTCTCACTTGTCATGTTACTATGATTCAGGATTAGCTCTAGATTTATGCCCATGCTTGCACCTACAAATTCTACATTACTTAACCATAGTCAAAACATATGATGAGGAGACTATGGAAAGAAAGGACATTTGACGCCTACTGTCACATGTACTTAGAACTCCTGCAGGCATACACTTCTAAAGAATATTAAGGTTAGAAATGGTTTGAACCAGAACTGCAGATCCAAAGTTCGGTAAAGTCTAGCTCCAAACTTCCCAGCTCAGCCCTGTCTCTATAATGGCCTCAGACTGACACGCCAAATCAGCCAATAAGATGGATGGATGGATAACTGCTATATAAAAGTGCCAAGTATCATAATTACCATTAATATACACCTCTTAATCTTGAGGCTGTAAGGATCTGGCTCTAAACTCAAGCCCATCTCTAATTAAGACAGAAGCTCTTCTCTTCTCCTCTCCCCCCACCCACAATATTATTTTGTACTCTTTTGCTATATTGTAAAAAAGAGACACCAAGAGAGCCTAGTACTGTGGACTGGCAAATTTAGGAATGGACCAGACCGTCAGGTCCATTCCTGGTGAAACCTAACTGAGCTACGGATGTACAGTCCATCTCTAGCAGAAAGACATCAATACACCACATGAAGAGACATGCCACTAGCCTGTTGCCCAGGATAATTGGGAAGCAATGTAAAGAAGAGGAAAGGTAAATCTGTACAGTGAAAAATCAGGAGAGGCATGGGAAAGAATACAAAACTCAAGATGAGAGACCTGGTACAGAAATAAAATTACTTGGTTCATAACATAATAATTTTATCTGTAGATTGAAAAACTCTTTAAAGTGTTTGCGTAAATATAATTATCCCCATGGATCGGAAAATGAAGATACAGAGCCCTTAAAAGGCTTGCCAAGGCCACAAAGCAAGTCCTCAACAGAGATGGGGATGGAGCTCCACTGACATCAATGGCAAAACTCCCACTTACTTCAACAGGGTGAGGATTTCACCTCAGATTCTTAATTCTGTGCTGCACACGCTGTACCACACTACTTCTCAACCATTTAGGATTAGGCCATTTAACCCAAAGCAGAAAAAATTATGCAATCCGTGTGATTCAAACAGCACAGCCAGGAGAGAAGGAGTGGGAGATGGCTGAAATAGAGAAATAGAAGATTTGACACAGAAGACTGAATAGGAAGCCAGAAAAACAAACAAATACATCAAATTAAGAAAGATAAACAAAACTGAGAACAAACCCAGATAGTTTAAAAACAAAACAGTCAAAGGCATCATTAGAAATAGTTTTGCCTTTAAAACAAAAAGAAAAAAGCGGTACATGTTTTTTCTTCCAGTGTTTCTACATTGACAATTTCATAACTTAATTTATATTTTTTCCTTTCTGCTTGTGGCTGCAAAAGTTCAGAATAAAATAGCAGGTATGCCAAGGCAAGCCAAGGCAAGCCAAGCCTGGACATCAGTTACAAATTGACACACAGCGCACTGCTGGGATCAAAGCCAAAGCCCACGATTCCCCATCTCTCTGAACTCATTCCTCAGCATTAGCCACCTCTGCCTGCAGATGCACTGCTCTCGACTGTCTCCTCTAAGGACCCATTCTGCTTTGGATCAATCATTCTGTACTTATGTTGGCTTGATCCATCTAAATCAGACCTTATTTACACTGGGGGCGGGAGGGGAAAGGGTAGACTGATTACACCATTGCAAATATCAAGCATAAATACACTTCTCTAGTATAAAACTGTGACTTGTACTGGTGCAGCTTCCTTCAGGTGATATGCACTGGTGCAAGCCATGGCTTATAACGATGTAGCACATCTACACTAGGGGATTGCAGCACGGTACCTACAATAATGCAACCCTATCCCCAACCCAATACAAACAACCAAAAACAATGTAGACAAGATGGCAGTGGTCTTCCCTTACCCTCCCTCGCCATAACATTTATTTTTAGACCCACATCCACTCCAGCACCCCAGTTCTACTGCAGCCTTGGACACAAATGTATTTAAAGCCTTCAAGTGCTAGCCTGAGAGCTCTCTAGGTGCTGAGAGTATCCTTCTTATTTCTTTGTACTATGCCTAGTACAAAGGTGCTATTGTAATACAAATAACAAAACAAGGTCTATAAAGGGACTCAATCTAAACTGAACAGGACTGACAATAATTTGTATCAGAAAGCAATACACCTGGCAACGCTTCTCAAAGGAGACTAGCATCAAATCAACTTTGCTGTCTTTAAAGCATAAATGAAAACATCAGTTTTGGATGTTGCACCTGCTAGCTATAAACACAGAGGCAAAGAGAATATCATCGCAGGGGAAGAGTAGCTGGCTCCACTCCTCAGCTCATGTTGCCTGTAGATGGGGCAGCGCACAGCAGAGCCACCTGGCCGCGCCTCCACGTAGGAGCCAGAGCGCAGGACATGCTGCTGCTTCCGGAAGCCGCTTGAGGTAAGCGCCGTCTGGAGTCTGCACCCCTGAGCCACCCCCCCGTGCACCAACCCCCTGCTCCAGCCATGATCACTCTCCCGCCCTCTGAACCCCTTGGTCCCAGCCTCCTACACCCCAAACCCCTCATTCCCAGCTCCACCCCAGAGCCTGCACCCCCAGCCAGAGCCCTCACCTCCTCCTGCACCCCAACCCCAATTTCATGAGCATTCACGGCCCGCCATACAATTTCTGTACCCAGATGTGGCCCTTGGGCCAACAAGTTTGCCCACCCTTGCCTAGCACATATTCTTCTGCTCTCCTAGTGTTGGAAATATGATTCCAAAACCAAATCAACCTTTTCCAGAGTTTCTGGGACAAAATATTGAGACATACAAAATGATCCACAGAAATGTTTAGTTTAAATTTCACAGTCTGCAGTGGACTCACCGATCCAAAGTATCCTGAGGCACTTTACTCCCTCCAGCTCTGGTGGTGGCACTAGCATTCTTGTTGGCCGTCATGGTCATTTCTGCTCTCTCTGGATTTGGATACCTGCAAGAAACCAAGTCAAGCGATTAAGCTTTCCAAAGTGCTAGAGATAATATTCCCAAGTTACCATGTCAGCAGCGGGCAAAACCCAGAGCGTCTTCTCGTTTTGCAAAATCTGGTCAGTCAGTCAGATAATGATTTTGCAAAACCAAACCCCCTGACCAATTGTGGTTCAGATCTGAATCCCATTTTTTCAGACCCAAAGTTGAAGTGATATGTGTGTAGGGGTTGGATATATGGCTCTGATTTTGGCCCATCCCTATTAGTATGGAGATGGATCTTGGTTTTGCAAAATTTCACTAATTGGCTTTAGCTTTCTGTTCAACAGTGCTTGCACAGAAGTCAGTAGTTGCAGTGAGTGACACTGGCAAATGATAAAGCTGAGACTAAAGTTCTGGCTATTCTAAAAAAAATCTAAGAAACTTAACACAGTTTGTGTCCACACTACACCACCATTTTTGAACACAGCCACAAGCACATTATGGAATCATGCTCAAACCTGTTGGTTACATGAAGAGATCCATGGATGGTTCTGACTAGCTCCCCTGGCAGTCATGGAATTATTTAAGTAAAGCTGCCTTGAGATACTAAGATAGGCAAAAAAACTGATTCTGCCTTCCTGCTCTGCAGAAAGGTGGTAATAACTCCTAATTACTACAAACCAAAAGCCATAAATTAAATTTTAATCACAATGAAAAATATACATATCCAATTATTATTTCTAGAATTTCCAATCTGAACAAAATCTAACATTCCTGAGTTTACATATTCCTTATGGATGGCCTGATGTAAAAGAGCTTCCAAATGCTGTTAAAAATAGACAAATTTTGTTTGTTCTGTTTTATACCCAGGAGGCACAAAGGATAACCAGAATCCTGTAGGAATGTCGATGTGGAGATGGCAGGCAGTGTGGAGAAGACCTTGCTGATGTAGCCCCATGAGCCCACATACAAACAAGAAATATATCTATCAACTTACTTCTCAACTGCCAAGGGGCTTAGATGTGTAGCACAGGAATTGCTGAGCAAAAAACACATTCTGGAAAAAATTCAGTGGTAAACAAGGGAGAGAGATGGTGACTGGTTACTCTGTGTTCAGCAAGTCCCACAAGTATGTGAGAAAGGAATGCCAGAGAAAAGCTGAACTGTTCAGTCATGCTCCCAAGAGCCAAAGAGGGGGACTGCACAGACTGAGTTGACTTTTGCAACATCTCCACATACTGGCAAAGAAACAACCCATTACTGAGGGATTGATTCTGCCCACATCCCACTGATGTCAGTGAGAATCTTGTGCAGAGATCAAGAGCAGAATATAGCCACAAAGTCTATGGGCCAGATTCTAATCCCAGATGTGTGACTGGTGCACTCCTCCATCACATACCTCTTCAGACTAGACCCCTGGCTCTGTGAATTGCCTGCATTAGTCCCACTTCCCTGGTATAGAGCAGTGCTCTGCTTACAGCTGCTTTAGGGGCATTCCTTAGCTGTTATAGAAATGTTTTGCTAAATGGGGAATAACCCTACCTTTAAATACCACACAGCATCCCTCATGAGGTAAACAAGACAAAACTCAGGTACAGTAAACACTAAGTGGGGCCTTTATTTAGGATGCTGGGCACTCCCAGACACTAGCTCTCAATGGCTTTTCAGCTCTGAGTAGCTTGGAGCTTGTGTTGCTGAGTTGCCACCCAGGGGCTGCTTAAACCCTGACCAGAATTGCTGACCACGGAGCCCGTTAATAGCATAGTTAATGCAAAAATAAAAAGTATTGCAAGACGCACTGTTTACCTAAACCCATAATAAATCAAGGCTGCTTGAAAAGCAAACTATAACGTGATGCTGACAAATGAGCTGGGTATTGACAACACATAAAGCCTTGTACAAACAGACTCATCACTGCGAAGAGGACACTCTCTAAACTGTTTTATTCCACTGCAAATAAGGTCACAGAAAATTCATGTGGTACGCAGCTCAAACTGTAGAATCACTTATACAAACTACAGATTCCAAGAGTTTTATGATTGTCTTGCGTGTATCAGCTTTCCCAGATCAGATGAAAGTTTTTTCCAGTCACTGATATTTTTTCTGCACTAAAGCTCCCCAAATTCCACTAACGTCTCAATATTATTGTTATTATACATGCCAGAGAGCAGAGCTGCAATGAACCGCCTGCTACAACTGGGAAAGGACTTCTGGGGGGGGCGGGGGGGAAGAGAGGAGAGAAAAACCTCTGAAGCTAGCCAGGCTTTCTAGGATTGCAAATTCCACAACGAACCAATAGCTTCATAGTACTTTCCACTCACCAGTGCTTTTACTGGGAAGACTGTCTGAATCACTAATACAAGGTGCTGAAAATAAATGAAATAAATACAGCATAATGTCAAACAATGACCTTTACTACACATGTGCTATATCCATTTTAGAAGACTTACTTTTCAGTTAGAAACCAAGACGGACTAAATTGATTCAAGAAACCTGGGACGCATATCTGTTTTAGAGGTGCTGCAGAGTAGCGTAAAACTTAGGAACGATACACACACGCCCCTAATTTAAAAAGGGTATTTTCTGTTTGGAGCATCTTTGGAGCACTATGAAACTTGATATCACTGTTTTCACATCAAATATGTGATAACTTAAACCCTGTATTTCAAATCTACCATGAGCTCTCTGAACTGACTAACTGTTGTTTAGAACTGGCTCTTTTTCAGTAGAAAAGGAAGCAATTTTTGAGAAATTCATAATACATGGCAAATTTGGGGACAAAATCTTGAGTTCAAAATACAATGCAAGATTTCCAGCAGTTTTACATTTCCTTGTGAATAGTTTGCATAGCTTTATTCAGAGCTTTGGGACAAAGAGCGTCACCAAACTCAGAGGTTTTGGGGCTACCAAGGGGTATTATATGAATCTTTTTCTGTATTTTCATTGCACAAGTTCAGATAAATTCTAAAACCAAAAGGAAAATCCAGCTGAAACAGCAGATTTCTCTTTGGCTTCCACCTAAAGTCATCAATTGGCTCAGCCTCTTCAAAATAGGGTGACCAGATGTCCCGATTTTATAGGGACAGTCCCGATTTTTGGGTCTTTTTCTTATAGAGGGTCCTATTAACCTCCACCCCCTTCCCGGTTTTTCACATTTACTGTCTGGTCACCCTACTCCAAAACAACCCAGGGGCAGTGAAAAATGCCTGAGCCTCCAGGAACTTTTGCCTAGAATTCTGAGTTTGTAACAACCCCCCCAAAGATGCGAACAATTTGTCTGGCTTCTGGTTTTGCCATGAAAAAATTTGCAGAATTTTTTTTTCCTTCTCCCTATCTCTCCCCATTCAGAAAAGCACGGCCACCTAAATGGATAGCCCAGGAATGGTACCATAAAGCCAGCCAACACTAGCTGGCTTACACACGTTGAGGTTGGTAGGAGACCACCACCAGGACAGGGCATTTCAAATATTCAGTGCACTTTTTAACATAATGGGAGAAATCCATTTGTGGTGTAACTCTGCTGGAGTGACACTAAGGAGAAATACAGCCAAAGGAGTCTTATTTCCTTTGTAAAGCAATCTCTGTCCCAAAGAGGATAGGCCGCAATTCAGCAAAGCACTTAAGCGTATGCTTAACTTCAAACATATTTTTGACTGCCATTGACTTCACTGGAATGGAAGAACATACTCAAGAGCTTTGCTGAATCAGGGACTGCCTCTCACTCTGTGTTTCAACAGTGCCTGCAGAATGGGCCCCGATCTTGGTTGGGACCTCTATGAGCAACAATATGACCACAAAAAAAAGTGGCAAAAATAGGGAAGACAGACTAAAAGTAGAAATTCCCAAAGGATTCTGCCCAGTGAAGCCCATCTATATTCTTTGTATTAATAGGACATGAATAATGCTATTACAGTAAAAAGTACATCTGCCATTGCATTTTGTTACAATGAACACCACCACCAAGTATTCTATAAATAGATGATTGGGGGAGGAGGGGAAGAGAAATTTTTAAATACACAGAATTAACTTTTAAAGAGAATTTTGGCAAGAACTGCACTTCACTAACTCCCATGCAGTTGAGTCTCTGATAGATATACGTAACCGTAATAGCCCTCAGGAGAAATACACAGAGGAAAGCGGAGTGTGTCACATGAGGATATTCTCCTACTGGAAGATTACCAATGTGGCAGTGTAGAATCCATTTTCAGAGTTGTACAACACAGCCTGGTTAACACAGACCACCACAGATACACACTGGTTTCATCGATAGGTTTGTACATAAAGGAAGCTTTGTCAGCCCTCATTCATCCATCTGATGCTGGAAGCCCAGAAAGCAAGACAGACTTGGCAAAGAAGCAGCCGGTTACCTAGTGGATGTTGTGAATGTTCATTTCTCTCATGGATTTCTGTACATACCAAACTAGAAAGCTTGTACCCAATATTCATATTACACAGATACTGTCTTTACTAACAACTGCAGGGTTTTGGTTCAGAACCTTAACAAATATTTGTAAAGTCTTTTTCCATCCCATAAGCAGAGCTAAGCTATTTAAGGAAAAATCTATTGTTTATAGGACTGTAAAAATTAAAACTAAGAGTCAGATTCTAGCTCCTTAGGTGCACATTGTGTGGCTCCCATAGACATGTGTGTTGTGTAGTCCCTGCTAGCTAATATTTTACTCTTGTAATTCTGATGTTGCGCTAATTGCTTTTGGATCTCCCATGACAAGCACCTTACGCTCCAGGTCTACATTCTGACAGTCAAGAATATCGGAAGTATTATACTGGATCGTTCTATATAAGTATCGTATGGCCCCATCAGTAGATCAAGGCCCTTGTGTGTCTTCTCATGGCAGAGCATGGTGCTGCAGCTGCTCTGCCTCAGTTTCCACAACAGGGTTTCCAGTCCACTGGTGGCTTATGTGGCTCAGCTGTATGGCCAGGCTCCAGCCAACCTTCTCTCCCCAGGTGAGAGCAATTAGTCTGCTGTCCTTCCCAGCCAGCTCTTCCCTTTTCAGCCCTTCCTTACAGGTGTAGTGGATAGGTGGACAAGGCTATTGCAGTTCGTTAACCCTTGCCCAGGCCACTGTGCGATTTGTATACCCTATCACCAGCCCCCAATAGAACGGTATCTGAGCATCTCACAATTTTTAAATGTACTTATGCACATAACACACCTGTGAGATAGGAATGTATTATCATCATCCCCATTTTATAGACAGGGAATGGAGGAAAAGAGAGGCAAAGTGACTTACTCAAGGACACATAGGAAGTCTCCAGGCCAGCATCCTAACCACTGGACCTTCTTCCTTATCTGAATCAGACAAGGGGGCCACGTGTCCTGTCGCCAACAGTGCCCAGTACCAGATGCTTCAAAGGAGGTGCCTGCAACAGGCAGTTGTGATATAACTTGCCAGCTAGGGAAAGGATCCTCCTAACCCCCAAGAGTTTGAGGTTTGCTTACGTCCAGAAGCATGAGGGGTTTATTGTTTATTTCTTATATTTACTGTTCAATACTCTATGTTTGTACAGTGCCTAGCACAATAGAGCCTTGTTCTTGATTGGCCCCTAGAAACTACTGTAGTAAAGGTCAAGATGCAAATAAATAAATTCTATTACAACTTCAGTGAGAGCCACCCACTCACATCTGAGGGTAGAATTTGCCCCTAACACATGCAATATATAATTAACAGTGGGAGAATCCTGTAAGCTTAAAAGCAAATAAGGCAATAGCAGTGCTACAGGAATAATAATATCACAAAGAAGTGACTTGGAAGCACTTTCAACAGTTAGATAGTGTGAGATATGATATGACCCTCCCTTATAATTTGTCTTTACTTTTAATATTTGTTCTGTATCAAAATTTTGGGGGTGGTGATGTTTGGTACCATCCCAACCTACAAAGTGAATCCAAATACCATAGTCACGGATGCATAATACAAATCAATCAATAGTACTATTACCACTAATGGCATCACATTGGGGTGTCTGGGAGATCAACTGGTGACATTTAAGTATCAGAGGGGTAGCCGTGTTAATCTGAATCTGTAAAAAGCAACAGAGGATCCTGTGGCACCTTTAAGACTAACAGAAGTATTGGGAGCATAAGCTTTCGTGGGTAAGAACCTCACTTCTTCATCTGAGAGACAACCTCACTTGAGAGAGACAATCTCTGCCGCATCGGTCACATTTAAAGGTGGTGTGTTGACCCTTTGGGCTCTGCCTTCTGCAAGCTCTTTTCTCCTTTGCTAAGCTGGGCAGCTTCCTCTCATAACTCTGGAGACCTTTGTTAAGCTCTTGTTTCCAAAGGCTGTGGTCTTGAGTGTGATCTTCCGAGTTGTCCACATCCATGTCCATTTCTTTGAGGTCTCGCTCGCACGCATCCTTGAAACACAATTTTGGGCGTCCTTTGGGTCTTTTTCCAGATACCAATTCACTGTACAGAATGTCCTTTGGGGTGCGACACACATGCCCAAGCCAGCAGAGGCATCTGTTTGAGCAGTGTCTGCATGCTGGGTGTGCCGGCCTGCTTGAGCACCTCAGTGTTGGTGACTGTCTCTCCAGGAGATGCCAAAGATTCAACAAAGGCAATGCATATGAAAGCTGTTAAGTCTCTTTTCCTGATGAGAGTATAAGGTCCATTTCTCGCTCCCATACAAAAGTGTGCTGATAACACATGCACGATACACAGATCTTTGTGTGGTCTATCAGTTTGTTGTTTTGCCAGACCCTCTTGCTCAGTCTAGACATTGTGGCGGCTTTTCCAATGTGGATGTTGAGTTCTGTTTCACGTGAAAGATTGACTGTGATAGTGGAACCCAGGGACTCGTTCACCACTTCAAGTTCATAGTTGTTGATCTTGATGGAGGGTGCTTTCTCAACTCCTTGGCACATTATCTTCATCTTTTTTCAGCTTATGTGAAGCCCAAAGTCTTTACAGGCTTTGGAAAAACTGTCCATAAAGGTTGTCACTGCTGCGTCGTCAGCAAAGAGGAGGTTTTGGATAAGGGCCTCCCGGGTATTGGTTTTAGATCTTGGTTTAGGTAGGACATTAGGAAAAATGGTCAGGGTGGTTAAGTACGAGAATAAATTGCCTAGGGAGGTTGTTGAATCTCTGTCATTGGAGATTTTTAAGAGCAGGTTAGACAAACACCTGTCAGGGACGGTCTAGATAATGCTTAGTCCTGCCATGAGTGCAGGGGACTGGACTAGATGGTCTATGTGATAGCTGGCTGAGGTAAAAACTAGGCTCCCCTTATGACATTAATGCCTCTGAATCTCCTGATGTGTCCTATGGATTTGGAATCACCATTTTCCATTAACTTGAACACAAGTCCTTTCCCAGCTAACTTCTGCTCTCATTCATACCAGTAACTGCAGTTACACTGATTCATAGGGCCAGATCCTCAGCTGGTGTAAATACATGTAGCTTTGCTAAAGTTAATGGAGCCATGTCAATTTACATGAGCTGAGAATGCGGGACAGAGGTTTTAAGGCTGAGGAGCGAGGGGGGTGGGGTGGTCACTACAATCACCAATTCTGACCTGCATAAAACAGGCCATAGAATTTACTCAGCAGTTCCTGCACTTCAGGAACCTATTCTTTCCTATTGTGTAAAATGAATGCTCTCAAGCCCAGTCACTTGTGGCTGACCTAGAGGCTCTCTCTTACGGTATGTCTACATTTCAAGATTGGGGCGTGATTCCCAACTCGAGGTGTCATACTTGCACTAGTTCTCATCAAGCTAGCGCACTAAAAATAGATGGTACCCGTTGCAGCGCGAGCAGCAAAAGGGGCTAGACACCCCGAGTGCATGCCCATCAGAGACACCAGGTATGTACTTAGGGAGGCTAGCCACTCCTGCTGCCGCAGCTACGTTCTATGTCTTCTCGAGCTGGAAATCACACACCCCCAGCGTGGAGTGGAGACATACCCTGAGAAAGGCATCCAATCTCAACATAAAGACTCCAGATGATGCATTCACCACACAACTTGGTAGTTAATTTAAAAAAATTGCATCTTGAATTTTTCTAACTTCAACTTACTGGCGTAACTAAGAGCAGAAGCTGGCCCTTCATTTGAAACTCCCCCAGCTTAGCAGACTTGTATGTTTTCATTTTATAGCCTACTCAAAATCCCTCCCCAACCATATGGTACTTTTTCCTACTTAGACTTAAACAGGATTCATTATACTCGGATTTTTTTAAAACTTCCCTCATTTCTAAAGCATATTTTCCAGTAATTATACAGTTCCAATTAAAAGTCCTTAAAGTATGTTGCAATCCTTCAAAGCCAGCTCTCTGAAAGTCAGAAACATTAGCATTGTTTATCTGTCAGCTTATGAAGAGTCCAGATTCCATTATTTACCAAAGAGCTCTGAACTCAACAAAACAGAACTTTTTAACATCACCAAGATCCTAACCCTCTTGCTTTGACAATTACCGGGTTCTAGCCTGCGATGTAGTCCCTGGTGCAAGCGACCCACTTAGCCCTGCTCAAATGCATCAGGTGGGAGGAATTTTTGGGGAATGTAGAAAGGTGATGGAGTGGAATAAGAAGTATTGTCTAGTGCTTTAGAATAGGGGGTGGTGAGTCTCGACTTCTGGGTTCTAAGGTGGCTTTGTCACTGACTGAGTTGGGCCCTAATTCTCCAAAGACTTTATCTTTGATGTCAATGGGGCTACTCACCACGCATAAAAGTTCAGAATGTATGTAAGTTTTACTGCAACAGAGTCTTGCTGTGTAATGTTGAGCAAGGCCCTTCAAACTCTGTACCTCAGTTTATCATGGGTAAAGTGTGTCCTGTCTTAATTGTTGCAAAGATGAATTAACGTTCATGAAGAGTTCGGAGCTGCCTGGATATGAATGCTGCTACGTATCAAATATACGGGTGACCGATGTACCAGGGAATTTAGACCCAAGGCTTGCATGTGTTTCTAAAGCCGCAGTCCAGGCAAATTATTGTCATCTTGCAAGTTGTGGTGATCAAAACAATATGAGGGAATTTTAGTGCTGCAGATCTGAAGGAACAGTCCCCCTCCTAAAGGAATATCAGGAGCCATTTTTGAGAGCTAGAGACTTAATGGGAAACAAGCCTTTATAGAGAAGGGAAAGCATTGCAAGCTACTAATCCTGGTGCATGCTTTGAAAAATGGTCCCTATACCGTATTATGATCAAATCCCTGGAAACAAATAATTAATATAAATAATATTATTAATAATATGGTGAGATTGTTGACCGATTATTTATTCAGTTAGCAGGAGCTGTTCCTGGTGTCTAGGCATCTAGGGGTTAGTTCTAAAGCAAGAACATTTTTTCTAAATGCTTTGTTTAAGGATATCTTGCCTACATTTCAAGAACAGCTGCACTGCTAAACTCTCTTCGGTGACACAGCTTGGCTTGGTGGCAGTTTGCCTGTTCCATTCCAGTAAAACATATTAGTATGTTCTCTCACAACAGCCCCAATGCCCTATTTGGTTAAAAAAAGGAAAATCCACCCTTGTAAGCCAGTGGCTGTTTAAAATTTTTTGTCTCTAGTGTGCATCTGTAGAGATATGCTGACGTTTCACTCCATATTCTTTATGAAAATATGCTTATGATATGAATATGACGTAATGGAGATATACTTTATGCAAGATGGGTCTTGTAAGGCATCATTGGAAAGGTTATGATTTACTGAATGTGATTATCCAATTTGTATGCATGTATATTTCTGTATCTAAAGTTAGATAGAAATATGGTTTCTAGTTAGAAATATGGACATGTAACAATTACAACTGGGTGTGTATTGGGAAGACACCCACCAGACGACAGGCCATCAAATTTGATGAGCCATCAGGAAGAAACAACAAAACCATGACGCTATTAATCTCTCTCCCTTCTGGGAGGTGTCCGGGGACGTAACTGTGACACTACTAGGTCAGGTGGTCTTGTCACCTGACACTAAGCATTACCTGGGACTTCTTGTAACTTTCCACTGGAAGGGAAGGGGGGTCAAGTTTGGGAAACAAAGGATTCCCTCCTTATGTAAATCCTATTTAAGGGTGGGGAGGAAGACAAATGTGTCTCCTCCTTTCCAGACCAAGTCCAGACTGAGACGGGGTCCAGTCTGAAAAGGAATATAACTGGAACTCTGAACCACAGAAACTTTGCAACCTGCCTAAAATAACGTTTAGGGTAAGAAATTACATTTTGTAACCTGTTTCTTAAGTATATTGAGCTTAGCTTCCGTACTTTGTTTTATTTGCTCAGTAATCTGCTTTGTTCTGTCTATCTCTTATATTTACTTAAAATTCACCTTTTGTAGTTAGTAAACTTATTTCTTGATTATAATATAACACAGTTTATGTAATTTCTACCTGGGGAGGCAAGAAGTTGTGCACATCTCCTTCCACATTGAGGGAGGGGGAGAATTTCATAAAACCTTAAGGGGTTTGTACCCCTTAAAGAGAGTGTGCACATGAGTGCTGGGTGAGTCCTCTCACCCAGAGCTGACTTCACTCTGTGTCTGAAGCGGGGTGTGGCCCTACCTGTGTATGTGCTGCAAGAGACCGGAGAGCCTAATCCAGCAAAGCAGTAAGAGGGAACCCAGGCTGATTAAGCAGGGGAGGCTCAGTTAAACCCCAGCACCGCAAAGGGCCCAAACCCATCACAGATACCATAAAGGCCATTTTTATAGGACTCTGTCCCCCAGGTATTCTCTGTTTTAGCTGCGGCTTCTAGGCTGATCCCATCTTGAGGATTTTGACATGAAAGCAGCTCCCTGTGTGGCTCTTCTTGTGTGGTGTCAGAAGAAGTGCTAAAATCCAAACATCAAGAAATGGAAATCATAGCTAGGGAAAAACAACTTGTGTTTGCTCACTAAAAACTTGTGAAGAGAAGCACATGTCAAAGTTTGTGTCATGATTTAAGAGAGACATGTTTGTTTTCTTATTGCAGCTCAACACAAAGGTATGAAGCCAGAAGGAGAGAGGCTCATCTTGACTCTTCAGACTAGCTTCCCTATCCATGGGGCTCTACTAGCTACAGTAGAAAACAAAGAGAGGACACAACACCTAGCTTTGGACAATTTTATACCATAGCAGCCTTCTGGTATGGGTCTTCCCACCAAAGCCAAGTTTTAGCAAAGAAGTAGTTAGAAGTTCAAGACGGTTAATGTCAAGGTCTGGAGAGAGGGAGGAGGATCAGAATACTCAACTCTGCTCTCAGATCACATGTGCCACTCTAGAAAAATGCTTATCATGACAGTCCCATAAAGAAGCTGTGTTCAGGGTATAAATTTAGGGCTCTATCCTACAAGCCCTTAAGAATGTGAATAGTCCCAGTGGGACCACGCAAGCAAATAAAACAGTGTCGCCAATTCCACACATTCAAAAATCATGGTTAAGGTCACCAAAAAAAAAATTGTGAGAGGCTTAAATATCATGGGATTTTAAGAATAATAAATGTGTGGCTCTTTTTTAGTTGCCTCCTAGTGTTGGAGTCTTTGAGGGTCACGCTTTCAAGCTCTCCTCTCTAATCCTTAGGGATAGAAACTTTTGGGTTTTTTTAAATGATAGCTGAGATTCTTATGTGATCATGTTACTCCAGGAGACAGGGATGTCAGAAAAACACCAAATATCATGAGATTCTCAGGAAAATGGCAAAACTGGGCAACACTTAAAAGGTTTACAGGGTCAGACCCTTAGATTCCAACAAATCCATAAATGCAACATGGGCCAAACCATGGCCACAGGGTTACAGTGGACTCCCTGAGCCTTCACAGTAGAGAGGTGCCAGAATTTCTGAAGGGCCAATCATCAGGCTGGGAGCTCACACCAGTCTGTGGGTGCCGACCATCGTGTAACTGATTGGTTGCTCTACAGCTCCTGCTATTGTAGCAAGCCCATCCTCAGGATTGTTCAGACTTCCCCCTATGAGGGAAGTCAGAGATCTGCACACAGGGCCCAAAATGGTTTATTTGCAGAGCACCTCAATGTAGATTTTCCCTCTTGATTGTAGTTAGGCATAATTTTATATCTGTAGTTTAGGTTTTATAGTATTAGAGAATATGGCAATTTGCCTGCCGGGGAATATTTGGTTTAACGCAACAAATGCTCACCCATATTCTTGTGCATCATACTCATCCCTGCACAAAGGTGCTCAAAGATGAGGAAAAGGGGGCACAAGTAGCACCCTCCCTTCCCCCGCGTGTCTCAGTGCAGAGTCTGGGTACAATGTGATCCTTGCACTCCTCTAAGCACAAGGCTTGGGAAAGCTAGCACCACAGCAGCCACTGGCTTTTCCAAAGTGGATGGGAAAAGGGATGGATCTTTAGCTATGCCATCTTCTATAGCACCCAGCACAGCTGAGCAGGCATAGAGGCCTTGTTCTCACCAGGAGGACCTATTGTGACAATGCACAGAACATGCTAGCATAACTCACTCGCACAGCCTTGTTTCTCCACCAATGCCCTTTTCTTGGAATAACATCAGTCACTATCCAGAAATATGTCACCGTTTAGTGAAGAAAATAACGTTGAGAGCACTTGGCTTTTTAAAGGAAGCCATTAAAGGAGCTCCAAGCAGACCGAGCTGCATAGCTATGATGAGCGGCCAGGAGGGAGGCTGCATTCCTTTTCTCAACTATTTCCTGACAATCCTCTATGACTGCACAGCTCTGAACTGCACAACTCCGAGCTGGAGAAGAAGGGAATTTCCTCTCTACGAGTGACTTTTAAACTGGCATGTTTACAGCAGGGAAAATAAAAAACAACCACTCCACGTTGGAACAGAGTTCAGTTCAGTTCCTCGCAGAGTGCCCAGGAGAGACCTCTAAGCCAGACCTTTCAGAAAGGCTCAGTATCCACAGCTGAAGCCAGATTTTCACAAGAGCTCAAAACCCACCTGGGAACTTCATTTAGGGGCCTACAGGCAGGACCGGCTCCAGCATTTCTGCCGCCCCAAGCAAAAAAAAAAAAAAAAAAGCCGCGATCGGCGGCTGCAGTTCAGCGGCAGATCCTTCGCTCCTAGAGGGAGTGAGGGACCTGCCGCCCCCGAATTGCCGCAGGTGCCGCCCCTCTCCCTTGGCCGCCCCAAGCACCTGCTTGTTAAGCTGGTGCCTGGAGCCGGCCCTGCCTACAGGGGAGATGAGCTCATTTGAAAATTCAGCCCCGGTTGTAGTGACTGAATCTCTGAGCCCTAGTGTCTGACTGCCATGTTACTGTGAAAAGTGGCCACTGCACACAGGATACTAACCCGTCCTCTTTTAATGAATCTGGGATAGTTAAATATTCACATTGGTACAGGCTGAATCTTGCAGTCCTCACTCAGACAAAATCCCCATTGGCATCAATAAGCCCTTTGATTATGAATTACAGGATCAGCCCTAACTGTACTTACCTCACTGCCACAGTTAGGCCCTGATCCAGCAAAGTACTTAAGCATGTGCTGAACTTTAAACAATGGAATTACTCACATGCTTATGTTCAATACATTATCAAATGCTTTGCTGGAGTCGAGGCCTTACTCAATATTAAACACCCCTCCCCCTCCCAGAAACATAATAAAGGGATTAGGAACCTAAGTGACTTACGAACCTGAATCCTATTCAACGGGACATAGGCTACTAAATCACTTATACACTTCTGACAAAATTTTACTCAAAATCAAGTTATCTAATAGCATTTCCTCTATTTATGGGCTAAGAGGCATCACCACCCATCTAAGGCCATATTGCAGATCTCGTCCACTGATGTTGAGAGTGTAGAGATGTCGTGAAGCCCAAACCAGGTTTGCTTTGTACACAAATCTACTCCTTAAATATCCGCATTTGTCAAATCTTGATCTGATCAACAGTGGACATGTACCAGAAATCCTTAATGATGAGAAATTTCCTTCATCTTCTTTTGGCTTTTTACTTTCTGTCATGCTGCCTCTTATCAGCTGAAGCCATAAATCCTCCAGCAGATAGAACAGACAGATTCATAGGCTACATCATTGCTACTCAGAGTATATTACAGTCCAAAGTTTGTGCTAAAAGTGTCACGTTAAAGCACTGTATCATTCTCATAACTCCAATGTTGCTAAGATAATCAGAGCTATAAAACAAAGAAAACCACATCAAAACTAAACAAGATCAGCACTGCTGTCCCATATTTGCTTGTCATCTATTGGACATTTTCAATATTGTTAAGATGGATTTTTTTTGTTGCAATTATGGGGAACATATTGTGATATGTATTTGACAGAGTTCTGAATTTAGCTAAGTATACTGCTTGGCTTTTATGTGTTTCACTGTTTCTGGATTTATTTATTCATTTATTAGAGTATAGCATGAGGTGTTTTGTTTTAATTCTTGGACTTGGATATTTAAATCATGTCTATAGGTAAGGTGGATTTGAACTAAACCTTGCATACTTACATTTGTATAAATCTGGAATGATAAAACTATGTATTGATTTGTGCCTTGTTTAAAGCAAACTGTGATAAACCACTTATTCCTTTATTTGGCTATAAGTTAGCTTATGAGTTATTTCCCTTTTTGATAAGGTATAGCTATTGTCAAACAAGCAGAGAAGCAACTTCATTGTGGCAAAGACTTACTAATACATTTGTGCTAATTATTTACCTTGCAAATGAACATGTCCAGTACTGCAAATACATTACGCTGAAGATAAACTTTTACACACTCCATAACCCTTCACTGCACATTACTGATCTATCTGAAACTGTGCGCCTAACTGTTCCAAGGGAATATTAGAAGTGACTGCTCCCTCAATGGTAGGGAAGGAAACATTAAGAAAATGTGCTTGGTCATTGTTGAGTCAGAGTCTCTTCCTAGGCTGGGGGGAAAAGATACATAAAATCACATTAGCTAACTTGATTTGAAACACCCCTTACCATCTAGCATTGACACTGTTTATCATCTTTACAATAATGTTTGCTGATCTTACTGAAATCTTTAAGGGAGCCGAAGTTTCAGCGTGACCAGCTAATTCAACTGTAAAAGACCATGTATAGGCTAGGATAAAAAGGTATGTTTTTGCATATATAACAGATGCTAACGTGTTCTAGACAAGGAAACATGTACTTTAACACATACTACATAGGCTCCTCCCTAGGCTTTAGCTTGACTAGGTTTGCACTTATTGAAGACAGTGTGTCTTGTCCAACAAATATGTTAGAGTGTATTAGCTAATGCATGTTATCATCACACCTTTAAATCCTCATTTAGACAAGGTCTTAAAGTGCATCTACAGTAGGGCATGTCTGGACTAGGATAAAAGGCTGGTTTCTTAGATCATGTTAGCTAGCACAGTCTAACGTTTTCTGAAACTTTAGTGTAGACAAGGCATGTTGAACTATATTAATCAGTTGAAGCCTGGATGTGAGCTTAGGGCTCATCTCAACCAGGCAACACCTGTAAAAGTTTCCTTATCTACAACAGAGTTTTAAAACGTTTGCTAATTTTTTTAAAAACACTTTTTACCCTAGGTGTAGGAGGTAAGTGGTGTTTCAATTAATGTTAGCTAACTCAACTAAAAGCATCTTTTCCCTTGTCTAGAAAAGCACTTAGATCCCATGGTCTAGATTCTGAACTCAGTTACTCAGGGGAAAAAACTGCTGAGTTGCTGGTCTAACAAAGAGAGGATGCTGGATCAGAGACTATCTGATCCAAAGAAACTGTCCCTGTGCTAAATTGAGCGCATACTACATTCAACAAGGCACTGAAACCTCAGAGGGTCTTTATACTTTCATGTAGAATTGCACTCTAAATATATTTTTTGTCACTAATGTATATAAAGTACATTTTGGATTCTGCAAGTATAACAACTATTTGCACTTCTTTTTGAAGCAAAGGGAAAAAAAACAATGAAAAAGGCCCATTTAACCATTCTTTCTCTTACACAATGAAAGATGCCACTTTTGAGCCATATAAATTCTGAGTTAAATTTTGCCATGAACTTTTCAGATGACTTCAATGAGAGCTACATGTGGGAATCCCCAGATCTGGACCATCTGATCAAATCCTTCATAGGTAAGAATTACTTGTTTCCCTCTGCCGTATTTGAGTGTAAATTCACAATCTTATAATCCCTCTCAGTATGCTTCATGATCTACTTTATGATCTTTAATTGAGTCGAAGCTCAATATCTCTCATACAAAGATTGCAGAAAACCCTCAATCAGAACTCATCATGTGAGAAAAGAACAAAGTTGGCACTAAGTAGTTAGAAACATGCATCTGTCTGGCCTTTGCAACATTTACAAGTGAAAACCTATCGCTTCAAAGAGGACCTGGTGCTTGAATGAAAACTTTGAACCACTGTCTATTTATAAATGATGTCACTAATATACCACATATTCTATTTTTCTTCCTTTGTCCTTTCTTTTCCTCCAAGGATATTTGCATGAAAACACACACTTTGCTTTCTAAAAGCTCATCTGCTCTGGTTGCTTATTCCCCATTGAAGTCATAATCCTCTGTTTGTGACATCAAAATAATCTGCACAATAGCTAATTGTTTGTGATGTCACAAATGGAGGATTATGACTTCAGTAGGAATGAGCAATAGGAGCAGATGAGCTCTTATGAAGCAGAGATCCTTTTTTCATGCAAATTTCCTTTGTGATAAAGAACAAAGGGGAGAAATGGACAAAAATGGTGCATAAGACGACTTGGTTCAAAACAGACTGTTTTTTCAAGGTTTTCCATGGGGTTTCAGCAACTCTTAAAAACATGCACTTTACAATTCAAAGCACACTTCATTCTTCCTCACATGCTGCTGCTTCTGTGGCTGCTGCGGCGCACATGCTGCAGAGCAGACACAAAGGGAATAAAGCTAAGTTGAGGCTCTTGGCATTTCCCCGAATGAACCTACTGAAAACTTTTTCACTGCATTTGTAACTGAACCCCCCTCCGTAACCCCCCCCCCCATCTGAATGCAGAACCTGCTGCATAGCTTAGAAAAGGCAATTGGAGCACCTCAGAGTTTATAAACTACTTTCTGAATTTGTGAGTAAATGTAGGAGCCATGTAAGTGCAGGGGTGCAATGGAGTGAACCAGGGGGCCCAGGCCCCTCTTTAATCCCCGACCAGAACTGACATGATGGAGGGGTAGCTGGGCCAAATTTGAGTGGCACTGCAACTCTGTGTGCCTACTTGGCCCCCAATTCCCCTCCCTTTTGCAGTCCCTCCAGTACCCATGGTCACCAGACTCCCCCAGCGCTTGGGGAGAAGCAGAGCAGGGGGCACCAGGAACCTCCAGGCCTCAGGAGGGTGGGAGGATTGGATCTGGGCTTTTGGTGCTTCCAGGGGAAGCAGAGACGCCCAAGCAGGATGGGGTCTGGGGTTCCCAGAACTGCCTGCCCCCTGGTGGGGATGCTGCTCTTCAGCCTGATCGACTCTCTAGATAAGAGCTTGGGATTGAGAGTGGGTCAGGGAAACTGCTGGGCTTACTGAGGGGCAATAGGGAGGAAGAGCCTGGAGACGCGTGTGGGGCAGAGAGACTGCAGAGGCGAGTGCGGGGCAATGTAGCGGAGGAGGAGGAAGAGTGCAGGGCTGGGTGGGGGACAGAAGGAGGACAGTACGTTTGGAGCTGGGGAAAGAGGGCAGGGCTGGGTGCAGAAACAGCATGAGAGCGCTCAGGACAACTTGGGGCTGTGTGGAGTGGGGAGCGTGCAGGGCTGGGTGAAGGACAGTGGAAGGAGAGCTCTGGGTCCCCTCCTTAGGAAAATTCTGGTTGCACGCTGTGTAAGTGGGAAACAGTCAGCAATGGAGCCAGGTGCTGTGCAAGCGTCTCTCTTCAGGGTTGCCAGTGCACTTCACTTCCAACCTGGCAGACCCAATGCAGCTCCTATCCAGGACATCTGTAAAAGGAGTGGCAGTTTTATGATGTACTCATTGGTTTTCTGATCTATGATGAAAGGAAGGATGATTCTGTAGTCAAGACACTGAGTTAGGACTCAGGAGATCTGGGTTCAATTCCCAGCTCAGCCACAGACTTCCTGTGAGACCTTGGACAAATCACTTCATCTCCATATGTCTCACTTCCCTATCTGTAAATCAGGGATACTAATGCTTCCTTCCTTTCTCTTGTCTATTTAGATTGAATTGGCTCGTTAGCACTGACCCCGCACTTGGTAAGGCAACTCCCATCTTTTCATATGCTGTGTCTTTATACCTCCCTGCTGTATGTTCCACTCCATGCATCCGATGAAGTGGGTTTTAGCCCACGAAAGCTTATGCCCAAATAAATTTGTTAGTCTCTAAAGTGCCACAAGGACTCCTCGTTGTTTTTGCTGATACAGACTAACACAGCTACCACTCTGAAACCTATTTAGATTGTTACATTCTTCAGGGTAGGGACCGTCTTTTACTGGGTGGTTGTAGGATTCCAAGTGCAATGGGGCCCTGATCTTGACCAGGACTTCTAGATGATATCTTACTACTAATTGTAAAGTGTACAAATGGAGATTCAGATGAGAACAAACTCATTTTTAATTGTGCCCTAAGTCCAGGGAAGGCAAATGTTGCTCAATTACACTGATATCCATCTGGATTAACTCCATTGATTTGAATGACCTTACTTTGGATTGAGACCTGCTTAAATGAGAGCAAAATAGAGACCAGGCTTCTAGAGCTGAAAACCTCTCACCCATTGTGAAATCTGCTCCACCTTATGTTCTTGAGTTAATCCACTGATGTCCACATCACATCCAGGGCCAATATTTTCAACAGGTATTGAAATACTAGGAATTCCAGGGTTCTATGCAGCTGCTGCTTTACAAGCTATGCTCTCATCCTGCCTGCAGAGGCAAAGGATGTGATGGGAAGTTTGTTTTGTGCTATTATCTGCAGTATGGGTGATGTATTTTTTGGTCTCTCTTTTTGTAACCTTAGTTTACCCTTTGTGATCACAGAGCAGCCAGCGTGGCTCTCCTTTCTTGCCAGAACTGAGATAAATACAGTAGTCTGTTTAAAATACATAAAACAAAGAGCCACCCACGTTAAAACTACACAACATGAGTAAGTTGCTGTACAGTTTCATATTCATAACATATATTTAAGCATTTGAGGGATTTAAGCATTTTACTAGCAAGTATGGTGTATCTAACCGAGGGTGGTCAAGGCTTGGCATAAGTATTAATCCGCAGGTTTTCCCACCTCAGCTCTGGCACACTACAGTCACATTGACCTGTTCCTAAAGCGGAAAATAACCTGTCCACCATAAAGAAGGCCTGGATAAAAGCAAAGGAATCTGCTGGAATCAGGAGCAGCTACTGTAATTGGTTGAATTAAACTGAAGGGAATGCTGAGTTTTAGTGGGGAATTTAACCCAGACTTTATAGCTAATATCTGAACAAGCAGTTTCAGGGTTAAATTAGCAATACTGGACTCTTGAATTAACTGAGTGAGAGACAAGGAATTTTGCATCTACTGCTCAAAACTCCAAAAATGGTTCTGTTGTGAGATTCACCAACTGTAACAACGCTAACAATCGTCCTACCACAGAAGATCAAAGGAAGTAAAGGCTAGCACTGGGATGGCTGGGGGGATAAAGGCTTAAGGGACCATCTCAGCAATAGGTGATGCCCACATGCTCACTCTTTCACCAGCTCACCCCTGAAACACTTGCCTCACCCACATTTGGTCAGAGGGTTCCTTTCCACTAGCTTCTCTTGCAGACACATGCTGCAGAAACCTTCGTGGATGCAGAGAGAATAGAACCACCACCTGACTGGCAGCCCTGAGCACCACACTACAGTACTACTACCACACACACACACACACACACACACACACACACACACACAATCATTGCTACCAATCCAGTAGCAACACTTCCCCCACTCCTGCCACCACCTCCGATATAGGTGGTGGCAGGAGTGGAGTGACAGATGGATACTTCTCTTCTCTCCTGACTCCCCTCCTCACTGCAGTGACCAGCAGAAAGGGAAAATGACCCAGAGCAGGGAAGGGAAGACCAAGGAGGGGGGAGTGTGGAAGGAGAGAGGACAGGCAGGGGGCCACAGAGCAGGGGAGAGAAAGGTGATGGTGGAGAAAGAGGGAGTTGCAGGGGAGGGAGGTTAGAGAGAGAGGGTACATCTTCACTACCCGCCGGATTGGCGGGTAGTGATCAATCTATTGGGGATTGATTTATCGCATCTAGTGTAGACGTGATAAATCGATCCCCAATCACTCTGCTGTCAACTCCAGAACTCCACCGCGGTGAGAGGCAGAAGCGGAGTTGACGGGGGAGCGGTGGCAGTCGATCCCGCGCCGTGAGGATGGGAGGTGAGTCGAACTAAGATACATCGACTTCAGCTACGCTATTCTCATAGCTGAAGTTGCGTATCTTAGGTCGATTTCCCCCGCCCCCCAGTGTAGACCAGGCCAGAGAGAGAGAGAGAGAGAGAGAGAGAGAACAATGAAGGTAAAGCCTAGGGGAGAGGGAGCCTGAGTTGGTAAAGAAACATGTCATCTTTCAGTCCATTTATACCACGCTCATCACTATGCACCTGTATGTGTTGAAGAAAGAGGGGAAGGAAGTTTTTAGAAAAAGAACAAACAAGGATTTCAAATGGGTGAAAATGTATTGAAAATTAATCCAACAGCTAATTGTGCCAGGACCTATTTCTCTGTAGCGGTTGTGTTGTAACGCAGATTTGTATTGCCAGAGCAGTCAGAAAACTTGGTTAGGACACCATGCTAAGGAGCAGAACTGTTGTCTAGGCCACGTATAGCCCAGGTAGCTTGGCCCTCTACACCGTACAATACGAGACGTTGGTTTACAGGAGAAAAAGTGGCTGATAAAAGGGAAAGAACAGAAGGGGGAAACAAAAACAAAGGAAAGATACAATAAATTACTTCAGCTTCTAGAAAGCTTGCTTCTTTCAACGTTTAATCTGTGATTTAATTATTATTATCATATATACTCATTCATTAGCCCGTTCGTTTATAAGCCGACCCCCCAAGATGGTTAGGTAAAAATAGCAAAAACTGTATGACCCTTTCATAAGCCGACCCTATATTTCAGGGGTTAGCAAACTTTGGCTCCCGGCCCATCAGGATAAGCCACTGGCGGGTCGGGATGTTTTGTTTACCTGAAGCGTCTGCAGGCATGGAGCCCCTCAGCTCCCTGTAGCCTTCCCACAGCTCCCATTGGCTGGGAACGGAGAACCGCGGCTACAGAGAGCTGAGGGGCTCCGTGCCTGCAGACGCTCCAGGTAAACAAAACGACAATGTATTAGATATTCAATTCAATGATTCCATAGAGTTTAAAATCATCAAATTTTGGTGTAGATCCGTTTATAAGCCGACCCCCGCTCTTTGATGCATCATTTTTTACCAAAAATATTCGGCTTATGAATGAGTATATACGGTATTTGTTATTTGTACTGTGATAGTAGCTAGGAGCCCTCATCATGGACCTGCACACATTGTGCTAGGCACTGGACAGACACAGAACAAACCATTGGTGCCTGGCCTGAAGAATTTAAAATCCAAGCAGTTTAATGGAGTTTTTCCCAGCCTTCAGGCAGGGAGGAAGAGGAACACCACTTACTTTGAATGCTATGGTCCAAACTCATTTCTGATGTATCTCCATCAATATCAGAGTATTACACCAGGAGTTAATTTGTCACTTTCATTTCCTTTCAGAAAATCTGATAGAAATGGTGTCATGGTAGATGAAGCCTAGATGAAGCTTTCCGTGTATAATTCATATTACATTTTTGTTCAAGAAAGACCCAGGACTGGGAAAACAAGGACAGGGAATTACATTTAGTCCCCAGATACAGTAACTTCTCCAAAAACATCCAGGGTTCAATTCAGCAATTAAAGATCACTCCACATTATAGCTGGAGCAATAGGCTGTGAACATGCTGCCACATAAAGGACCCTGCGAGCAAGAGAAAAGAAATGGTTTCCTACCCCATAGTAACTGTGGTTCTTCAAGGTGATGTAATCAATGTGGATCCCCCGATAGGTGACTGGCAAACAGCATCCTCTCAGGGAATGAGCATCAGCTGCATCTCTCAGACAGTGATTAGAGTCCTGCTCTGCTGAACCTGGCATCTGACCTAGCCTCTAAGTCCAAGGCATAGCATTTTACAAATGGCAGTGCATTTCTCCACGTTGCCTCATGCCAGACCCCTGCTCCTGGCATATTGCTGCAGTGGCGAGGATATTGCTTATAGACCTGTTCAGAAGGTTCTGACAAAGCATGGTTTTGTTCAAAAATGTTGCTTTGTTGTAGTGAAACATTTCACCGATTTGCCAAAACTCTCTCTAAAACCCAGGAACATCTGCACTCTAGCTGGAGATGTCATTTCCAGCTCCGGCACCACTGAGATGGCCTGGTTAGCAGGACGGGACAGGCCAGCCGCCTGAGTACCATCCTGCCCAGGACCCTAGGTACTTACCCATGCAGCTGGCCCATCCCACAACCCATGCTGCCGTGGCTGCCCTTCTATTTTTGGCACGCTACCTCAACCAAAGCTAAAACATGTATGTCCATCCGAGCTGGAAATTACACCCCCAGCTCGAGTATAGACGTGCCTGCCTGACAGCCAACGTTTCAGGGTCCACAGTGTCTCAGGAAGCCTTCCAGGGCTCTGGGGCTTGCACCTCCCGCCACCATAGAAGGCAGCCTGCCAGAGCCCGAGCTGGAGTCAGGACTCTGGAGACTGAGGCTCCACTGACTCAGTGGCAGCAGGTGAAGCTGAGACTCTTGGGGCTGCTCAGGTCTACAGCAGGGAGCCTGCCGGCCCCTGGAGTCCTGGCTAGAGACGGGGCTCCAGGGGCTGACAGGATCGTGCACTGTATCAGGGAGCCTGCCAGCTCCTGGACTCCCAGCTGAACCCAGGGCTCCGGGGGCTGATAAGCAATTCCGGCTGGGGCTGGTGTGTTCAAAATGTCAGAGAGTTTATGGGATTTGTCTTGTATGACTGTCATTTTGATATCTTGGACCTATCTACATGAACAGTTAGTTCTCGGCAAGCTGGGGTGTGACTCTACCCTGCACTAGCCTGCCATGCACTATCTGTGTGGACCCTGCTGCTGTGCATTAACAGTTCAAAGAGGGCTAGATCAAAGCAAACGAACAGTTAATGCGCAATATCTGGATCCACACAGATGGTTAGTCTGTGGGGTAGATTCCCACTCCAGCTTGCCAGAAACTAATGGTTTGTGCAGACAAACCCCAAGGGTCTCTGTGAGACAAGGTAGGAGATCCTGAAACACTGTAAAACAATCAGCCACTCGGGTAGGGGCTGGTGTGACTACCTCATCAGGTGACAAGGATGATTCTTTTGGTTGAATCTTCCATAGCTCCCATCTCTTGGGTGCCGACATCGGACTCTGGTGGTGATGGTCTGGGCAAAGATCCCACTGGGGAGCCAGAGCCAGAGATATCTGGGAGAAGGTGAAGAACAGTAATGCTCAGTGAACAGCAGTGGCATGGGGTAATGTCTCGATCTCAGTATTGATGATTTCTCTGGAGGGGAACTTGATGATTCCATGAGGAATTCCTGTAAATGGCACAGTGGCTGGCTCTGGTGTCTTTGTTGTTGCCAGTGCTGGCTTATCTAGCATCACTCCCTTAGCTGAGGTCTTGAACACCCTGTTCTTGGAGGAATGATGTCTCCTCTCCTCTCATAGACCGCGGACCCCTGCCATAGGTTGAAAACCACTGGTTTAGATTATAAGCTCCTTGGGAAGGGTCTGTCTGTACGGCGTGTCTTGTGCCGCGACAAGCATATTGCCACAGTTGACAAACAATAAAATGACGCCAATGTAAATAACTGATCCCATCTCAGAGGTGCTCTTGTGAGAGGACAATATTCCAGACTGGCTCACAATCCAGCCGAGTGGCAAGAGCACACAGGAGCGACCAGCTGTGCAGCTTTGGTGCAGCCGACCCTGCGGTCCCGGCTAACATCCTACGCAGCTGGCTGAGCTCTACAAAATAAACAACTTTTTTTTTTTTAAATGAAACTGGCTTCCTGCCATTAGGGGATATTGGGGATCAGGACCAGGAGGCCCATGATGGCCTCTGCTCCCCTTCCCTGCCCAGCTCAGCCCCACCTCAGTCTTCACACAGTGGAACAAACAGAAAAGAGGCTGGATAGCAGCGGGTTGTCAGCACTGGCTAATGCAGCGGGCGAACCAGCTCCCCTCGTTGCCATGCTGCAGGAGGGAGGCAGAGAGAGATGGCAAGAAGAATTAGGGAGAAGGAGGAACAGACAAACTGGGGCACAGACTGGGAGGTGGGAAGGGCAGGGAGATAGAAAGATGGAAGGACTGGATCAGGGAGGCAGACAGACTGATGGTAGAAGTGGAGTTGGGCTGGAAGGGGAACAAAGGGATGGGACACAAATGGGGGAAATACAGAGAAGAGATGTGAATAATTTCAGTAGGAAGAGAAATGGGGAAAGTGGAGAATCACCAGGAAAGGAGAGAAAAATGGGTTCCATTTGGGGGCAGTCCCATGTGTCCCTCAACGGAAGAGAGGAAAGCCACTCTCTCCTCAGGAGAAAGGGGAGTTGCTCTGTGTTGTTTACATCCTACAGGAAAAGCCTTATACCTCTCAGGGGAGAACCTTTATGTCATACTCTTGAAGATCCCTTAAGAGGAATGGACCTGCCATACTCCCCTGAACACAGCAGAGGGTGCCTCCCTCCCAAGACCCTCTAGATAGGGAGAGCCTTTATGAGGAGGGTTTTTGGAGTCGCAGGTTGGGGGCGAGACTCCATAAATGTGGATAGGTATGCAGACTCCAGACAGCTGCTCATCCAAACTCCAAATCTTTTGAGACCCTAATTCATACTGAAGAACACTGAAGTTCCCCAGAATGCATGCACAGCCCTTCAACGGCTGCAGGAGTCTAGCAGTTCCCAGATTGCTCCCATTTGTTTGGAGAATTGTCTCTGGAAAGAAAAAAGTAAATGTTGGCAACGATGCAAGAGTCATAATAATGTCAACTAAACGCAGCCAACTCCTCGTAGCCCCTTTGTTAAGAATTTTAGGAGCTATAGCAACAGCAAAAGAAAAAAAATGTCATTTTTAAATCCCCAAAGAACATGGTTTTCTAATATGGAAAAAATCAAGATTTATTGCACCAGCAGCTCCCACAGGGCAGAGCTGTAACACAGCACAATGATTTCAGTTAAGAGAAGGAATCATTAACCAGTACAGCTGGCCTTAATCGTTGGCAGACATCATCTTCTCTTTCAGTGCACTAAGAATTCCACAGGGAACAAGCTGGCTTCTATTGCTGTATGACAGACCCTTCTGTCCCCTTTCGGTTAGCTCTACCCCGGCGTCTCCCAGCTTATTCTGGTGGATCAACTAATGCCACTCATTTAGCAATGTGGAGGGGTAAGAATGAGACTCAGCAGCATTTGCTTGAGTTCTATGTAATTTACTCCCATCAAATCCTTGCATTTTAGTAGCTCTAGCAGGATTCAACCAGTCTCGGCAAGCATCAATGAGACAGAAAGCATTTTGTTACAATCACTCTCACTCACACTCACACACAAAGAATGTCTAGCACTTCTGTGGTAACTATCTGGCAAAAGTGCCACTCTCTTCTGGCAACTTTACCAGGCTCTTAGAACAATTATTTTTGCTCCTGATTCAACCACTGGAGACAGAAGATCAAATTACATTTCTCTTCAAACACCAACACTAATTCAGTTTTCACTAAGTCAGCCTTGCTGGAATTTCACTCATCTATACTAGAACAAAAAGGGAAAGTGTGAATCAACACTGAAAAGCCAGTAGAAGAAACGTAAGGAATTTCAAGAGTCGCCCTTTGCAAATGTAGTTTTAAAAATACCAATAAGATTCACTAGAGAGGCGTCTATATAAGAAAAAGTCTCAAAAAATGGGACTGTCCCTTTAAAAACGGGACATATGGTCACCCTACCTATAACTGACCAACAGAACTCAGGACCTTCAGCTCCCAAAGCACTGATCTTTGCCACTTGAACAAAAGGAAAATCTCCACAAGCTACCAACAGTCTAAAGGACTATAAATCCTTTTTCGAGCCTCCAGCCACCAGAGGGTGAGCCAGACACAAATACTTGCGCAGTTCTGACATTCCAGGCAATACAAGGCCACGCGACACACATACACCCGAGCCAGTTTGTTATAACCTAACCACTATGAATTGCAACTGCTGCCAGTGGAGGGATTCTTCCAAAGTACAACTTCCTGTAACAACCACTGTTCTCCTCAGAGCAAGAGAGCTGAAACACTGGCGAGAGACACGTTCATTTTATCATCACACCTATTGGGTTCCAAACGTCAGATAAACAACAATACAAATAATTTCAAAATATCCTTTCATCCTGCACTGACTAGGAGATGTGCTAGTTGATTTGCTAGATCTGTTCCACCCTTACCATTCTTAATACGTGATTTCTATAGTGCCACTGGTGTACATAGCACATTAGAGACATCTAAGGAGACAAGTTCCTGCTCCAAAGGGCTTATGAGTGTATGCTACGAATTTCAGAGATTAAGGGACAAATCCTCTCCCCAAAGCTAAGCCTGAATATCTTTGCTGGTACTGGGGAATTTGGCTAACGGGAGCTTCCTCCTTTCTAGTCTGATGAACAGGAGCAGATCCACTGCACTAGAGTAGTGTCTGGGGAATTAACACCCTCCTGCTTCCTGGGCAGGCGAGAGGATGAGGATCCAGATCCACATAGTATTAGGCCTGGTCTACACTACCCGCCTGAATCGGCGGGTAGAAATCGACCTCTCGGGGATCGATTTATCGCGTCCCGTCAGGACGCGACAATCGATCCCCGAATCGACGCTCTTACTCCACCAGCGAAGGTGGGAGTAAGAGCCGTCGACGGGAAGCCGCGGAGGTCGATTTTGCCGCCGTCCTCACAGCGGGGTAAGTCGGCTGCGATACGTCGAATTCAGCTACGCTATTCGCGTAGCTGAATTTGCGTATCTTAAATCGACCCCCCCCCTGTAGTGTAGATGTAGCCTCAGATATTCCTACCTTGCTGCCAGCACTGCCCTAGGCCAGACCAACCCCTACCCCCAGCATGCAGCCATACTGAATGCCCTCACAGAGCTTAATTTCATGCATGAGGATGTACAACCTCCTCAAGATCCTGCCTCTCCTCACACACAGCATAGCTACACCAGCTCCATAGCCAATGGAGGCAATAGGGTATGCAATCCTCAAAAGCATCATCAAGAATACTGGATAACTCCCTGTCTAGTCAATTGATGCTATCAGGGAATAGCCCTACAGAACGTCTGGTCCCTTGTATTGTTTTCAGATTGGTTGTAATGCTGAATATCATTACTATTTAACAATTCTAGAACATGTAACCCGAACATCATTTTTAGGTGTTGTGTATATATGTATATACACACACACACACACACACACACACACACACACACACACATTAGAATCTTTTTTTCTGCAGCACTTGGAACGCCAGTCTCCAATACACTAGCCCTAAGTTTTAGAGCCAGTGTTCCTAGTTTAATCCAATTCGAAGCCATGAGTAAAATATAATTTAATAGGAATTTGATTTTGGAATGATCTCATTGAAAAAGCATATCCAGTGCTGCTTTTGCAACATAGGAAAGGCCATGGGGTAAGCCTGAGGGACGTCGGATTAACACTCAGATCAGATAAAATTTCAATCCCTTTTCCCTTAAAAGGAAAGTGTGGATTGTTGCCAAGTAAAGAACATTCCATAAGCACTGGGGTAAATTTGGTATAACAGCCATATGGAAATACCTTCTTCGAGTCAAGACTGGGGTGAAAAACTATCATCTAACATGTATGCGCTCCCAGTCCAAACGTTAGCGAGCTCGCAACACAGTTGGACTCAAACTTTCCCCATCTCGTGGGACATCCCCACTCCAGCAGACTTTCAAATGCTAGCTTCACACATTCCTCCCAGTGAAAGCATCATTAATGCTTCTCTCTGCATTCTTACAGATTTAGGTTTAATGCCGAGGAGATCTATTTTGGTTCTGTTCCCTACAAATAATCTTTATTGGCTCTCTTAAAGCATGGTTATGGTCAGAAAGCAGCTCTGTTTAAACCGCATCTTTAGTAGTGCATATATCTACTGCTAATATGTTTTATGAGTCTCATCTACACTTTAGCTGACAAAACAAGACTTTATTACTCTCAGTGCTACAGAGACCACATAGCTATAGAGCAAAACTGGATTCTATTCTGCTTCACACACATCATCAACAGTCCAGACCTCCTTGATGGGGTTGGTGTACGAAACACAAAGAACAGAACCTGATTTTATTAAATTGGATTGTACTGGAGTGGGTGGTGGCTACCCCAGCCTTGTTCTGATTTGTAAATTGAACAAGACTGACATAGAAGTCACTGATGGGAAATAAATATCAAAATATTTATTTTTTATTGATTTGCATTATAGTAGAACCCAAGAGGCCCCACTGTGCCAGGGCTACAAAATGTACAAACATTTATGAGAAAGGCTGTCCCTGCCCCAAACAACAATCAGACACTGAGCTATCAGATATACAGCATTAAGCCATAAAACCCCAAACTCTCAAAATAGTACACAGATATTCTCTTCTCCTCTCCCTCTGTTCTATGAGCAACATGGCTCACTGCAGAGTGGTGGGTTGATATAACAGAAGATATCACATCCTCATAGTCTTTTTTCTTCCTCTATCTCCTTAACAGTCTTTCTCTTCAATTCAATTGCATATTACAGTACTATTGGCTGAAATGTGTCAGCAGGAGGAGGGGGGGAATTTGCACACACAGATGAATGACATGCAGTGTTTATGCATATATGTACAGGTGTGTATGTACACACCCCATCTAAAGTACTTATTTATTAATAAACCTCATATAGAAAATGTCCTTCAACAAGGGATAAAGGTAATAATATTGATGTAATATGGCTAGACTTCTCTAAGGTGTTTGACTTGACTTTTTAATTAAAAAACTAGAATGATATAAAATTAACAAGGTGCACATTAAATGGATTAAAATTAGCTAGGTCTCAAAATGTAATTGTAAACATCATTGAGCTGGCAGGGTCTGGCAGGGACCAGTTCTTGGCCTAATATTATTTAACATTATTATCAATGACCTGGGGGGGGGGGAAAGAGAGAGAAAATCATCACTGATAAAGTTTGCAGATGACACAAAAATTGGGGCAGTGGTAAATAGGGAAAAGGACAGGTCACTGAGTCAGAGTGGTCTGGATCACTTGGTAAACTGGGTGCAAGCAAACAATATGTATTTTAATATGGCTAAATGTAAATGTATACATCTAGAAAAAAAAGAATATAGGCCATGCTTACACAATGGGGGATTCTATCCTGGGAAGCAGTGACTGAAAAAGACTTAAGGGTCATGGTGAATAATCAGCTGAACATGAACTGCCAATATGACACTGAGGCCAAAAGAGCTAATGTGATCCTGGGATGCATAAATGGGAGTCTCAAAATTATTTTAGCTCTATATTTGACACTGGTGTGACCCCTTCTGGAATAGTGTGTCCAGTTCTGGAGCCCACAATTCAAGACGGATGTCGATAAATTGGAGAGGGTTCCGAAAGGGAGCCACAAGAACAATTAAACAATTAGAAAACATGCCTTAGAGTAACAGACTCAAAGAGCTCAATCTATTTAGCTCAACAAAGAGAAGGTTAAAGGGTGATCTGATTGCAATGTATACATATCTATATGGGGAACAAATATTTAATAATAGGCTCTTCAAGCTAGCAGAGAAAGGTAGAACATGATCCAATGGCTGGAAGATTAAGCTAGCCAAATTCCAGACATGGACATAAGGTGTAAAAAATTAATCATGAGAGTAATTAACCATTGGAACTACATACCAAGGGTTGTGGTGGATTCTCCAGCACTGACCATTTTTAAATCAAGATTGGCTGTTTTTCTATGTGATCTGCTCTAGGAATTATTTTGGGGAGGTTCTATGGCCTGTGTTACACTGGATGTTAGACTAGATGATCACTGTGGTCTTTTTTGGCCTTGGAATCTGTAAACAAGTGAATTTGCTAGAGTGCTCTCTGCACCCATAGTATACATAATGCTTTCATAATAAAATTGTCCATGTCGTATTATAAATACAAGCCATAAAAAGGTACATAATTATATGATGAGGTTATTAGCACGCCAAAACTCTGCAGTTTCAGTTTTATTCAAACCTTTTTTCTAGGTTTGATAAATTAACAAATCCAAAAACAGAAAACAAAACTGAACTGAAGCTACTCCATTTTGTCTTATATCAGGTCTGATTTACCGAGTCAGTACCATAAACTGGCACAAGTTGACTCAGTCCACCTCAGTTAACCTTTCTGTGAAGCTGGGCTTGCGCTTACTTATTATTATTACTGGAAGCAGTACAGTGCACATAGAAGCTTCAGCCAGGTCAGAGTCCCATTGTGCCACATGCAATAAAATAATTGTGTTTTAGTTTTGTCTTGTTAAGGACATTCAAAACTTCACCGATTTTGACCCGTTTCAGCTTTTGTTGTTCCTTCAGTTGCTCTAGTACTAAATACAGACCTCCTGTGTTACCAAATTCACTAAATCAATTAAATGATTATTACACTTTAAATATCTCTTGTGGTGAGCTAATCAATTGTTGATTGAGGGGCACTCATGCTGGTAATATTCCTTAATATTAATTGGAATTATGAGCATAAATCGTCAAGGGACTAGGATCCACAGTCTCTCTGGCAAGGCAACTCCTTCGCTTTGCTGGGTTCAACGTTTCTGCCTCTGGCGGTGGTGACCTGGAATAAATCAGTCCCACTCTGTGGAGATTTTATTCCTAACTCAGGTTTTTATGCTACAATATTCGCAAGGTGGGCCTCAGGGTAGGACCCAGGAGCACTTTTCAGCCAAGTAAAAAGAAACAAGTTCCTAACGCAGAACAGGGATACCTCTTCCCTGTCCCTTCTCTGGGGAGTTGCCTTGTTATGCTGGCCTCCGGGTGTCAGTCCTTCCCCAAACAGTCCCTTAGCATGGTTGCTTTCCCTATAGGGAAGAGAGCAGCTTTCCACCCAGGAGAAGCCTTTTCTCCCTGGGGCCACTAGCCTGCTGCAGCTTGTCTGCAATATCTCCTCCCCTCATCTCACCAGAAAAGGGATTTCTAAAGATCACAGGGGGCAGCCCTTAATTGGACTCAGGTGTCCCTAGCTGACCTGAGGTAACCCCTTTTCAGCTCATGGGGAAAAGGGCCTTCACTGTTCTAGGGCTGATATACCTGCCTTCCTCTGATCTCTTACAGCTGTCCGGTCTGACTCTGTCATATCTCCTATAGACTACTCATAATTTTATTTTGGAAACATGTCCGTCTTTTGTGTTTAATATCTACGACAATCTTAACTCTCCCGATTCAGTGCTCCTTGGGTAAATCTTTGCTGTATAGCGTGAAGGGAGCACTCAGCATAGGAAGGACATCCATACAGCTCAATCAAGGATAATCTGTATCCAGGTTCGTGCAAGCATCATGCAAAAGATCTTTTTGTTGATCGTGGAAAGAAAACTACAGGATGTGAAAAACATTGCTAGGTGCTCAGCTGAATCACCAGAGTGACTGGATCATTTTAGAAAAATCTGAGGCTTAAGTTTTACTGTACATATTTTCAGGGCATTATCTCTGCTGCTCCAGACAGCTATGTTTTCTCAATCATTTGAATGGTCTTCCTATTAAGAAGTCAATATAGTCGGATTCTCAGGGGAGTGACAGAAATTCTCTTGAAAAATAAAAAAGTAAAATATCTTTCTGATACCAGCAGCACCAGAATTTCAGGGGTCCTCTTTAATAGCAGCAAGTTCTGGCCATTTCCAGTTCTACTGAGAAAATCAGAGCCAAGACATAAAGAATAATGAAATACCTTTTGTTATGTAACCATATCCCAAATCTCTCTCTGCTCCGTTCCCACTGTCAACACCACGCTATGTATTTCCACAGGAAAACACAGCTTACAAAACTTTACAAATAGCAGCTCAAATGTGGCTGACATTTCAGACTCACTGCTCAAAAGATCATTCCAATTGGTTCCATTTATAGGGTTTTTTTTAAAGCTTTATTTTCCATGTGAAGATGAATATTTGGGCCTGGAAAGTGGCAACAGATATGAGCACTGGAGAAATACTCATTTATAAACTGAAACAAAGCCTTTCAGCCTTTAAAAAACAGCTGCAAGGAGGAACAAATCCTATAAATAACGTAGCTGGGCCAGAACAGTGCCATTGATCGAGTGTTCTTTGGGGCACTAGCTATGGTAGCACGTTTTTGAAATGAGAACATTGCACTTTGGAAACTTATTCTTGTAGTTAATAAGATTTAACACTCATGATATCCAACACTTTATATTTTCAAAGTACTGTACAAACTTTAACTAATAAATCAGTCCTTTCCATGTGTTAGACTAGAAGCTCTTCAGGGCAGAGAGGGGCTTGTTCCATGTTTTGTGAATCACTGAGCACAGTGCTATTTGACGGCCAGATTGAGAGTTTACTCTCAGCCCCGTGCAAAGATGGCGTGTAGCTGTGCAAACCCCAGAGCAGCTCTGGAAAGGAACAGACACACCCCTGGATGTCACAATTCCTTCAGAGCTACTGTTAAGTGTAGTCGGGAGGAAATGTCCTGTGTTGCATCATTACCAGACTCAGCATACTCCCCTGCCCTTGCAAGATTCACTACCTGGAACATGGAGGAGATGTGTGAAATGGAGAATGGAGCCATGGCTCTGCTTACTCCCCCCTACACAAACACTTGCCTTGGTACACAGTCCCTGCTCCTCCCCCACCCCCTGTGCCCAGACCCTGCATATGCTCCTTTACTCTCTTGGGTGGCCATGTAAGGAGAGTCACAGTCAAGCCTGAAATATCAGTTGTGAATAATGATAAAGAATATTACTATACATAGACATACTGGGTAATTTTTTTTTTTTAAAAGCACCTAAGTCATTTAGAAGCCTTAGTACTGTCTTCAGAAATGTCTTTAGGCACTTAAGAGCTTTACTCCCATTGACTTTCAACAAGTCTTAAGTGTCTAAGTCACTTGAGCACTTTTGAAAAGGTTACCCCCCATAAACACAGTATGTATAGAGGAAACACTTAATTCATTCAGTATATGAGCACAGACTCATAGACTTTAAGGTCAGAAGGGACCATTATGATCTTCTAGTCTGACCTCCTGCACAACGCAGGCCACAGAATCTCACCCACCCACTCCTGTAACAAACCCCGGACCTATGTCTGAGCTACTGAAGTCTTCAACTTGTGGTTTAAAGACTTCAAGGTGCAGAGAATCCTCAAACAAGTGACCCGTGCCCCACGCTGCAGAGGAAGGCGAAAAACCCCTAGGGCCTCTGCCAATCTGCCCTGGAGGAAAATTCCTTCCCGACCCCAAATATGGCGATCAGCTAAACCCTGAGCGTGTGGGCAAGACTCACCAGCCAGACACCCAAGAAAGAATTCTCTGTAGTAACTCAGATCCCAACCTATCTAGTGTCCCATCACAGGCCATTGGGCATATTTACCACTAATAGTCAAAGCTCAATTAATTGCCAAAATTAGGCTATCATACCATCCCCTCCATAAACTTATCAAGCTTACTTTTGAAGCCAGATATGTCTTTTGCTTCCAATACTCCCCTTGGAAGGCTATTACAGAACTTCACTCCTCTGATAGTTAGAAACCTTCGTCTAATTTCAAGTCTAAACTTCCTGATGGCCAGTTTATATCCATTTGTTCTTGTGTCCACATTGGTACTGAGCTTAAATAATTCCTCTCCCTCCCTGGTATTTATCCCTCTGATATATTTATAGAGAGCAATCATATCTCCCCTCAGCCTTCTTTTGGTTAGGCTAAACAAGCCAAGCTCTTTGAGTCTCCTTTCATAAGACAGGTTTTCCATTCCTCGGATCATCCTAGTAGCCCTTCTCTGTATCTGTTCCAGTTTGAATTCATCTGTCTTAAACATGGGAGACCAGAACTGAACACAATATTCCAGAAGAGGTCTCACCAGTGCCTTGTATAATGGTACTAACACCTCCTTATCTCTACTGGAAATATCTCGCCTGGTGCATCCCAAGACAGCATTAGCTTTTTTCACAGCCATATCACATTGACGGCTCATAGTCATCCTTTGATCAACCAATACTCCGAGGTCCTTCTCCTCCTCTGTTACTTCCAACTGATGCGTCCCCAGTTTATAACAAAAATTCTTGTTATTAATCCCTAAATGCATGACCTTGCACTTTTCACTATTAAATTTCATCCTATTACTATTACTCCAGTATACAAGGTCATCCAGATCTTCCTGTAGGATATCCCGGTCCCTCTCTGTATTGGCAATACCTCCCAGCTTTGTGTCATCCACAAACTTTATTAGCACATTCCCACTTTTTGTGCCAAGGTCAGTAATAAAAAGATTAAATAAGATTGGTCCCAAAACTGATCCCTGAGGAACTCTACTAGTAATCTCCTTCCAGCCTGACAATTCACCTTTCAGTATGACTCGTTGTAGTCTCCCCTTTAACCAGTTCCTTATCCACCTTTCAATTTTCATACTGATCCCCATCTTTTCCAATTTAGCTAATAATTCCCCATGTGGAACCGTATCAAATGCCATATTGAAATGGAGATAAATTAGATCCACTGCGTTTCCCTTGTCTAAAAAAACTGTTACCTTCTCAAAGAAGGAGATCAGGTTGGTTTGGCATAATCGACCTTTTGTAAAACCATGTTGTATTTTGTCCCAATTACCATTGACCTCAATGTCCTAAACTACTTTCTCCTTCAAAAATTTTTCCAGGACCTTGCATACTACAGATGTCAAACTAACAGGCCTGTAGTTACCCGGATCACTTTTTTTTCCTTTCTTAAAAATAGGAAGTATGTTAGCAATTCTCCAGTCATACGGTACAACCCCTGAGTTTACAGATTCATTAAAAATTCTTGCTAATGGGCTTGCAATTTCATGTGCCAGTTCCTTTAATATTCTTGGATGAAGATTATCTGGGCCCCCCAATTTAGTCCCATTAAGCTGTTTGAGTTTGGCTTCTACCTCCGATGTGGTAATATCTACCTCCATATCCTCATTCCCATTTGCCATCCTGCCATTATCCCTAAGCTCCTCATTAGCCTCATTAAAGACTGAGGCAAAGTATTTGTTTAGATATTGGGCCATGCCTAAATTATCCTTAACCTCCACTTCATCCTCAGTGTTTAGCGGTCCCACTTCTTCTTTGTTTGTTTTCTTCTTATTTATATGGCTATAGAATCTTTTACTATTGGTTTTAATTCCCTTTGCAAGGTCCAACTCTACATGGCTTTTGGTCTTTTTCACTTTATCCCTACATGTTCTGACCTCAATAAGGTAGCTTTCCTTGCTGATCCCTCCCATCTTCCACTCCTTGTAGGCTTTCTGCTTTTTCTTAATCACCTCTCTGAGATGCTTGCTCATCCAGCTTGGTCTACAACTCCTGCCTATGAGTTTTTTCCCCTTTCTTGGGATGCAGGCTTCTGATAGTTTCTGCAACCTTGACTTGATCACTTCATGGTCTAAGCATGTAATAATTCATTCAGTATATGAGCACATAAGCTAATCAGAGTGAGCGCAAGTAAATACTTGGATAGGCATCTTCCAAAGAAAGCCTAATGTGTTTAAACACTGTCCTGCAGCATAATTCACCTGCTCAAATGGGTGGGGTGTTCAGGCAGTTAGAAGAATCCTTTTTGGAGTCATGAAATGAGTGCATTTGCTATGAGAATCAATAGGCAATCCCACAATGTCATTTACTACAATCTCTTTTCAGAGACCCACACTTTAGAAAGGTGTGTCCTACTACATTATACAGAAAACACTGAGCCAACATCTTTAAATGAATTATAACCCACCTACCCCCACCCCAAAAATATTGTCAACAAGGAGGCTTTGACTTCACACCAGCCCAAGGCACCACATCATGTTTTAACAGAGGCATTTATTTTTCTTATGGAAGGAAAAAGTAACTTACTTATTTGACAGCTAAATCTTTCCTTTGAAATATACATTGCTTCAACCAAGCCCCATTATTCAGTGTGCTATTAGACAACAAAATTGAAATCCTACTGACAAGGATTGAAATCAGTGACCTATCTGTGGAAGAACTCCATATCCACCATTACTGTAGCTGTGCCATTCAGGCCCCTAGGAAACTTGCATGTCTAAGGACAAAGAGAAGGGCAAATTAGAAAGAAAAAAAAATCTCTTCTATAAATAGGGCTCTACCAAATTCACGACTGTGAAAAATGCATCACGGATGGTGAATTCTGGTCTCCCCCGTGAAATCTGTCTTTTGTTACTTTTACCCTATACTATACAGATTTCACAGGGGAGACTAGCATTTCTCAAACTGGGAGCCCTGACCCAAAAGGGGATTGTGGGGGGTTGCAAAGTTATTGTAGGGGGGTCATGGTATTGCCACCCTTACTTCTGCACTGTCTTCAGAGCTGGGTGGCTGGAGAGCAGCGACTGCTGGCCAGGCGCCCATCTCTGAAGGCAGCACCCTGCCAGCAGCAGCGCAGAAGTAAAGATGGCAATTCATACCATGCCACCCTTAGTTCTGTGCTGCTGCCTTCAGAGCTGGGTGGCCAAAGAGTGGTGGCTGCTGGCTGAGGGCCCAGCTCTGAAGGCAGCAACATAGAAGTAAGGGTGGCAATACCATACCATGTCATCCTTACTTCTGCGCTGCTGCTGGTGTTCAGAGCTGGGCTCCCAGCCAGCAGCTTCCGCTCTCCGTCCGAAAAGCTCTGAAGGCAGCGCTGCCGCCAGCAGCGGCACAGAAGTAAGGGTGGCAATACTAAGCCCTCGCACACGCACACACCTTGAAACCCCCCCCCCCACACACACACACAATTCCCTTTTGGGCCAGGAACCCTACGGTTACAACACCGTGAAATTTCAGATTTAAATAGCTGAAATTGTGAAATTTAGGATTTTTAAAATCCTTTGAGCATGAAATTGACCAAAATGGACTGTGAATTTGATAGGGCCCTATCTATAAACATACCCTACTGAGGTCACTTTCATTCCAAGTGAAACGTTGAGTTCAGGCCTCCTAGATCAGATTTCAGAACTCAATAGATGCAGCGACATAAAGGACTTTTGAGTTACAAAATCACTTAAAGCCATACAAACTTGTCACCCCAAAAGCTCAATCAGCTCAGGCCATACCTGTGCAAACATTTCATTACACTTCTCCACCCTGTGAATTTCAAGTTTAATGTGCTCAGCTTCCTCTACCACATCAGCAAATTATGGCTTATAGCTGTAAAGGTTCTAGATGCCTAAATAAACTCTTTCCCAGTAATGGGACTGTACATTATTTTCCATGAACTTTATCATGGAACATATTGCTAATACCACTGGTCTGAATCCTGAAGTTCCCTTTTTCCTAAAATCATTCAGTTTTGTCTGAAGAAGTAAGGATGAAAAGGCCAACACAGCTTCCACTTGAAAACAAGGAGAGTTTGGCCATCTGGATTTCAGGACAGGATCATAAACCACACCAGCAGCAAAAGGAAACAGAGGACGGCACCTGTCAGATATTTTAAATTTATGGTGCTTTGCATTTTAATCCCAGTGTAGGAGGCATTTTTTACTAGACATGATATTTATAGATCTGGAGTTAATATTAATAGTTCATTTAACTGATTTGAAATTAGGGAGTCTATTGAGTGTTTTTGTTAAGGCTATTAGTATATTTTTCATTTAAAATAAAATATTGATGTAACAACATTAAACATTTTTCCCCAATAAAAAGTATTTGGTAAACATCTCCTTTACTGTCCATTTTTTGCATATTTCCTAGAGGTCAAGGAAGACAGATTCTCTTGGGCTTATATTTAATGATGAACAGAATGTCCCTAAAAGGGTCACAAGATGGACCTTCAGCTGATGATGACATCATGATGTACTTTTCATAACTCCACAATTTTCAAAGTGGAGAAGGAAGATGCAAACTAGAGAAAGGCTGGTCCAGTGATTAGGCTGCTAGGCTGGAATTTAGGAGATCAGAGTTCAGTTCTCTCCACCGACTTCCTGTGTAACCTGGGGCAAATCACTTAGTCTCTGTGCCTCAGTTCCCCATCAGTACAATGAGGATAATAGCACTGTCCTATCTCACAGGGTGTTGTAAGACTAACTACACTGAAGATTGTGAGATGCTCAGATACTACTGTATTGGAGGCCATGCTAAAACAGATAGAAATTAAGGAAATACAAACAAAAACATGAGCCCTGTGTAGTTAATTCTGCCCAACAGATTCAGAATATTCAACGTTTGGGAAATAAATTTGAAAAGTCTCATCTGAAGAGCAGTTCTTAATGGCAACAGTGAATTCTACAAGCATAAGAAGAAGCCAGGAAGTGGGGATGAAAATTTAAAAGTTGATTCTGAACGAAGGCTTTGCTCAGATTGGCCCAGTAACCCCAGTCTCTGCCTCAGGATGATGAGAGCTATTCTAACATTTGTCCTTGCTCAGGGCTGGGTGCTGAAGATCCCACACTAACATGGTGGGGGAGAGTAAGGGAAGTGAGATAAGGTCTTCTCTAAGAAGCTTTCAGAATGAACCATATACATGGCTGTAGAAACTCCAGCACATCTACTTTCTATGGGCACAGCAGACGGATAGTCCTGGCTGATCTGCCTGCCTAGCTTCCAAAGCATGTGCCCCAAACTGTTTTCTACAGACCGCTTCTAAAATAAGCTCCTACGTTCTGTGCAGTTCTCTTTGGAAGTTCATCAACATTTTTAGACTTGGTTCTGTCACACTTTCCTTCTAATCTAAATCCCTTTAATTTTCCCCTGGAATGTGGGTCAATCACTGCATTTGAGCTACTTACAATGTTCTATTTTCTTTGTAAATTCAAACAAAAAATCGCGCTTCTCCTCTCTAGAAACATGAACAGAGCCTTTCAAGTCGCGTCTACTCCAGAAGAATCTACTGTACCATTTTCTCTTATTAAACAAAAAGTATATTTAGACAGCAAGGCTTCCCAGCCAAAATAGCTGGGTGTGCTGGGAATGGCATAAGAAGAAAAACTGTGTTCCATTATTCACTAACAAGCAAAAAGGAATGTGAATCCCCCATCACCATCAGACATTGCTTAGGGCACTAACAAGGCTCCACCATTACTATCTATCCTAGGCTGCTCTATGCATGTCCTCGGTGTTGGTAAGTCCCACACGTTTTCCTTCTCTGGCTAGTGTTTGGCAGAGGGATTATTTCAATCAGCCCCTTTTATGTGTTTCTCCAGCTGCCCAATGGCACGACTGCCAAGGCAGATGCTCTGGCTTCATTATTAACTGGTGTCCCAGATATTTCTATCCTTTTTTCTGGATAACTACAAATAAAGGGTTGTTACACTCTGATTAATCTCAGTATTTGTTATAAATTAATTTAATTTAATATCTTGTATTTTTCTAAGGGATTTGCTTTCAAATTCATTTAGACTGTTTGTACCTTTGGTGGATTTCCACCTTTCCCATTCATATGTTAAGATGGAAAAAGCAATTGAGTTGAAGATTTATAGTTTGGACAAATAACCATGTAAACTATCTTAGCAATAAAAAAATTTTATTTAATATGTGAATTTAGAAAACCTTTAAAAGGGAAACCGTACCAAATAGATTTAATCACTGCTCCGTGTTTTAAAATGAGCATATTAAGGATTTTTGTAATTTAGCTGAATTACATAATAAACTTTCAAAGCTAGGTTACTTCAAAAACATCCCACATGCTTTGATAGTTGGCTTTCAATACTCCCTCCTCCAGATTTCCTCATGTTTTTATCATTATGAGCTCTATCAAAGGAGTCAGAGCTAAAGGTGGCAATGGACTAAAGTCTCCAGCTGAAATTGAAAGAGGCAGGTGAGCCTTTTGCATGCTGCAAAGATGAAATGAGAACAATTAATAGCATTTTCTGCAAAATTCCACTGAGCAGTGTCATAATTTGTACTCACTGAAATAGCATAACCTAAAACATAATTGGGCAAACTCTTTTCTCAGTCATACTGGACTAAATCCAGAGTAATTCAGCTGACCTCAGTAGAATTAGTTTGGATTTATACTGGTAAAACAGAGCAGAATTTGGGCAAAATCCTACTAGTAGATGCTAGCTGCAGGTTGGTGACCTCATCCTGGCAAATTTCTGCTCTCTGTTCCACTTTGCAGATTGGTTATATTGCTGTGGACTGGTTAAATCCTGGTTTCTTATCTGCCCCTCAGATAATCCACAGTGAAATCCAGGTATAGAATTTTGCCCTAGGTTTTTAGAATTATTGATTTATAAATGTCCCAGAGAGAAAAGAGAGACAGTTTGTGCCTAAACTGTGTATCTCCTTGGGGCACACATTGCATACACATTAAAAGAAACAGCTATCTTAAAGCATTCATACAATCAGCTGCTCACTAAGATAAAAGTGCATATTCACTATACCTCAGGAAATGCCCCATCATCTACTAGTAGTTACGGAACAAGTTCTAGAAGAAACACAGTGTAATGCAGATTTCTGAACCACAATATTTAGTACAGCATTTATGTAAAAAGCCAAAGGGGCACTGGGCCCTATGAAGGCCAACTGGCATGTGTGTAATTTAGCTGTTATGTGTGGTATCTGACTTTTGTTACTGTTACAGAGCAATGGAAGAAAACTCAGCCTGGTACCAGTATTCTTCATCATAGAGAACTGCATGGAGAAAATGGGATGCCTAGATCCATATTCTTACCAAACATTTACGCTCACCTACATTCACCCCCACAACCAAAGTGAAATTTACCCTTATGCGTTGTGTGTGCAATGTGTTCCCCATCCAAACACAGAAAGAACATGCTGTATCCTATTTATCGCTCTCTTTTTAAAAAAAAACAAAAACAGAAGATTAATTATATTATTTTCAGCTACCTTATCCAAATGTCATTACGTTAGTGGCCATCATTCATGTTATCTGCATTGATTTTGCATTATTCCAACATTCTAATGCTTCTCCTACTCCCGACACCTGGGAATTCTGATTCAAATGAGTTTGGTTAGACCGTGAAATGATTGTGCAACACTGCAGCTCTGTGTGGTTTCCTCTCTTTAATTTTGCTCTGATGTTGACCTTCACCCTTAATTCAAGGCATAAAATCATCATCAAGAAGAAATTCCCCCCCCTCCAATTTACAGCTAAGTGCATTACAGGGGAGTTTATGCCTTCCTCTGAAGCATCTGTCACTGGCCACAGTTGGCCCATTGGTCTTGTTGTGATACATAGCAATTCCTGTGTTCAGCATTCCCAAAATCTTTTAAAACAATTTAAAGAATTTTTCCTTTTTTTTCTCCAGCAACTTGATATGTTTGCTCATAGCTTGGCTAGATTCTCAACTGGCTTCAGTGGACCTACACTGATTTACACCAGTTGAGAGCCAAGACCTTATATGCAAGTTTAATCCCAGGAGATGGGAGAACACATTTTTCCAATTGGATAAACATTATCAATCATGTAATTTGAGACTACTGCTTGAAACTTAAAGTTAATTAATTTTGTATTAAGAGCTGCAAGTCCTACATTTCTAACATAAAGACCGTTGATTTGGAGCCTTTTACAGGAATAGCTAATTATTTTGTATGCAGTGCTAAGCCACTCCTCTTGCAAATGACATAATGGCAACAGCTAATGAATTAGCACCATTCATTCCCTCGTCCCGTATTGCTTAGCATTTCAAACTATCATGAAATAATGCTGTCATCGAACATCAGCATTAATATTTGTGGATCAGAAAAGTCACACGTGCGTGATTAAAAGAGAACCAACCTGTAACGTAGAATGACTTCTTCCAATGGAGAAAGTTAAACCCATCATTAGCATATGTGACTTTATGAATTCCTGACTTTTAACTTGAAATACAAGACCCATGCAATCCCTCAACGCTATCTAATATATTGGTTTTCTTTTCTCAACATCAATACAGCAATCAAAAGAAATCTAAACAAATGTTTTATGTGTGAAGGATTATGCGCAGGCATAAAAATCCATCAATACAGTACCCAGCCGTCTGCCCCAACTCCAAGTTCTTCAAGAGGACTTCGACTAACAGGAACAGGAAAGCAAAACTTTAGCGATTATATAAATAATTATTTATTATTTGTATTAAAGTGTTGCCTCAGGACCCAGCTGAGATCAAGCTCCCATTGTGCAAGGCACTGTACATACACATAGTAAGTCTCTGCCCCCAAAAATTTATAATCTAAATAGAAAAGCAAGAGGAGAAAAACACTGATTGGTGGAATAACCTGCCCCAGTTCACATGGTAGGTCAGCAACAGGGCAGGAATAGAACCCAGGACTCATGAGTCCCAGCCCAGCCCAGCACCCTGTCCACTAGACCACATTGCCTCTGCCTAACATAGATGACAACAGACACAGATAATAGAGATGACAATGACGTGAGACATTATAAACACTTTGTGGCAAGGACTTTTTGTTATATATGTGGCTAGTACAATGGAACCCCCAATTCCTGATTGGGGCCTCTGGGTGATAATGTAATACAAATATTAAATGATAATAATTTCACAAAATGTATATGATAAAAGTAAAATGTAAAGGCATCTAATACAAAAATCAGTGTAATTATGTGATAGAAAATGATCTCATGATATTATATACTGTAAGCCAATAGAGTTCAAAGAAATTCCGTTGCCTGCTGTCCAAGAGAAAGTCCAGCTATAGTCATTAGGAGTAAGGAAAAAGGGATCTGACTGGGACTGGTGTTGATTTCAATCCTCCAGGACAGTGGATATTATCCATCACTGGCATGGAATTTGCTCTTGAAATCTCACTATTATTCTATGTAAACCAGCCAAGCAAGTGGAATGATAACAAACATTGCTGTATCAAACTCCAGATGCCCTATAAGGATTTCTAGTAAAAACTGGCACTCAGCTTCAGTTTATATTTGTGGTTGAGGGAGTAAAGATCTTCCCATTTTTCTGCATCTATGGTAGATTGTTAATGTGTCTGGTAGGATTTTATGGGGGATAGTTCAATGTCATATGAGACAAGAGTCAACATACAAAAATACAAAAAGCCACTCCATATGCTTTTACACTAAGAAACGGACAAAAATCAGTGTTATCCACTGGATAGCAGAAGGGATCCCATAAAGACCACAGGTATTTACAGGAATGTGTGTGTTCAAGATTCATAACTTTTAAGGCCAGAAGAGACCATGGTATACTTTTAGTCTAACCTCCCAAATAACACAGGCCATAGCATTTCAACGAACAATGCCTTTATCAAGCCCCTGGGAGGGGTTCATGCTAGGTGGACTCACAGAAGTGAGGTACCCTAAGATGAAAGCCTACCTCATTAGCACAAGTAACTGAGCTAAACTATTAGCATCACCTTTGTTGGAAAGATTCTTCATGGTGTCTGAAACAAGCTTCACCATTGATCTAGGATCTAATCTATCTGACTCGGCTGTTCCAAAGTAGCCATCAGTATAGTATTTCTAGGTACTGTATACAACATTAATTAATAATGGCAACACTTTGAGTTCTGGAAGGACTCCATTCCCCACCCTCCTATGTCTTTGCTGTTGCCCTGAATGAGGTCATTTTAGGTGGTTGTCTATTTCCAAGCCAAACGCAGCTCGCCTACTTTTCTCCCTCCATCATTGCTGAGAAAAAGCTTGTGCACAGCTATTAAGTCATGCATTGTGCTGCAGATGCAGCAGGATCATTCCCCACATAAAAGCACAGATTTGTATCTCAGCCTCAGAGAGTATGGTAATTAACCCCCACATTAGCTGCCAGGACATGCATGTGCCCCAGCAGCAATATTCCATGGACATTCATTGAAATGACTAACCACCTGAACATATCTGATCAAATCTCGCCATGCAGAAGAAGGTGGCAGAAAGAAAACTGTATTCAAGCAATGACGAAGTTAAGAAAGACAATATCAGCCCTTTGATTTGTGAAAGGACTGCTTTTCAAACTCACACTGTATCCTACAAATCCAGGAGCGGCCAACATGAGGCTATGTGCCAGATGCAGTCCACAGAGTTCTGTAGTTCAGCCCAAGGCCCTTTCATATTTAATGGAGAGGTGCAGCTCACTGAGACAACAGCTACCAGCATGCAATGATCCATTTTGACCCATGTTGGGACCTGAAAGCTCTATAAGTCAAACTTCTGTATTAAAGACAAGGACAGCTACAATCTGCTCCATTTATTGCAAATTAAATGCTGCCCTTGAGTTCTTGCCAGGTTATCAGTATAATCTTCAACTGGGCAAAATTTAGCTGCCACACCCACATCCCTTTACAAGCCCTATCTAAAGTTTCCTCCGTGGCCCCCTTTTGTGCACAACAATGGGCCAGATCCTCAGCTGATGTAAATTGGTATAGATCTATTGAGCTTCATTGAGCCACATCAATTTACATCTGTCGAAGATCTGGCCCAATATATGCACATACTGTAGGCCAATTTTTCAAAATCAGCTGCCTAAATTGCACCTACAAATCCCACATTTGATCATGCACAATTCAGGCATCTACTTTTAAAATAGTGGCCTCTAACATCTCTGCTTTCACTCTGAAGTTTGAGACAGACCCATAGAAATTAATGTGACTTTTTGTTTTTATTATCTATTAAATAAGAAAAGAAATCAGGTAGTTGTGTGTTTGAAAACTGACCTCTGGAAAAATGGTAGGAAGAGAGAGAGATAAGTATGAGCTTAGAACATAATTTATCATTGCTCTGCAAAATTTACAGGAACACAGCAGCATCTTCCCAAATAAGGCATGAGAAAGTAAAGAACAGTTTAAAGGTTCTGGCTAACAGCTGTAAAATCACATATAAAACCTTTCTGCATAAGCTTTTCTATTTTATGTGAAGTTTTGCATCTAATACTTTTCCTTTGTCAATGCTATAGGGTAAGCCATCTGAGAGATTTAAAAGCAAAGGGTTTTCAGCAGTGGGTGAAACCACAAAAAGTTTAACTGACAGCAGGTTTTGGCTCCTTCTTTACTTTTAAGCATATATTTCTCAGCTGTTGCTTCTCTAAGTAGTGGCTAGAAAATATGTTATTCCCTTTAGTTAATTAAAAAGAACGTGTAAATAATAATACTTTACATTTACTGCATATGGTACCTTTCATCTAAACATTGCATAGTGCTTTTACCAACTAATATTAATTAAGCCACACAACACCCCTGTGAGGTAGTCAAATAGAATTGTCACCATTTTACAGATAACTAATCTAAGGCACAGAACATTTAAATAACTTGCCCAATGTCATACAGCAAGACAGTGGCAGAACTGAGAATGGAAGTCAGGAGATACGACTCCCACCACACTCCTGTTCTAAGCACTGGACAATACCTCCCGGCAGTCAAATACATAGTTTTTCAGTATCTAAAGTATATACAAAATGGTAACACGTGTGATGCGGTAGCACAGTCAATTTTCCTTCTGTGCCATCAAACATCTGTAAACTATCTGCAGTGTGATAGATTTTATATTTGAACAATTTTAGGGAATAGGGGAGTGATTGCTTATAAAATATATATTCTTATATACATTGGAAATAACACAATCCCAAACTGCATACTAAAGCTGAAATACAATCCTAAAGCTATGCTTCCATTCATAATCTGTTCCATTTGAACACAACGTCTGGAATGAATTTTATCCTTGTGTTGGACCAGGGAACCACAGTTTATTAAAGCACTGTACTTTTCAGTTTCAAAACTGTATCCCTAATATTTTTGCCTGTCAAATCCAATGAGATTAGAAGACCTCTCATCTGGGATTGTCCACAAACAGAAAAATAGAGCAGAACCTGACGGCCTGTAGACACAACGAAATAAAACCCTGGTATGTATCCCATTATTAAAGAAAAAATCCAGTACACATACTTCCAAGCCAGTGCAGTTTAAACTGTGAAAGGAAGCAGCATGGTCTATTGGTTAGAGCATGGAAGTGGGAGTCAGGATTCAACTGTATTCCTGGCTTTGCCACAAACTCATTGTGAGACTGTAGGCAAGTCACTTAACCCTCTGTTTCCCCACACGTAATGTCAGTAAAACACTACCTGCCTACTTTATATAAAGGGTTAATGCATTTTGCATTCCATGGCTGAGAGGTAATATAAATGGAAGATATTATTAAAACATTATGGCTTAGATTTTCAGAGCCATCTAGGATATCTGGCTACCCAGCTGGCATTAAAATTAATGGGAACTGGGCATCCAATCCCTTATGTGGCTTTGAAAATCTCAGCCCATAGATTTAATATTCATTTTTCAGTCTCGCCATTTTTCTACCACTAATCTTAAAATGCTCCATGGCTGATGCTGACAAGGCCAAGCAAACAGTGCCCACTTATATCAGAGCTGACAGTTAGCATTTCCAACACACAACAATCCGCAGAGCAAGATGACAGGAGGGTGTGAGGTGATGACACGAAAGCTTCTGAGAGAGGCGTAAAAAAAAGTTAGCTTTTTGACTAGCATACGAGGGATATCAATTTGTGTTAGGACTGCATCTTATCACCATGGTCCTTCAGTTATAGGGCGAAATCTAGAATAATGAACTCAGGTTTACCATTTAGTTGCTGCTTCCCTTTTTAAATATGCATTTCTCACTTCTCTAATTCTTAACATCTTCCAAAGAACGCGGTATGTTTTTTGCTCACACACAACATGACTGGAATACCCCCCTAGAGTAAGGCTTCTGGGCATTCTATTTCAATAGTACTTTGGTAGATGGAAATGTAGGGCCAGATCCTGAGCCGGCATAAACGCCACTGAAGTTACCCCAAATGAGGATCATCCTTATAGCACGTTATTTTTCTTTGATAAAATAATCAATACAAAAACCCCACACAAGTAAAAGCTTGCCACCTGATAAGTACCAATATATATTCTGCTATGAGTAAAACCACCAAAAACACTTCCATTGCTTAACAGGAGCCCTTTATTCATTCATTATGCTTCATCCAGTAACCTGCCCAGTGAGTTAGTCTAGATTCCATCACGTCTTCAACAGAGTGAGAAAATTCAGAATTTCCTGTGGGAAATTCCAAGATTTTAACAATTGTATATGTCACAATCTGGGACAAAACGACCTCTACCCCAATATAACGCTGTCCTCGAGAGCCAAAAAATCTTACCGCATTATAGGTGAAACCGCATTATATCGAACTTGCTTTGATCCGCCGGAGTGTGCAGCCCCGCCCCGGAGCACTGCTTTACCGTGTTATATCTGAATTAGCATTATATCGGGTCGCGTTATATCGGGCTAGAGGTGTAGCTGAAATTTTGAAAAAAAATTGTCACTAAAAATGGAAATTCAGAAAAATTTTGATTTGGAAAAGTCAAAATGTGTAGTTTCAACATTTGAATTCAGCACTGAGGACTTATATTATCTGTGGCTGACATAAGAAATATTTTTACATTTATAATTAAATATAATCATAACAGAAATAACCACCTAGAAAGACCTTCACCTCATTCCATTTCATAACGGCTACAGCCCAAAGTGTGTTCTTATTCATGATCCACACACCTTCCTTGATTGCCGCTTGTTCTAGAGATTATTCCAGAAGACACCTGAGATAGGATCTGTGAAGCATTCACTTAGGAAGGTTTAATCACTCAATTAAAAAACTTTGTTTTCTTTTCTTTTCTTTCCAGGTTCCTCTTTCATCCCTATTATTCTTATTTGTTTCTCCCCAACTCTACACAGCTCTTTCCTACAAGGCCCTTTTGTACCTGTGCCTGTTCTATAATTGAAGAGAACAGGATGAGATTTCATTCCCACTAGTCAACACTGCCCCTGCATTGACCAGAGAAAGGCTGAAGACAGTCTAACCATTGGTAGGGCCCTACCAAATTAACGGCCATGAAAAACGAGTCACAGACCATGCAATCTCATCTCCCCCTGTGAAATCTGGTCTTTTGTGTGCTTTTACCTGATACTATACAGATTTCATGGGGGAGACCAGCATTTCTCAAATTGGGGATCCTGACCCAAAAGGGAGTTGCAGGGGGGGGGTCGCAAGGTTATTTTAGGGGGGTTAGAGTATTGCCACCCTTACGTCTGTGCTGCCTTCACACCTCCCGATCAGCTGTTTTGTGGCATGCAGGAGGCTCTGGGTGGGAGGTGGGAGGAGCAAGGGCACTGCAGGCTCAGGGGAGGGGGTGGAGTGGGGGCAGAACCTGTGCAGAGCCAGGGGTTGAGCAGTGAGCATCCCCCAGCACATTGGAAAGTTGGCGCCTGTAGCTCCAGCCCCGGAGTCGATGCCTATACAAGGAGCCGCATATTAACTTCTGAAGAGCCGCATGTGGCTCTGGAGCCACAGGTTGGCCACCCTGTTCTAGAGTTATGGAAACCAGAACTGGACACAGTATTCCAGCAGTGGTTGCACTGGTGTCACATACAACCTCTCCGCTGCTACTCAAGATTCCGGTTTATGCATCCAAGTATCACTTTCGCGCTTTCGGCCACAGCGTCGCACTGGCAGCTCATGTTCAGCTGATTATCCACCATGAGCCTCAAGTCTTTTTCAGGCACTGCTTCCCAGGATAGATTCTCCCATTCTGTAACCATGGCCTTCATACTTTGTGCCTAGATGTACACATTTACACGAGGCCATATTAAAATGTACATTCTTGCTTCCAGTTTACCAAGCAATCCAGTAATCCCCTCCCCCCGCACCTCGCACAACCCCTTGTTGATTGGTATTAAATAATTGAAGGAGGGTAATTTAATTATTAATCAAGTCCCATATCAGCAGCTCATTAGCACTTCTGCAACCCCACAATCACAAATACTTACCTACATGCCTCCTGCTTTCATCCAGACCACACCACTCGATCCATTGTCTACAGCCAAGCTCTATGATACAATCGCATTTGCTCCAACCCCTCAGACAGAGACAAACACCTACAAGATCTCTATCAAACGTTCTTACAACTACAATACCCACCTGCTGAAGTGAAAAAACAGATTGACAGAGCCAGAAGAGTACCCAGAAGTCACCTACTACAGGACAGGCCCAACAAAGAAAGTAACAGAACGCCACTAGCCGTCACCTTCAGCCCCCAACTAAAACCTCTCCAGCGCATCATCAAGGATCTACAACCTATCCTGAAGGACGATCCATCACTCTCACAGATCTTGGGAGACAGGCCAGTCCTTGCTTACAGACAGCCCCCCAACCTGAAGCAAATACTCACCAGCAACCACACACCACACAATAAAAACACTAACCCAGGAACTTATCCTTGCAACAAAGCCCGTTGCCAACTCTGTCCACATATCTATTCGGGGACGCCATCATAGGACCTAATCACATCAGCCACAATATCAGAGGCTCGTTCACCTGCACATTTACCAATGTGATATATGCCATCATGTGCCAGCAATGCCCCTCTGCCATGTACATTGGCCAAACCGGACAGTCTCTACGTAAAAGAATAAATGGACACAAATCAGACGTCAAGAATTATAACATTCAAAAACCAGTTGGAGAACACTTCAGTCTCCCTGGTCACTCGATTACAGACCTAAAAGTCGCAATATTACAACAAAAAACCTTCAAAAACAGACTTCAATGAGAAAATGCAGAACTGGAATTAATTTGCAAATTGGACACCATTAAATGAGGCTTGAATAACGACTGGGAGTGGATGGGCCATTACACAAAGTAAAACTATCTCCCCCCCACCCCCCACCCCCAGTTCCTCATATCTCCTTGTCAATTGCCAGAAATGGGCCATTTTCATTACCACTACAAACAGTTCTTTTTCTCTCCTGCTGATAAAAGCTCACCTTAACTGATCACTCTCATTATAGTGTGTATGGTAACACCCATTGTTTCATGTTCTCTCTGTGTGTGTGTATATATATATATATTCCTACTGTATTTTCCACTACATGCATCCAATGAAGTGGGCTGTAGCACACGAAAGCTTATGTTCAAATAAATTTGTTAGTCTCTAAGGTGCCACAAGTACTCCTGTTCTTTTTGCAGATACAGACTAACACGGCTGCTACTCCAAAAACAACCACAGGTGTTACTCGGGATGCATTAAGACTCAGTCAATCAGGTTTTCAAAGGCATTAGATGCTTAAAGATGCAGATATTTTTAGGTACCTAACTCCCATTTAATTCAATGGCGTTAGGTACTTATGTGCTTTTGAAAATACTATTAGGTGACTATCTGCATCTTTAGGCACCTAAATACCTTTGAAAATCTAACTCCTTGTGCCCATTCAGAGGGTAATGCTGCCTGTAAACTAATCCCTCTGATGTATGTGTTCTGCGGTTCACGCAGCCTTAAGGGATATTTTTTGCTGTAAATGTGTTGTCATTTTGTTTACCCTCTTCTCAGGCTTCTCTAGAACAGGCTCAAGGGGTCATGAAACTACGTTCCAAACAGTCAAAAAATTAAAAACAAAACCCCTATTGAGCAGCTTGGACAGCAGTAGTTTCAAACTATTTTAGGCCGTGTGACCTTGCCTCGTTCAACTGAAACCTGCTCTTTGTTGAAGTGGTTGAGACTTCTTTTCTGAAACAATTTTCTGGCATCACTGAAGTAAAAATGAAAACCACCTGAGCATGCCAAACACTCAGTCCTGCTGGACTCATTTGTCCTATGATGGTTTATAAAAATCAGCCAGCCACATTCTGTCCTTAACTTTTCCTGTGCAAATATTGGGTACTAACCCCAACAAATCCTGACTGAAGGACATTAAGATAAAAGTATATTCATTCCTAGCAGTTGCATGCACCTGCCCACTATGGGTCTGATCCAAATCTCTTTGACGTCAATGATGGCCTTTTGTGTTAACTTCAATGGGCTTTGAATCAGGCTCTATAGTGTCTGTATTGCTTCACTAGCTGGGGTACAGTTCTGCAGACCTTACTTGGACAAACTTCCATTGAAGCAAAGACTGCAGATTCAGAAATTAAGTTGTATCAAAAACAAGCAAGTGTCTGGCACTCAGACTCTGGCCAGCTTTAGCCAGCTGCCAGAATTGAAGTTATCCTACTGCTTAATTTCAAGCAGAAATCAAAACTAACTACATAAGGCTGCTGCTCATTATTAACAACAATTTAATTTTTCTCTGGGTAGTACATGTCTATCTCATTTTTATCCAATTACAGTACTAAGCTATGCCGAACATCAGATCTATACAATTTAGATCTTAAGGCCTTCTAGAAAAACAGAGAGTTTGGCTTAACAGAAAACATTAGCACTGACAATTACACAAAGGCATATCACAGGACTCCAGGCCAAATTCTGCCCTTTATTTTCTTTGCTATGGACTTCAATGAGGTTGGCTTCAATGCGGTGGCGTAGGGTGGAGGTGAAGGCAGAATTCAGCCCTTTGCTTTTCTATAATGCTAAAATTGCATATCACACATTCTTTCCACAACTGCTAATCATTCTCATCGTCTCTGAAATCAATCTGTTTTTGCTAGATCCTTTTGGAGCTAGGGTGACTAGAACTGGACACAGTATTCCAGACGAGGGTGAAGTGACATTATAATAATTCCAGTATTATTCTCCATCCCATTCCTTATGCAGCCTAATATTTTGTTTTTTTGTCTTCTACTGCTCATTAGCCACAAGTATTCTTTGGATTGTGCACAATGACACCCAGCCCTCTCTTCCTGAATTAACACATTAGCAGATTTCATAAATACAAATCTAGCAAGTTTTTAACTAGCTGATCTTCATAATGACTTAGGGCCCAATATCAGGGGGTGCTAAACCAGCAACACCCATTGACTTTGCCACCTGGAAGAATCAGGCATTTAGATGGGAACACTATGTCTATTCTCGGGGGGGGGGAGGGGGGTTGCCTGGCACCGCCCTTGAGCACACCCCCTCATTGCCCTCAGCCCCCTCTCGGTTCCTTCAATCATTTACTCAGACCCAAGTACTTCAGATACCCCCTTTTGTGGGGGTCTGATTCATTAACTCTTTACAGAGTTCAAACACCTCTTCTTTAGTCCCTCAGCTCCAAGCCTGGCTGCCTGAGAGTTCAGGCAGGCTTCTTCTCCCAGGTTCAGGTGCCTCCAGCCCTCTTCCTGGTGCTGGGCTGCAATTCACACACAGTCTCACTCTCCTTGGATCAGGTGCCCCCAGCCCTCCTTCTGGAGCTGGGCTGTAATTCAGGCCAGCTGCAAGCCTCAGCCAGCTTCTTGCCAGCTGGCCCCTTTTCTCATTCTTTCAACCCTATGCAGGCAGGCCTCCTCTTAATAGTTTCTCCCCTCTATGAAAAAGGAGGCAAAACAGGTGCTGCCTTCCTTCCCATAGCACATTCCGGGTGGCTAGGAGAGAGGGACACCTTATCCCATCCTGCACCACAAGTCCCTTGGTCCCAAGCCCTTAAAGGAACCATAATGAGTCTTCCTCCAAACACTACTTATCCCCTGGGGCTGCTTCCCCTCTACCAAAATCTGCTTCCTAGGACCTTGTATCCATCAGCACTCCCAAACCCTTAAAGGGCCATACCAAGGCAGAGGGCTTGGCTGACCCCCTACTGCCCTTATAGGGGACAGATCACTCCATTACAGGATGCAAAATCGCTATTCTGAGAAATGTTTTCAGCATCACAATCCACACAAGGCTGAGGACCGCTAACTAAGGAGGGGAGCCTTCAGGGTTCCAAGAACTGTCTTTTTAAATATATCTATTGAAGTGGCAATTCCGTCTCCTCCCTTCACTGCTTGAAGGAAAGGCCTTTGCATGGAAACAGGACAGGAATGCAAACTTCAAGTTCAATTACAAAGCGAAGAGACTTTTCCTATTAATTCTTGGCATCATCATGTTCCTCAGAGGCCTGTATTGCATCTTTTAGCCACAGTTGTGTTTTTTTTTTTTCATTGATTCATGATTGAGACATTTTGATCAAAAAGTAAGATAGTGACTCTTTCGTTTCAAAAGGAACTATATATAAAAAAACCCCTCAGGACACACAGGGCCAGATTTGGAAATCAACTGCTTGTGTGTTAAGGTCTACTCCACCTGAAGTAAGAATGGCAGAATCCGGCTCAGCATTATTCTTATTGAGGTAGTGCCCAGGAAGCCCCATCCCGGACCCCATTATACTGTACTAGGTACTGCACAAACAGTGAACAAAAAGACAGTCCCTGCTTGGATAGTTTACCCTCAGTCTTCGCAGCAATATGGATTTACAATGGTACTTTTAACCCAAACAGTTGTTCATGCGACCACCTGTGTTTCCTAAGGGGGGTGGGATGAGACGGGTCTCTCAGTATCATTGTTTGTTGCAAGCAGAGTGAAAATCCTTTACAGCAAACCTCCTGGGTGAACTCTTAACTCTTCATCTCGCTGTAGTTTTGAAAAGAAACAATTGGTAATACCTCTGACCATTGCCACCAGCTGCCTTTGATTTCACAGCTCAGGCTCCATGGTGAGGATTGCTTTGCTGTAACTTGGCATTGCCCTTGCCCATAAAAAGGCAGAGCTAATGTCAGTTTTAATTGTTATATGTTTTTCAATGCCTCTGCATTCAGAGCACCCCAACGCCGCGGGCCAGATTCTGCTGGCCTCACTCAAGCAGAGTAGTCCCTTATTCAGTGACTAGTCCCACTGAAGTCAGCTGAGCTGTACTTTATACCCTGCAAGTAGTCACATGGACATCAAATGGGACTACTCACAAAATAAGATACTACTCAGTGTGAGGAAGGGTGGCAGAATCTGGCCTCTGCCTTGCAGGACACTATATATATTTGATACCTGCTTCTGATCAGTTGTCCTTGAGTGCTGTGGGGCTGTTCCCAGCTTCCACATCAGAGACATGAAAAGCATGCCCAGTCAGAGAGAGAAATGCTTTATTACTGTACTCTGGTCTCCTCTTCCACCTTTGACTCTATCTCCTAATTCTCTCGGACATTAGAGATATGAACTCTTTTTTCAGAGCTTTATCTCACAGAATGTCCAACACCACCGATGTGTAAAAGCCTTGACAGAAAGAGCACATCTGCCATTAAGATCTCCCACAAGACACAGTGGAAGTCTAGCCCTGATACAGAGTGGCATTCCTTTAAAATGAAAACATTTCCATCTCTCACCTTCCCTTCTGTCTTTTGCTGGGACTAGACCTGATATATCACAGAAAAGCTGATCCGCCCTCACCCCGAGCCCAATTGCTCACACAGCAGATGAACAACTAATGGCAAAATGATTATATGTGAGACAAGCTCCTCCCTTCTGCTTTACATCCTTGTTTTTTTTTTTTAATTCAGATTCCTACAGACACAGGCTGTAAAAAAAAAGCTTCTATTCCTCGTTCTGCACCTGTATCCAGGATTTTCATCTACACTTGAAAAGTGCCATGTGGAATTAAAGTTCTAATTGCATTAACAATAATAAATAATAATAATTAGAACTATTAATCATTTGTAAAAGCCTGTTTACACCTATGTGTATTCAGTTAGCTTTTCCATCACCAGTATGACATCACTGCAGATGTCAGTATGCCAGTGAGTAATGGAAGCGCCATGAATGCTTATTTCAGAGGTGGCCATTTGCAAACACAACCCATGGAGTTATACAACACTGACTGTGTCCACACTTTCCTTAATAGAGAGATGCAGCCAACAGGGATAATAAGTCCCAGGGTGTAGTCTTGATTCAAGCAGGTTGCCTTTTGGTCTCTTGGAAAAGTTGTTTAATGGCCCTCTCTTGGGCAAAATTGGGCTCTCCTGATCAAATGATTCCCCCTGGCTGGGGGATAGAATATCCCCCGTGATGTATTTATTACTTGACTCTATTTATATAGTCAAGTTGGAAAGAGCGTAATAATTTGTGGCTCCGAATGTGTGTGTATGTGTGTGTGTGTGTGTGTGTGTACACATACACACGCACATATACACAGATACACAACATGGCAATCAGCTAAGCCACACACATACATGCACCATCCCCTAGCCGGGCCAGCCAATTTGATCCAATGTTACCAAGTGTGTACAGTGCTGAATGCAATTATCAGCCATTGTTGATGTTCCCTGTCCATTACCCAGTGGGTGCCTTGCAATGTGAAAGAGTGCAACTGGCCAGCATTGGGAGAGTCCTCAGAGTTCCTGGAGCAATGGATGAAATTTCTCAACAAATGAGATGAGATGTTGATTCCTGGTCTGTAATATGTGACCTGAGTCGGCCGCAGGGAGTAGCTACTGCAAATTACAGCGGAATGGAATGGATCCTAACTGTTTGGTTCACATGCAAACAGAAGTGAACCAGTCAGTTACCAACTCTCCCCTCTCATCCTTATGGCTTTATGGCCTTGCTCCCCTCTCTCCACTAACAGCTTGCAGGTAGTGGACCACTCAACCTCTTACTCCCCTTTAAAAGCAGCAAGGTTCTCTCTCCTCTTCCTCAAGCAAGTAACTGGCCTCTCCCGCTTCCTCCTCCATTCCCTCTCTAACAAGCAGTGGGCCCTTCTCCCTTTCTCCACCCAGCCTTCAGAGTAGTTGGCTGTTCCCTCAACTGCAATCAGCAGGTCACCTTTTTTCTCCCTTCTCTTTACAAACAACCTGCCTTTCCCTTCCTCACTACCAAGCATTTTTTCCAACAGCAGCCCTCTTGATCCTTGTGACACTACACCCCATATTCATCATAGTGGTATGGTTATGATATGATGATGACATAATTATAATGCATCTGGTACAAGATCGGTCTTGTAAGGTGTCATTGGAAAAGTTATGATTTGCTGAATATGATTATCCTATTTGTATGCATGTATCATTTCTGTATCTGAAGTTATGAATATTGACTACGTATCTGTAATTCAAATGTGCTTACTCTGGATAACACCCACAGATAGCCTTTCAGGTACAAAAATGAAGAAGCTAGACAGTGTTGATGGCCCGTCAGCAAAGACAATGGACTATGGAAGAGCTTAGCCCTCATGTAAACATCTCAGCCAGCCTGTAAGTAATGGCTGCTATTACTCAGCAACGGCATGTGACCAGACCGCATGATACTAAACTGCATTTTGGGTACCTGTATTTTTCCACAAACAGGGCTGGAAACTAAGTTTGGAACAAAGGGTTCCTGCCATATGGTAAAGCTATATAAGGTGGGCCTCACTAGGGCCCTCACTAGCCATCTAGGGGCCTCACTCCCCACAGAAGGACACTTCTGGAAATACCTGAGGAACAAAGACTGCACTGTTTTTCAACAGCAGCCATCTTGATCCTCCATCCAGCAGACTTATCATTCCCTAGGAAGGGATAGAGGGAATGGGGCTGTGAAAGCAGCTGACCCAGGACTATTGGAGCAGAGGATGGCTTCTGCACAAGAGGGGAGATTTACATGAACCCCTCAATGCACAGTTCTTGGGGTACTGTTCAGCCCCACTGCACCTTTAGATGCAGATGTTCATCTTGTGCATTACCATTCTCAAGACTGAAATCAGGTAAAGGGAGCCTTTAAGATCGCCTGTGCTGGGAGTCACTCTCTGCGTCATTTACTGTCTGTCTTTGTCTCTGAATACAAAGCCAGCTCTTTTCTCAGGAAATGTGCCAATCGCTGCGAAGCTGTCTGTACATGTCCAGTATGTCATTAGCCTATGCATGCTCTGTTGCAACTTTGCTGTTGCTGTGAAAAGGGCAGGAATCCTCCCAAAATGAGATCTTGCACTTCAGTGTTTAACACCCCTCTCACTGCCAATATATCGATTTTCTAAACCCAGCCTGCTGCCTGTTCAGGGAGCCATGTGTAATGAGTTTGGTGGGCTCAGAGCAGTGCCCAAGTGGCCTGTGTTGTGCAAGTGAATGGCTCTGTCCAAGAGCATGAGCTAGAAAGGCTCCAGCCACACTACACCATTTCCCATGTCCTAAAACACTTTTCAATAACCCTTTTAAAACACTTTTGCCTCATCTACAAAAGCTGGGGCTGGCAACACAAGAGTGTCACCTGAAATCAGTTCCAACCAAGGTGAAAACTGTTTCAGGATCTGTGAATTGGTGTTCTCTGGAAGGGCCCTGAGCATCCATATAATAAAAATCACCAGCAGTAACTGGTGCAAGCACCCTCGGCAAAGAGGCCAAGTGACTAGGTCGGGAGACTGAGTTTCTTCTAGGCAGACGCTCCAGCTCAGCTCTGAGGCATACTGACAGTAGAATGTATTTGGCATCTCCAAATATTCTGGATAAGCAGGACTGTGCTGTACATTACAGCAATGGTCTTCATAGCTTCCAGCAACCCTTCCTGTTTTCAGCACTTAATAACACAATCAGCTTGCTCTGAAATGTTGCTCTCCAATTAATAAGTTTAGTGTCAAGCTAATAACAGAGGCCTCACAGGCCTCAGGTGAGGCATGTATTTGGGAATATAAATTGTGCTGCCACAAATGCCTCCACATTGTTGCAGCTATTGTTGTAACCACTGCTTGCTCCCTCCAGGGGGCCCATAGGGCAGTGCTCCTCTGAACAGAGCTTGGAGCTCCCTGAATTGGCTCAATTGTCCTCAGGCCTCTTTTCTCTCAGTCTTTTTGTGCGTTTCACTGGTGCCTTTAAATTGTCACGTGTGCCTGTCTGAGCAGTACTGGGTGAAGCTGTAGTCACACCCTGACAGTCTGAGCTGGACCAGGAGAATGGGGATGTTTGGTAGCTTGGAGAGGGTTATAGGTGTTTGCCCCTTTTGGGGAGTGGGATGGGTTTCGAAGGGCCAAATTGTGCCTTTGCCACTGATGGGGAGCGTGGAAGGTTTGGCAGCTGGGAAAAGGGAGGGGTTCCATTCTTTTGTCATTGAGGGTTTGATGGGATGGGAGAGTGCTACTTCTCACTGGGGTATGGGAATGCCATGGAACTGGGCCCCACAAACACTAGATCCAGTTCTGTAATTAGGTGGTAGAGAGGGTTAACACTCCAGCAGGAGCCCAGAGAGCTGAGTTCAGGTGTATGGCTGGAATTCAAGTGACGACAAGTTTGGCACACTCAGCCATTCACTAATGGCACTGTGTCAGTGTCCCACCACGCTCTGGATAAGTTGGACGTTTCCAACCAAAAACCATCCAGGGCTGCGAGCCAGGATTGAGGTGCATCATCAAAGCTCACTGAGAGACGTGAGAGCACCTGCCAGCCCCAGGCCAGCTTGTAGCCAGGCCTTCGCTTTCATAGGCATTAGGTTCACTTTCAGTCTGAAACATTAAAAAATGCATCTGGCTTTTTAGCAATGAGATTAAGTTGAAACCCCAGACCGGAAGCCTTAATTATAACAGATTTGTGTGAAAGTTGCCAGACTTCCCTCTACTCTGTGATGGTGGCTGTGCCAGAAGTCTGCTTTTTGTCACAATAGCAACTGTGTTAAGTTCGGCAAAGTAACTAGGTCAAAGATGCAGAGGCAGAACAGAGATCACTGATTACAGCTAATGACATCCTGCATGGCAATGCAGAAGGATAGCACAATCATTGCAGGGTTCTTCCTGTAATTAAAAGGTAACACATCCATCTCTCCCACTCCCAGTGTGCACTGCTTGGAACAGATACAGCTGCATTGCCAACTTTTATACATTTCACCGAATGCCTGCTCTAAGGCAAGGCTATGGAATGAGCAAAATCAGAGAAGAGCACATGGGGGGGGAGTAAACTCAAAAGAATAATTTGAATTACTCATTCACGCTGCCGAGTTCTAAATTAACTCTAACCACTGGGGAAAAGACTTGGGTGTCATTGCGGGCAGCTCTCCTAAATATGCAGCCTGAGTATAACCAATCAACCAAAGTGCTAAAATGCATAAGGAATGGGGAATAATACCAAATATATTATAACACCATTCATAATGCAATAGTACACCCTCACTTGGAATACTGTTTTCTGTTCTAATCACCCCATTTTCCAAAGGATATTGCAGAAACAGAGGAAAGTGCAAAGATGACGAGTGATAAGATTGTCGATGTGAACACAGATTGAAAAGCCTGGGACTCTTGTTAAGAGAGGAGACAAACAACAGAGAACATGCTAATGGGATACAAAACTATGACTGGGAAAGAAGAGGTAAATCAGGCACTCCTATTTATCTTCTCTCATAATTCAAGAACAAGGCATCACATTTAAAGCTAATAAGAGCAAATGCATTTTTGACTTGATACATAATTAACCTGAGAACTTATTGCAACAAAGTACTATTGATGTCAACTGCATAGTAGAATTCACTATATGGATAACCAGAACATCCACAGTTCCATGAAATATGATTAAAACCCAAGGATATAAACCTTCATGCTTTAGGATATAAAGTGACCATTAATTGAGTTTAGGAAGAAACTTCCATTCCAGGCATGTTACTCACTAGCCATCCACTACAAGGTTCTTCAGAGGAAGATGCAAGTAGATGATACCAGACATCACCAGAGACCAGATACTGGGCTACATGAAAGAGTATGGCAATTCCTATGAAAGAACAGGTGAGCCTGTAATGGCGTCTCAGACATGGAATGTACATAACTCTGCACATAGGATGAAACTATTGCTCTGTCCATATTCTTTCTCTCTCTGTGCATAAGTCTATATAGTGATATAGCCATATGTACATCTAAATATAGAAAGGAAATGAGTGCAAGACAGACACCTTGACTACACCATCATGGACAATGTAAACCTCTTATTTTTCAGGAGACACAAACGAATACAGGACACAGACGAGACAGGATAAAGCAAAGACCCCAGCAGATTGTGAATGGTGGACAGAAGTTAAGTATGGTGACTATCCAGTGGAACTGACTTTTGTTGGCCTACCCAGTCATTGCACCAATCCTATTGCTCTGTAGAGTAACCCTGAATTTGTGAATAGGGTTATATAACCACCCCTCTGAAATTCTAGTCAGTCCCTAACCAATGAAAATATAGAGTCTGCCACTGTCCATGTGCTGCTTATTATACTTACACCAGACCAGAGTGGGCGCCTGCAGATCAGTTATCAGGTATCTTTTTATTAGTAGTATAGTTGTAAAAATGTTATGATTTACTAATTTTTTTTTATTTCCCACTGGTAAGGTATATATAGTATATATACACAGTATATAAACATATGTAGACTACATTTGGCATATGTCCACAGAGAATGTTAGGACATATGGAAATTATTTCATAGGAATATTGAAATTATGCCTTATATCACTTTCATAGGTAACATGTAAAAACTGCAAAATGTAACATTATGGGAAATACCATTCAGCCAGACACACTGGGGGACAATTCAATAGACTTTACTTCAAAATCAACCACATGGAACTCCAGAAAAGGGCTCTAGCCAAGATTTCCTGACTAGTGATTTTGGGTGCCCAACCTGAGATACTGCAGAAATATCTGGGGCTAATAGCTCTTTCTCCCCATCACAAATAGCCCTTAGATTTGGGCAGTCCTTTTCCTTCCTTGAAAATCTGGCATTGCATTCTAGACATTATACTCTAGATAATCCATTCAGAGAATAACCCCATAATAAAGGAAGAGGATATTTCAGATTAGTCTCCAGGCAAAGCAGATACTCGGCTTCTGTTCAACTACTGTATAAATACATTTTTATGCTTAAAGTTCCCTTTGCCTCACTAAGGCCTCTGCACAACATTAGGATGCATTTTTTCTTGCTTCCTGCTCCAATCCCATTGAAAATAGGTGGGGATTTCAGGCGCACTGAATATAATTACCCTAAATCATCCCAAGAAGGAGTTTAGATAAAACCATCCAAATAAGGTTTTGATGTAAAGACTGGTTTGTGTCACCTGAAGAGAGAGGCCCCGTACACCACTAGACCTCAAAACTTCTACAGAATTCATTTTGTCAGCCAAGTGGCACATACCCCTCTCCTCTGTGCAGTGCAGAGTGGGAGCAAATTCAAGAATAATCTGCAGAAAATTGGACTGAAGGGCATGTGGTAACTTTCTCCACCACCAGCGAGTCACCTCCAGCCCCCCATCTACAGTCACAACATCCACGTGGGGGTGAGGTGTGTGCCTGGCCATGGGGAGGGAGTTAGGTAATAATGGCAACTCTGTCAGCTGTGCTCCCATCAGCCAGGATGGCATGAAACTGCACAGAAGTCCTGTATATAACCTGGGATCCATGGGGTGCTCACTGAAATTTCCACAGACCTCCAGGCAACACCAGGAATTGTGATCTAGCCCCATTCCCTACACCACAGTTATTTCCCTGATCCCAAGGGGATGATGCTGTGAGCCAGTGACTCAGCTTTGCAGGGTGTGCTCCCTTTCCATGCCCACAGGAAAGGCTGCATATTGGTTATTCCCCTACAGTCTGACCACAATCACATGCTCAGATTCTAAAAGATATTTGAAGCAAACCTCATTAGCTTGTAATAAAGGGCAAGTGCAGCAGCTCCCTATGCAGCGTGTGTATAGACAGCAGAAGGTTAAAAATCCACATATAAAGGAGTCAGCTTTGTACAACCACCTGCAAAGACCTTATTGGCCTGAAGCTAAACTGCAGTGCCACTTGTGACAGGTTTGGTCACAGAGATCCCCTTGGGACTGTCACCTGGTGTGCTGAAATTACCTCTGAGCCCATTTCCCCTGCCAGCTTGGGACTCCAGAACCCTGCCTCATTGAGCCAGACACGCTAGCCTGCTGCAACACAGACCCAGGGTCTGGACCACACCACCAAAGCTGCAGGCTTTAAGTGAAAACAGCTTAACAGGTTACCTGCCTCCAGCACCCAGCTCCCAATGGGATCCAAACCCCAAATAAATCCGTTTTACTCTGTATAAAGCTTATACAGGGTAAATTCATAAATTGTCCACCCTCTATAACACTGATAGAGAGCTATGCACAGCTGTTTGCTCCCCCAAGTATTAATCACTTACTCTGGGTTTATTAATAAACAAAAGTGATTTTATTGAGTATAAAAAGTAGGATTTAAGTGGTTTCAAGTAATAACTGACAGAACAAAGTAAGTCACAAAGCAAAAATAAAACAAAAACACACAAGACTAAGCCTACTACATTAAGAAACTGATTACAGGTAATATCTCACCCTCAGAGATGTTCCAATAAACTTCTTTCACAGACTAGACTCCTTCCTAGTCTGGGCCCAATCCTTTCCCCGGTACAGTCCTTGTTAGTTCCAGCAGACATCTCAGGTGGTAAGCAGGGGTTTTCTCATGGCTGGGACCCCTTTGTCCTGCTCCATCCCCTTTTATAGCTTTGGCACAAGCTGGGAATCTTTTGTCTCTCTGGGTCCCCACCCCTCCTTCTAAATGGAAAAGTACCAGATTTAAGACGGATTCCAGTATCATGTGACATGGTCACATGTCCGGTGAGACCCCAGCCTCCAGGCTGCAGAGGGTGTGCAGGGAGGTACACAATTCTACAAATTCTATGATCAGGTTCTCCAATTATATGGAGCCTGTGGCCCCTTACCCTGCCTGCAGCCAATTGCATGAATTCTATTTACCAAATCCCCTTCCTAGTTCCCTGCGCAATGCCCTTTAACTCAGGGGGAATATCAGCCACTGTGTGCAATGCTGCCTGTGCCTTACATCTAAGCAACGTCCACTCATCCTGCTCCTCACACACCCGCAGCGTCACAAGCAGGACTTAACCCTTATACAAAACGCCTTTATTATCCTCTCAGGTGCCATCCCCCAGGCAAACATGACAAGAGAGGCTGCTACACCTGACTGAAATGGAAACATCTTTTCCCCCCACAATACTTGGGGTTGGCTTTCAGGAGAGACAGTTTTGGCCTAACTCTGCTCCCATTAAAGTCAATGGGAGTTTTACTATTAGCTTCAATGGGAACAGAGCTAGGCCAAGGCTCAGTGCTTTCAAAAATCCCACTCCCACTGCTCTGGGCCTGGTTCCATAAAGAGTAACTTTAGCTGTAGCACTAAAAGGGCCTGTTGTACAATCTTGCTTCGCTATCTCTGAAAAGCATAAGATGTCCGGATCATTTGTACAGCGAACAGCATTATCCTTCCCGGGCAGCTCCGGAAAAAGAGATTTTCCTTCACTGACTGGACTTCTACAAAGATTCACAGCAACAACAAAGGACAAGCTCCAAAGGGCAGTATTTAATTCGTGCCAGGGCTGAGCCCTGGCATCTGTAGACTTGGCAGTTCACAGCCCAGGCACCTCTGGGCTTGCTGCACCAGTTATGCACGTAAAAAAATTGCTTGAGCCCCAGCACCTCTTTCATTACAAAATAAGCTCTTGGGCAAACTCTATATCTACAACCCTCACCACAAGGTGTCCGTGCAGTAGGTGTTAGCACACTGGCTAGCTATGCACTTGTTTGCTCTCCAGAAGACTTGATCTCTATAACAAGCTCTGCTACAGGAACCCCTTGAGTTCTTTGTTTTGATTTTCTGAGCGTATGGGGTGGGGGATAAGGGCAGGAGTCCCCTTCATCCAAGTCAGTGGCTAAAATCCACCCCAACAGTAGAAACCAAAAGTTGTTACCATCTGATGGTCTCTGTTCTCTGGCCTGGTTGAAATAAGTTTGGTAATCTCAGTCTAGAAGCCAGTGGACAAGCATTTGCATCAAACTCAAAAAACAAACCACCCGTCAGCACTAGTTGGCACCCAGGCTGTCAGTCTCAGCACCAGTTGCATGAGACATGGGTAATGAATTGTCCTTTCATTCCCCGAGGGCTCTCTTTAAGGGTATATCTACACTTGAATCGCAGGGTGTGAATGCAGCTTGTGTAGACATATCCAAGCCAGCTTTAACCTAGCTAGCTCAGGTACCTGAACAGCGAAGCTTCAGCAGCACACACACAGACACAGGCTAGCCGCATGAGTAATTACCATAAGTTCTGGGTGGGCTTGTACAGCCCAAGATGAAGCGTGAGCTGCTGCAGCTTCACTGTCCCTAAGCAGATTAAAAACTTGCCCAGGTATGTGCATGTGACTGCAAGGTAGGCACACAAACAGTCAGGGCTGAGTCACATTGGCAGGGCTGTGGGTGGAATCCTGAGCTGCTGCTGCTTGTGCTCTCTTTACAGGTTCCTGGAATAAAAGCCTTGGATCTCCTGGGTTGTCAGGCAGCATGTTCAGTTGGACCATAAGTCACTGGGCACAATGCATGAATTGCTGGGTGAAGTTCCATGGCCTGTGTCATACAGGAGGTCAGACTAGATTATCACAATGGTCCCTTCTGACCTCAGAATCAATGACTCAATCTTTTGAAGGACCAGATATTCATATAAACATTTTTTAAATGGGGGGGAGGGGTAAATAATTTAAATTTCAGGCTAAAGGAGATTCAGTCCCTTTAAACAGCAACCCTACTTCCCACAAGTGACAAGCACCAAACAAGGCAGGTGGTGACAAAGAGCTATCCCACAACCCAACCTGCCACTGAGACGCTCACCAACAAAAATGAGACCAATGTCAGTTCCATTCAGGGAGGGCTCTGAAGCGGAATTGTTGTGCTAGTTTCTCTACCCTTTGACTTGATAAACATATAATTGCTCCACTAAAGTAGAACGTAAATCTGATTGTCCCCCTTCACAGAGATATGGCTAATGACTTTTAGGGGAGTGCTTAATATTGCTATTTTGTGTTCCAAATTTGGGAATCATGAAGTTGCATACCCCTTAGAAACAAATGAGCAGGGTCTTTGTAACCATGCTAGTTATTCCTCTTGATGCTCAAACTATGGCTTGCCATCTTACTATTATTAATATTACAGTAGTGCTTAGGGGCCCTAACCAAGATGGAGGCCCCTTTGTGTTAAGCATTGTGCACACACAGTACGAGACAGGCCAAGCCCCAAAGAGCTTACAATATAATAGACAAAATGGGGCCCAGGTTGGTGAAGTGACTTGCTCAAGGTCAGTGGCAGACCCAGGAATGGAACATGGGTTTCCTGAATCTCTCTCCAGTGCCACATGAAACCACATTGCCTTTCAATTCTCCTGCCAGTTCCTTGGCTTTGGGGATTAATCAAAGAGCATATTTAGCATCCCTTCCTCCTTGAATGATTTCTGATTCTTAAATTAAGAGAAGCCTTTGAAAAAGAAAGCAAAAACCAAACCAGGCCTTTTCAGAGAAGTGCAGTCACAGTGGGAGAAAAGAGGACTCCTATGTTTTCAAAAGGATCGTAGGTGATTTAGTCTCATATCTTCCATTAAAATCATGGGAAGTCATGTGGATAGATCCCTAAGCATCATTTGGTAGAAGTTGAAAGGTTAGTAAGTATGTTCAGTGCTATCTGCATTGAACCAACCCTGCACTGCACAGGGCACCATTAAAATCTTGACGCTTACCAGTTGCAAGAGTTAAAAGTTATGGCAGTACTTGGCAAGGTAAATACCACAGCAAAGTAAACTTCGCAGTTTTAAAAGCACCTCCAGATCAACATAATATTTATTACCCTAATTTTGAATGACAACCCAAATTTTCAGCAGGCCTCTACACATGTTGGCACATCTGTTTACGTGCACAAAAACCCACTCTGCTGAAAACCCGGCTGAAAACTGGGATCTAGGGCGCTTACTACTCTTTAATGGCTCATTACAGATCTTACTTCTTCATGCACAAGCAGGAGATTTTCTTTTTGCATACCCAATCAGCTTATGTTTGCTTGTGTAAACCACTCTTCAGTGTGCAGCTTACAAGTGGTATAGGTGTCATGTTCAAAGCACAGGTTTCTGATTAAACGTGATAAGGAACATACTGGTCCTCCTCCCTCTTAAAGAAATATGCCTTTATGTCCAACTGCCCCCAACCAATCAGCAAACGTATGATTATATAGTGGTTTCAATAAATTAATTAGGTAATTGATGGCTAGATATTAAATTATTGAAAGGAGTATTTTGTTAATAAAATACAAAATGGATTAAATCTGATGGGCAAGAAACAATGTTACAGAATGTGGATCGGTACTTAACTGACAGGCAATTATCAGCTACTGTGTATGTGTTATGGCAAGATTACATGCAGCATGAGATTCTGTCTCTCTCTCTGAAGTTTGCTGTTGACATCTCAGAGTGATGTCAGTGTTTGCTTGCTAAAGCTTTTCTGAAATTCATCCTTGAAGTGCGACTGAGAACGTCTTTTGATAGAGGGACATTTAAAAACATGACCTTTTGGAGGGGAGGAGGCTGAGGGGAGAGATCTGATTTCCATTCATTCCATGTTTTCCCCCCTACAATCACTAACTGAAAGCGGAAACAAGCATCATCATCATTATCTCTGATTTGTGCTAGCAGACACCCTTAAGCCAATCAGAAGTGTATTTCATTGTTTGATGGAACACAAAAGACCCTCTGTTTGGAAAGTTCAAGAAAGAAAACTCAGACCTTGTGGCCTGGTCCCAAAGATTGAAACAGAGGCTGAGATGGTTTCAAAAAGGGCCAGATCCAATGCCCTTTGAAGCCAATGTGAATGCTCTCATTGACTTCAATGAGCTTTGGATCAAGCCACAAATGCACAAAACGAAGTAGCTATAAAAAAAAGTAGCGAGAAGTAGAGGGGAGTTTTAAGCAATGTAGTGGCCAATCTAATCTTCAGGTCATGGTCATCAGTGCAGTGTATTTTTGTGAAGTCTGAGAAACAAGAATTTTCATAAATTTTCCTAGGTCAGGTTACTCCATTAGACATCAGATTTTAAATTAATCTGCAAGCATTTTCCACTAAAGATACTATTCACACCCGCATAATGTTGATCCCATTTACAGTATCTACCAAGGTGTGGCTCACAAAAGAAAAAAGGTTCCTACTGCTGGGTTTAAAGCACCCTTATTCATTTAAAAATGTTCACCATTAAAAAAAAAAAAAAAAAAGACTAAGATCAGAAACAAAATACAATTTCTGTCAGAAAATCTTGTTTCAGCATAAAGGATGCACTCTACATTCGTGTGCAGAAATCTGAGATACAAGACCTACCCAGAAGAACTTTACAGCAATCCATTCTTCAAACTGTGCAAAGATGACAAAAGTGGGTAGGTTCCAAATATTAAGCTTAATTTGCTCTGTAATCTGTTTATTTTCTCATTACAGGAGAGAGACATGGTAACATCCAAAAAGAAAGAAAAACAAACAAACAGTTTGCTGAAGCCTATGACTTCAATGCTTGAATAATGATCTTGGATATAATCATGAATGTTGCTATGGTTTTTAAATTTTTTTGTTATCTATAAGTCCTCCCATAAAATTGCATTTTCCTGGAGTGAAGTCCCTTCATTAGAACTTTTTTTTAAAAAAAAAGCACATTTGCGGTCCCTTGCTCTCAATTCAATAAAGAATCAAAAAGGTTCTTTATTCAGAAAAAGTACAATGTTTCCCCCCCCTCTTTGCCTAATAGAATCCAACTGTTGGAACATGACATCATTCCCTAGAGCCACGGATTTCAAACGAACACAGTCATTCAGCTTGAAGTAAACATCACGGAAAAGCATTTAAAGAAGATAAAAAAAAATAAAAGGGAGCTTTTATTACCTGAAACTTGCAGCATTTCCCTTTCCACTCCATTCTTGATTTTGTATTTCCCAGACAAAACTTTGTCCTATTAGCTGGGGCACTGAAAAACCAGTAGTTTCGGGTCTAATACCTGCTGTGCTTCCCACAACTCCTTCATATGACCTTTCACAGCACTGATTCCAGCTAAAATGATTGCAAGGAACACAGACTGGCCGAATCAGTTGTCATGGAGATCTCTCTTACTCACTCACACACACACACACACAGTCACAATTCTGGGAGGCACCCATGAAACTGCATGCCTTTTCATCAACGGAGTTTTTCAGGCATTCCACCCCTCCTCCCAACCTCTCCTTGAGTCAATCTGAGGAGCTGAGCTTTGTTTGGGAATTGATTGTTGCAGTTATAAAGATATTGCCTTTTCAAAAACAACACAGTGCTTTGTGGACTTTTTCCCTGGGAAGGGTAGTTTGGTTGCAAAAGTCTCAAAACAAAAACAAATCTGTTGTATTCTAACCTGGGACATTATTTGTCTTTGTTCAGCTTACAATAAATTTGATATTTGCAGTGCTGAGGCTTTGTGAAAATACAATCATGCAGATTACATGAAAAGCTCTTGGCACAGACTGCCAGCTTACCTCGCTGTTTGCCCAGTACCTTGTCAGCGGCTTAATTAGTGCAGGTATTCATGGTGGCCAAGACAGGATTTCCTGTATTCTTTCATGTTTCTGTAATGAAGAAGAAAAATCTGTGGATCAGGAATGTACAAAGGTTATGAAATAGAAGAGACGATCTTTACCTCTCAAAAGACCTTCATTTCCAGAGCCATCACTGTAACTATCCGCCAAGATTACCTACCTTCCACACAAATTTACTGCCCACCCCCAATTTTATCGTGTCCTGCATGAATTGGAGTTCCCCATTTTGGGTATTTGTCACACATTGTATTTCCCATTTAGGACCTTGGCAGGATGAGAGGGATACAGACAGTCAGCATTATGCTGGTTACAACTTAACCGATATTTGTGTACGTGCAGATCGATGTCAATGTCTGTGGATGTGTAGACACATTCTCTTTCCCCCCCCTTCCCATTGACCAATAACAAAAAAAACCAAATTTAAAATCTGAAAGCCAGCTTCAAAATCAAACACTTGTTACTTTACATGAAGACAGCAATGACAAAAGATTACTTTTCCTTTCTTAAAACCAAAGGCCCCAAAGTATTCACAGCGCCCACTTATATAGAAATCACATACAAAAGATTTAACTGCATACCTCAACATTAATTCATATTTTCAGTTAACCTGAGAGAGAGGGAGAGATTTTAACCTTTTTCTCAAAGATCTATTTCACAGCCTTGAAATCCAGCCTTCTGGTAATATCACAGTTCTGAAATGGACCTTTTGTTGCTACCTTTCATGGAATTTTTCTTATAGCCATTATATAATTAAACAGGTTTTACCCCAAACCCACTGCCACCCAGTGAAACCAGAGCTCTATTTCACAGCAATCATATCAGAGAGAGAGAACTCAGTAGAACTGCTAAATAAAGCGTCTTTGCTGCCACCATGGCTGTAAAATTGATTTCAAGCATAAATAAAAACACACCAATTTTTTTCCCATGACAAAACACAGCTAGAGAGGTGTCCCTTTAAATGTCTGGCAGTTTCACATAGTACTCACAGTGACAATCTTGGTTGTGATCAAGACAAAAGTACTCTTGGGAGGTTTTGTTAAGCTTCTAGTCAGTAAAAACAAAGGTAGCTGATCCTGCTGTCATTGAAACTCACTGGGAACTTTAACTTAAGTGGGAGCAGGATTGGGATTTTCAAACTTTGCATTGTGGCTTGCAGACTTCCTCTTTTGAGGATTTAATTGGAGACAGTCGGTGAAAGTTTTAAAAGCTCCATAAAAAGCATTTGAGAGGCTGTGTGATTCCAGTTTGCACAGTACATGCAATATAGGCAACACTCCCCCTAGAGGACATAAAATGTGAAGCTGAAACATTTAGCAAGGGAGCATAAAGTAAGTACAACACTTAATCCATTTTTCCCCATTATCATGTCCATTCTGATGTTATGATCCTCCATACTTAGTGCATGAGGAGACATTTTAGGATCCTGAAACAACTTTCAGGGCCCATGAAACAGACTATTCCAATCAACAACTTAAAACAGTATAGACATTTGTGACCATTCTTATCTTATCCAGCAAATGCCACACAAGAAAATTATTATAGACAGTTGCCAGATCATGGTAACCAAGGCAGCTAGCTTTATACATGGGTGGATACAAAAAGATCCCAATACATTTGTGTGTGTGTTTTGTTTTGTTTTACAAACTCTATAAAATATCTGTTAAAATTATTTTTCTGTAATATATGTGGCATACAAAGAATACACAATGGTATGGTGTGTTTTAAATGTCTTATGGATGAGATAGACAGACAGAAAGTTGCAGTATAAAGGTTTCATGGACCTAAGTTTGGGAAGTCCACATTTTTCATGAATGGCAAAGCCACTAGTTATCCTAGATTGGGGTAGTCAATTATTTTTTGTCAAGGTCCAGCTTTCTTGGTCAAGGTATAGTCAAGGTCCAGAATCCAGAGAAAATAATTTAAAAACAACTATAATAATATAATAAATAATAATAATAATATAATTAATAATAACTCCTTTATAGTGCAGAATGCTGGGGAATAAGAAAGTATGACATGTCCAAACTGTCTTTATTCCATACAACCTGCCTCAGAAAATTTTGGCCCAGAACAATCTCAAACCAAGATCCGTTGACACAGTGCAGCCAAGAGGCTCTGAGCACCATCATTGCCAGGAGGCATTGGAGATGGATCGGTCATGTGCATCGAATAGAAACTGATTCCATCACCAGAGTAGCAATAAGATGGACACCTGAAGGCAAGCAAAAACGAGGCCGCCCAAAAACAACATGGTGAAGAGCTGTGGAAGCCGAGCTGAAAAACCTGGGGCACAGCTGGGGAACCATTGAAAGACTTGCCAGAGACAGACAGGAGTGGAGGAGCTTTGTCACTGTCCTAAACGCCAGAGGCGTAATAGGAACATGATGATGATGATGATGATGAATAAGTAAATAAAAAGATTTCGGGATCCATTCAAAAGCGCCTGGTCCGGATTTAGTCTGCGTATTGACTACCCTGTCATAGGTTATCCTAAACAAATGCCAATGACACATTTAAACAATGTTGCACCATTCTGCATTCTTTATATTTCACAAATATTGCAGAAAAATATGTTTTAGAAATATTTTAGGGAAATTTTTAAAAATTGTATTGGGATGATTTTTGTACCTCCCACCTACGAAGTCAGCTACTTCAGTTAGCCATGAGTCCTACCGTATAGCATTCAGAGGGAGCCATGAAAACCTCCTAAAAATGACCTAAATAGCTTTGAATCATAAAAATGTCAAAACTTTAAAAAGCTCCAATATCTCAGACCATTCCAGAGTAAAGAGAGAGTGTCAGTCTTCACTGGGAAGCAGGGAGCCTACCCATCAAAATGGCACAGAGCCCTACAGGGCAGCAAGAACATTGGACTATGGAGTCATGACATTTTTAATGTCTAGAAAAGCTACCACTGGTCCAACACTGAATTATACCCATTATTGGGCACAGGCAGGTGTAATCTTGGACGGGGGGAGGGGAGGGATTCTCTCTTTTTTTTAAAAAAAAAAAAGATGAATGTTTGAAGCGGCTTAGGAAACTATAATAAATCTTGGGGAGATAGATTAGTGTGGAGGTCAAATCTCATTTATCTATGTGAGTATTTATTTCTATGACTCCCATCAACATAGTATATGAGCACACGATAAATAAATGCATCATGCACAGCTCTATATTTTATCACATGGCTTTGCAATGTATCACATGAAGATAACTTCTATATATAGGGCGCGTGTGTGCACGTGTTAGCATTTATACTGCTCTACAAATTTTCTAAACATTATACTGACGCACAGAGTCAACAGTTAAAGACAGAACAAATGCAGTAGTTAAAATACAGCATGCATAGCCAAATATTTACGTATACTAGAGAACAAACATTGTGGGACAAATTCTGGCACCCAGCATGAAACCACCATAAATGACCCCCAAACAAGCACACATTAATGAAAGTACTCAGGCTACCATAAGCCCCTTGCAGAGCCCTCCAACATAACTCTGGCCAATAGCAGAAATAATCTGCTCAGGTTCAGAGGGGAGTGGAGGTGGGGCTGACAGAACAAGCATGCACTAAAACATGGATCACGTCCCCTGACTTCTAAGCCTGATCCCAGAACATTTCTTCGTGGCTTAGCCACTGATGACATGTCTGCTGGCCTCTCTGTGACTCTGCAGGAAAGCCAGAATCAGGACAATTTCCATCCTAAAGTTCACCACTTGGTCATGGCTTTTTGGGTGTGAGTAGATATGCACCGCCCAAGCCAGAATCTGAGCCTGTAGTGACAGGAAACTAGAATGAGCAACAGAAATATAGTAAAGTAGTTATACAAGGTGCTAGTGTAACCCACACACCTTCTGGATGTGGTGCTCTGTCCCATCTAGTGGCATCGAGACCACTTAGAGATTAATGAGTCTGCTACAGCCTTAGCTAACAGGCATGTGGCTTTTAGCTCATGCAGTAGAGGCTCATGCACTAAGCTTTAGAGGTCCCAGGTTTGATCCTGCCTGCCGATAACCGGGGTCTGTCAGTGTTACAAGAGAAGTAGAGCACCACAACCAGGAGATGTGTGTCTTTCACTAGTAAATGCCATTAGGCTAGGCTGTAATGAAGGACCATGGTTTCTTGGTATATTGTGTGCATGAGCACTCAGACCACTAGAACTAGACAACCAATCCACTTATGGAGAGAGGGAGATTATATATGCTTTCTGCTTATTTCGGACACACATCCTATTCTAACTGGTTGAACAGGCCTCATGATATGCTCTGTGGTTCCAAGTACATAGTGTAGGACGCAGACACCAGAGGAGTGCATGCAGAAGCAAGTACTGCATGCATCATAAAGGATCAGAGCACACCGAGTGACTCCTCAGCAGTACGCATCTGGAGTCCATGCCAAGGAGAGCGAAAATTGAAATGTGATCTGCTTTTCCAGTGAGCATGATGGGCTGTGTTTCTTTGCTGAATGTTTTTTAAATAAAAAAAAAAAAAACAATCAGGAGCAGAAGATGCCACAGAAGTCAAATGATTCATGAAATCTTATTGTTTCAGCTAGGTGGGAACATGTGACATTAAGTTTGGGCTCTAAAGTATAGAAACAAAACAGGGCTGCAGGCAAACCTAATCACAGTGGCATGAGCAGTCTTTAGCTATGGAAACACCCAGCTCACCTATCGCATCAACTCAAAGACAGCCTGACGCTGTTTTTCTTTCTATGTATTTTAAAAGGAAATGAAATTCCACATAAAATGTTTAAATACAACTAAATTGACATAGCTGGATAATTTACAGCAACTCGGGTGTGAACTGGCACAGCAATATGGACTTCAATAGAACACCACCAATTCACACCAGCTGAGGAGCTTGCCTTCTATCCATAAGTTATGCTGATTTCTCCTGAGAAGCTGTGTTTTACAAAGAAATGTCTCTTTTTACACTCTGATTCAGGTGGAAGTCAGGTTTCAGAGTTGTAGCCGTGTTAGTCTGTATCAGCAAAAACAATGAGGAGTCCTTGTGGCACCTTAGAGATGAACAAATTTATTTGGGCATAAGCTTTCATGGGCTAGAACCCACTTCATCAAATGCATGGAGTGAAAAATACAGTAGGCAGGTATAAATATACAGCACATGAAAAGATGGGAGTTGCCTTACCAATTGGGGGGTCGGTGCTAACGTGGGCAATTCCCAACAGTTGACAAGAAGAGGTGAATATCAACAGAGGGGAAATTACTTTTTGTAGTGACCCAGCCACTCCCAGTCTTTATTCAGGCCTAATTTGATGGTGTCAGGTTTGCAAATTAATTCCAGTTCTGCAGTTTCTCGTTGAAGTCTGTTTTTGAAGGTTTTTTGTTGAAGAATGGCCACTTTTAAGTCTGTTATTGAGTGTCCAGGGAGATTGAAGTGCTCTCCTACTGGTTTTTGAATGTTACAATTCTTGATGTTTGATTTGTGTCCATTTATTCTTTTGCGTAGAGACTGTCCAGTTTGGCCAATGTACATGGCAGAGGGGCATTGCTGGCACATGATGGCATATATCACATTGGTAGATGTGCAGGTGAACGAACCCCTGATGGTGTGGCTGATGTGGTTAGGTCCTATGATGGTGTCCCTTGAATAGATATGCGGACAGAGTTGGCAATGGGGTTTGTTGCAGGGATTGGTTCCTGGGTTAGTGTTTCTGTTGCGTGGTGTGTAGTTGCTGGTGAGTATTTGCTTCAGGTTGGGGGGCGGTCTATAAGCGAGGACTGGCCTGTCTCCCAAGGTCTGTGAGAGAATTGGCCTTGTTAGCACTACAAAAAGTAATTTTCCCTCTGTTGATATTCACCCCTTCTTGTCAACTGTTGGGAATGGGCCACATCCACCCTGATTGAATTGGCCTCGTTAGCACTGACCCTCCCCCACTTGGTAAGGCAACTCCCAGCTTTTCATGTGCTGTATATTTATACCTGTCTATGGTATTTTTCACTCCATGCATCTGATGAAGTGGGTTATAGCCCACGAAAGCTTATGCCCAAATAAATTTGTTAGTCTCTAAGGTGCCACAAGGACTCCTCGTTTTAGTTGGAAGTCAGTTCTCTAGCTTGCTGAGTCAAGCAATGGAGCACTATAGTGTCAGTTACCAACAAAACAAGCCGACCTAAAGTGAACGTCAAAATCCCATTCTGATCCATTTTGGTCCTGATCCTGAGAGGTGGTGAGCAGCTGTGATTCCTACAGACCAGAGGCTCAGCAGATCACCATCAGGGTTTTTTTTGGGCAGGAATGGAAGTAAGGAGAAAAGACACTGAATCAATGCACCAACAAGTTTAATGTGATGTAAGCCAGGTTTCTTTTTCTTTGTTTGAAGGCCCAGTCCTGTAACTCCTTTGCACAGGAATCCCACTGACTTCAATGGGAGATCCACGGGGAGAAGGCTTGCCGTTTCAGGGTCCAATGCAGCAAACCCCTACTCACGTAAGTGTCACTGGTTTGCAGGATCAGGAACTTATTTTTAGCACTACAGTGCAGGAGTATTGCAGTAAGTGATGTATCAAAAGGTACATATAGCATACTTAGTGCCAATGGGACATGGGACAATGACTTTGCCTTTGTTAGGTACATGAAGCACAGTCTTGTATCTGTGCAGTACCTAGCACGTTGGAGTCCTGATCTGTGACTAGGGCTCCCAGGCACTACAGTAATATAAATAAATAAATAATAATAATAATTCTGGCATGATTGTTGCATTGCAATACAATTTTTTTAAGTATTATAAAAATATTACCTGATCCTTCTAACACTTAAGCATAGGATTGACTACTCATGTAGAGTGCCATTGGATTCAATGGCACTACATAGGTGTGGGATGGGGGGTCCTAGAACTCTCTGAACTTAAGTTCCTCCCCATTCCAGTGTCAATTTATTATCCTCAATATTTTCACAATAACTCATTCTTTTTAACAGTATAGTTAAAGATAATCATAACATTTTTTTTATAGCCCACCAAGGTCTGTGTTTGGATTACCACAGTAATTTCACTATCTCAACAAGCACATAGGAAATGACTAATCTTTGCTGTGGACTTTTTGATATTCTGCCCAGCACATTATGGTTTCACATTTCATTCCTGTTTGATCTCATTTTGCAGCTGAAAGCCTGGCACATAGGTGTTTGCCGGGTCAGGCCTTATTACTGGGCGCAGGGCAAAATTTTCAGAAGTTCCTAAGTGATGTAGGAACCTGTGGAACCTATTAACTTTCAATGATACTTGGGCTCCAAACTGTCTAAATCATTTTTTGAAAATCACTTAGGAACTTTTGAAAATTTTATCCACAGGGCTTACTACCACATTCCCCGAACTTCAAGAAAAACAGCCCTGGTAGTAAACTCTACACATACTGCAGGATTGGACTGCTAGTCATTTAGACCTGATTCAGCATAACACTTAAGCACATGCTTAACTTTAAGCACATGATTAAGTCCTATTAACTTCAATGGGACTTAAGCACATATTCCAAGTTAAACATGTGCGTAAATGTTTTGCTGAAGTGGGGTCTTAAGTAGTATAGTATGTTTAAAAAAAGAAGGAAAGGGCTCTTATTTGGCTTTAAAATAGTATTTGGTGAGATAACAGGGCATATTCTTGATTTTAAATAGGTTAATGAAGTTGAAAATAAACTGCTGAGCAAGGAATGGAATAATCCCATTATTTAGGTTAATAAAACCTGGGCAATAAGGAAGATTAACTAACTTAAATACCCTGTTCTTTGGGACTAACCCAACACTCTGATTCATTAAAACTGACGTACACAGTATCTTAGGCTGTCACAAATTGGCACCAGAGGTTGTAAAGATCAAGAGAGCTGCAATTCTTTTAATGAAATGGCCCTGAAGTGCATCCGAAGAAGTGGGATGTAGCCCACGAAAGTTTATGCTCAAATAAATTTGTTAGTCTCTAAGGTGCCACAAGTACTCCTGTTCTTATTGTGTCACCTTGATTCACAAGGGACTACCTGCAATGGGAGCTACTACTTGGGGGGGCTAGAGTGTAATTTAAATATCTGCCTTGAGAAGGGGACTGTGAAAGGCTACATCACCTCACCACCCCAGAGAATGAACTGTGACTCAAAGAGGCACCATTTCTGCCCTGCTCCTCAGTTGATGTGGGGAGGGGGAAGGAAGTTAACTCAGACTCTTTCATGGAGCATCTTACTCCTCCTTTCTGTGTACTTGGCCTGCAACTTTGGCTGGCCACTAAGTTGGGTGGAGCCAGGGCTCTTCCCTCTCCCCACCTCCCTCCACACACTTGATCCCAGGGGTAGCAGGAAGTATTGGGAAAATCACCACTGTTCTCCCCTGCCTCCCACAGCTGGAGTCACAATTTGAGCAGGACTAAGCAAGGGTGTAAGAAGAGGGAGGCCCTTACTGCCCTGCCCAGCTGAGCAAGTGCTGTGACAGTCTAGTCCAATAGGAGTGAGAGTAGCAGAATCTGCTGCTAAGGATGTACTTGGATGGGATAGGTTTTCTAAATCAAATGCTACATTGAACACATTCTCAAATTGAGGTCTATGGAGCCCTCCCTGGGGAACACAGAATGAATGAAGCATTGTAAGAACCAAGCCATGGAGGACGAGGGTTTTGGAAGGGACGGAGCACCTAAGAAAGGATGTTCACTTGGGTATTGGGCCAAAGGCTGAAGAAGGTTGTAGGACCACAGCTGTAACTGTGTTGACTCTGTAGAGCTAACATGAGTAAGAGTTTAGTTTAGTCAGCACAGCACAGCAATAAACACAGGGAATGGGTCGATTGAGTAAGGTGGGACCATTGTTCCAAGTAGAACAGGTGTTTTTTTTCATACAACTTCCTCTTCTACACACAAAATATAAATGTCAGAGACTCTGAGGTTGGCTGTCCAGTAAATATCAGCATGTTTACATAGGATGATCTCATGCAATAGCACTACACTCTCTTTGAACTGAAAAAGCAAAAAACAACTGCAGTGCATTTTGTGGTTTGTTTTGATAGTCAGTTATAAAAGTGCACTGGGAAGTTTACACAACCTCTGATGACTGGGCAGATGCTATCTTCAAAAGTCTTTTAGGAAATAGACATTGGAGGTAAAAGGTCAGCCTGATGTTACCATTTTTTAAAAAATTATTTATTTATTTTTGCCAAGCGATCACTTGTGTGTGGGATAAAGGAAATAAAGCACTGGAGTTATTTTAGACATGCCTTGAGTCACAGAGCTGACCTGTGTGACCATGTGAACTGCAAGCAACGTGCAGAAGGGCTCTCATGGGACTCTGCCTCACATCATCAGAAAGGAACAGTATCTTACACGGCAACTCAGATTGACTGTTCAAGCCACCTACACTATTCAGCATTTGGAACAATAAAACATCATGTGTTTTCTTAGGCATACTATGAGTTTGTCTTGCATATTGTCAACCAGGAAACAATCATAACAGCAGGGAGGTTTCCCAGCTGTAGGCAACTTCTCTTCTTGGTTTTGGATAGTGGAAATAAACAAAAAAATGTTTTGTGCATACATGGCACCTTTCATTTACGGATCTCAGAGCACTAGCCCCTATTTACCGATAGGGAAGGGGAGGCACAAAAGAATCAATCAACTTTGCCTGAAGCCATATTGTAGCGGCCGGTAGCAGAGTCGGAAATAGAACTTGCTTCCACATTCTAACTGAACGGTGTTACCTCCCATGAGATTGTATGTCAAAACTGGATGGTACTCAGGGTCAGTTCGACATTTTACAAACATTAAGGCTCCTCTCTCCCTATAGAACAATCAGCTAGGCCTGGGAAATGGAATAAATTAAGCTTCCCTTTTAACTGGTTCCTATGCCCTGGGGGAAAAAAGAAGACTACGAAGTAATGGGAATGGAAGAATGAGTTCATATAAAAATAAGAAATAACCCAAGCTCCTGTAAAACTGGAAACAAGTTCAAAACAAACTTTTCAGGCAGTTCAAAAACATTTGATTCATTTTATATTTTGTTTGTGTGGCCCTCCAGCACTTTCTGGTTCCAGCCAAGACTGGAAGAGCAAGCACAAAAATAGCACAAGAAAGACTATCCTTTTATTGCTACTGTCTTCACACATCATTGTAAACACTTTTTCTCAAATATGTGAAAAGTTTAGTAAAAAGAAAAGACCAATGAGAAACAATCACATTAAAACTAATTGTTGTCAGCTAACAACACTTTTTTGAAGGACTAATAGAGTTTGAAATAAGCTAAAATATTTCAGTTTTGTAGTTAGTCTGAAGCCTCAAACTTCCCATTTTGCAAAACTGTTTTAGGGGCCAGATCCCACCATAGAGCAATATTGATTTACATCAGCTGACCGTCTGGCCCTAGATGTCCAACACATTGCCATATTCAGGGGTCAAATTAGGCTGGCTTGCAACAGCTCAGTGGATCAGTACTTTATTCTGGAGGCAACCATCTTGTGCTCCAAGAGCTAAACTTTCATTTTTTTAAAAAAATTAAGCTTCCAGTCTTTGTGATTGTGGGGGGGGAAAAAACACCCTTCAAAACAGGAACCAGACACAAAGCAATGCCTGCCCAAGTCTGCAGAGACTGAAATAATGGTGCTGAGGAATTGATTAATTGCCCCCATTCATTAATTCTGAAGCTAATATAAATGTGAACACCTAACTATTTCACTACTGATCAAAGAATACAAGAAAGGAGGACATTCATTTTCTGATCAGCACAATCTATTGCAAGTGATTTCTTGTGTTAGATTCAAGTGGGTGGAGCTTTATTTGTGGATGGAGTTTGGGAATGTGTCCTCTTTCCCCGGGCCCCCTCTTTCAATCCTTGGCCATGATGATAATGCACAAGTTTGGGTATATATTTTATATGTAATTCAAAAATCCAACATAATCTACACACAATTCTGCATCTAATGCTGGGATCTTGTAAGTTATTTTTCTTCTCTGCAGTGTGGCTAATAGCAGAATCAAATAAAATAATACTTTACATCTTTCATAATAATTACTACTACCCTTACAAAACTCAGTCTGGTTTAGAATTATACCTATCAGTAAGTTTATTGCATTGTGTATAAAATGCAAAATTTATCTCAACATCTGAGTCTAGGAAGATGGGCAAGGCACTTATTCTCTCTTTGTCAGATCCCAATCTGTATAATGGGGATAATAGTACTTCCTGACCTCACAGGAGTGCAGTGAAAATAAATACATACAAATAATGAAGTGCTCATATAATATAGCAGTTAGAGCTATATTAGTAACTAAGATAGACAGACTTTAATTAATTTATCATCACAACATGTATGTGAGGTAGGGAAATAATACTCATAATTTACACGTGTGAAACTGAGGCACCCAGAGATTAAAGACCAGATTTTAAAGATATTTAGGTGCCTAACTCTTCAGTGCCTGAATACCTTTCAAAATCTGGCCCTAAGTGATTTGCTCAAGGTGACACAGGAAATCTGTGTCAGAGCTGGGAACTTAACCCAAAGTTCCTGAGTTCTAATTTAATGCCTTAAAAACAAGATCATCCTTCTTCCCCTAATTCTGTGCATTACTCAGAAAAGGCTATGTAGGCAAGACTAGTATCCTTGTCAATTGCTATTTAAAAAGAAAGAAGTGGCCACTCCCTGTTTTTTTCTCATTACAGTAGATGGATCAGAGGTAAATCATCAGTTTGCCTCATGTCATTTTGAAAAAAGGGACCCAAAAAAGTTATTGGGAATCAGCTTTTTTTTAAAACCAAAACCCTGAAACTGAAAAGGATGGAGCTTAGGAAAGTACCATTATTTTTCTTCCAAGTCTGGGAGAACTGTACAGAGTATCTATGTTATTATAGCTTTTATAGCTACTCTTCCTTGAAAATGCTGGAAAACATCCATGAACTCATGTGATGTGCTCTATTGCTCTGCATGTTACTTTACAGTGACACTTAACTCTCTAGAACTACTGCTTGCTAGTATCACTGTGAAAATGGCAGAATTCTACATCTTAGGTCAAACATGAGCCACTTGGTTCAGGAAGAGCACATAACAGCTATCTCAAGCACAGCAAACAGCTCACACTGGCTTTCGGGTTTTTCAGGATCCTGCCACCACAATGGAAGTGCTAATAAGGTCTCATTAATATCTACTGGGAAATAGACCCGGGGTTTTAACAGAACAATAACCTGCTCTGAAATACTGTGGGCATTGAAGTTGTCCCTGCAACTGCACTAACTGCCCAATAGGAGCAAATCCCATGAAGCTCTAGGCACTCAACTCCCAGAACCACCCAAGAGATGAGGGCACTCAGCACCACGCAGACTGTGCCCACATTTAAACTTCCAAATCAGTGCCGGTGTGATGGCAGTTTTGTCTCCATATTTAATTGTGAGCATAGATTGGTGCCCACAGTACAGGAAGCTGCTTATGGAAAATCTGAACCATACGATTCAGATCATTAAGAGCACACATCTTGGTTTGCTTAGGGAAAAATTCCCCTTTCACCATCTGCATGTCAGATCTTGACTCCAATTTTATAATTTCCCAACATATGTGAAATTCCCATCCGTTTCAGTGGGAGCTCTGTGCTTGTCAAAAATGCAAAACAACAGTCACAGTTCACCATGCAGATCCAAGAAGGGAATTTTTGGCCATAACATGTGGTGGTGAAGTCCCTTTTACAAAAGAATCAGTGTGATGTCAGTGGAGAGAGCACCAAAGTAGGAGTTAGGAGAACTGAGTTCTGTTCCTAGTTCTGATGCTGACCTGCTGTGTGACCTTGAGCAATTACCTTGCCTCAGTTTCTTCAACTGTACCATGAGGATAATGCTTACCCAGCACTGCAAAACCTTTTGAAATTCAGATCTGATAACTGCAGACTGATAACTACCAAGTAATCAACTGCAGAGTCACAGGATGCATTGCATGTACTATGCACCTCTGACTACCTCACTTGTATTCTGCCCCCAATCAACCCCCATCAGGGTTATTTTCAACTTTTTAAACTTCTTGCCCTAGTCACACAGATGCCTCCCTCCTCCCCACACACAACTCCCCCCACCCCCAACTTACCAAGGAAATGTTTTCTTAATCCTCCCTCACCACACAATTAACACTGGCCCAAAGTCCAGGAAATGCAATATTCAGTAGCAGATTTAAGGTTCAATATCTCTAGACCAGTTATGGGTAGAAAAAGGAGTTGTGTACTATTAAAAAGCCAAGAATCTCAACTTTCCCCTGGAATAAGGTTTTGTTTCATCCGTGCAGGACCCTGAGATATCAGAATATTGTTGCAGTTTAAATGTCTAAGTAAAAAAGCTATTTTAGATCATTTTTAAAGTTTCCTAAAATGCATTAGTTATACTATTCCTTCTCTCCACTGAGCCTTGTACACTCAGACTCATAGAAGCCCTACAGCATTGGGATTTATAAGCTCCAAAACAATGTTAAAATGTTTCTGAATAGTCGGGGCGGGGTGTCTATCACCCATTTTGCCTTTGATTCATCAGCGTGGACCTTGGGAAAATCACCTAGGGCCAGAATCTGATACCTTTTATCATAATGAACACCACCCTGCTCCACAAGTGGCCCCATTGATTTCATTGTGATCACCTGTGGACTAAAGATAACATTTTCCAACAGTGCCTAAGTGACTTGGGAGCCAAAGTCCCATATTCAAAACTGACATAGGCACTTAGGAACCCAAGTCTCATGGAAAGTCAATGAATGGGAGTTAAGCACCTAAATTCCTTTGATGATCTGGACCTAAATCCCTTTTGAAAATAGGACTCAGTGTACTAAGTTACTTAGGCGCATTTAAAAATTTTACCTTAAGATACTATCCAGCATGAGTAAGGGTATCAGAATTTGGCTCCTAACTTCTGTCGTACTCAGTCCTCCCCCCCCCAAAAAAACCCAGTGGTAATAAATAAAGCCTAATGGGGGGGAGGAGGTGTTAGAATGAATTAAAGTTTGTAAAGTACTTTGAGATCATTGGAGGCAAAGTATTATACTGCCAGCTGTGTAGGCTGACAGTGCCTCTTTAGGGCTGTCAGAACTCCCACTGCAAACCCTATTTATGAGGCTGCAGTAATGAGACCATCCCGGAACGTTTTCCTTGCGTGATTTTTAGCATTCTATAGCTTTCCTATAGAATGAAAAAGATTTCACATGCATGTGTGCAAACAGATAACGAAAGTCAACAATTTTAATGTTATCTACTGGATGAAAGAGAAAGTCCATTAATGCAAGCGGCTGATAACACCTGTAGCAATCTGTAGCACAAAGCACCTCAAGCAACCAAAAAAAAAAAAAAAAAAAAGGGCATTTGAGGTGGAGAATGGAACAGGCCATTATGACTCATAGGTTTTAAGTCTAGTCAGTGAAAATTTGGCAGGAGAGTGTTGTTTGACTATCTCTGTACATTCCAGAGATTTATAGCTGCTCATTAAATCATCAGTTCTTATTAAAAAACAAAGAAACTGTACGTTTCACTAGCATTTACCTCTGCTAGAATACACCTATTAACCATTAACACAAAACGGAGGTCTTTATACAGAGCTAGGTGATCTGTTCAAAATATTTAGTTTTCTTTTTATTATGAATCAAATTTTCCATGAAGGGGACATTTTGTTCAGATCAGCTGAAACCTGCTAAACCAAGGGATCAGTCTGTGGTAGGACGAGCTGCTCTTCTGGCATCACTGTTCCACCTGTTCTTTACTTAAAGCCAGATGGGGCTTTGAGTGACAGGTGTTTTCTACACAGAAAAGGACTAGAAACTGACTTCAGGGAGATGTCTATTAAAGACCAAAGGATTAAGGCAGGATTCTTGGATATCAGAGAGACAGAGCCCAACATCCTGTTTGTTGGATCCATGGTGGAACGGAACCATCCTGGACCACGAAGTGTAACCGTGAGCAGCAGACAATGCATCAGCCAGATAAGCGTTGTTAGCCAAATGCTGCTGGTGCAGTAGCAGGGGAAGAGAAGAACCATTAACCCTGGACCCTCTCCCCTTAGGACACATTAAAATGTGACCCAAGAGAAGGGGCAATGCAGTAGCTATGAATCATATGATTCCATGGATTGCACACACTGCCAGCTGATCAGTGGCTGGTAGGAGTGTGCATATGAAGTGGCTTTTATGGGGGGGAATCCATTATTTTTAGGTTTTGTGTAATTTGACTCCACCCCTGCTAAAGATGACATAGCTATTCTGCCATCTTAAACTCGCTAGAGTTTCTTTATTCTCTTACCCAGGTGGCGTAAGGTTTGTTCTGTTGATAAACAGAGACTCATCTTCGTCCTTCCCCTGCCCCTCCTCGTGTCACAATCTTGCTTTTTCTTTCCCTCACCCTTGGGCACAGCCCATAGGTCAGCCCCTGAGCCAAGTATAATGCACAATGATTTTATCAAATAGGAGCTATTAGCAGGGGCACATCTGGTCTGAATGCCCTGAACTCCCAGAAGGCAGGGAAATTTCACACATTTTAAAGTAACCTCTTAAAAAAAAAAAAAAGAACACACTCAGGTCATCCCTAATACCAGACTGGCCACTTCTACTTGCCAGACACCCCACAATGCAGATTTCCAGGAGTGCTCACAGCTACCTCACTTGACGCTAGAATATAGAGCTGGCCAATGGGAGTGGGGGAAAGTATGGTAAGAGCCAGACAGACTTGCATACGTTCATATACCAGTACAAGGGTAAGCACACTGCATTTGTTGCTGCTAGCTATGCTGCTGAAATGGTGTGCGGCCCATGAAATGAAACACGACAGAAGGCAATGTCTGAATGAGCAAGTTAGCAGAAAGGCCGGGCGAGAATAGAATAATGGAGTGAAGATCCATAATTCTGCTCTTGGGTCTGCTTTAAGCTCCAGATGCCCAGTGCCCATATAGTGCAGCTGAAGTTAAGCATTAGAAGGGCTTCTATCTGCCTCTCAAGTGCAGCTGCATCAAACTTTGCCAACAAAAACTTGATGCGTGATGGGGTTCCATCAAACACATTTGTCTCATGCTTTCGCACTCAAGCCTTGTTAAATCAATTTGCTCCAAACACAACAGGATATTGTAAATGCCATTGAATGTGCACAGCTGACTGCTCCAAACCGGAATCAGCAGCAAATCATCTGTGATCTAGAAACACAAAAGCAGAGCTGTGCAACTTAGAGAACTATTCGCCATGTCACTCCACGAGATGCTTGTACAATTATTTTTGCTCAAAGCAAAAGAAGTAACTGACAGGATGGTCGTAGATTCATGTGGGAAGCTGTCTTTTACAGTGATAAAAGAGCCCACTTACTGGTGGAAATGTGGTAACAAAGTTAAGGGTGATATCTCCTCCCAACAAATCAAACACCTAAAAAGCAAGGGAGTCATTAATTATGGCACAGTCAGACCCCGCATATCACTATCCCAACATTAGCTCATTAGGAAGGATGATCTATCAGTTTAGGCACTGGGGAGTTAGGAGACCTGATTTCAGTTCCCACCTCTGCAACACCTTGGGCAAGACCTCACCTTGGGCAAGGCACTCAGAGGTATAAGTGGCACTTAGGTGCCTAACTTCCATTAAAAGTCAATGGGAGTTAGGTGCCTAAGGCATTGAGCCTTTGAAAATCTATCCCTCAAGTCTGCCTGTGCCTCGGTTCCCCATCTGTAAAATGGGAACAACATTACTTCTCTTCTGCCACCCTTGGTCTATTTAGATGGTAAATTCTTTAGGACACGAGTTGTCTCTTGTGTGTGTGCGCACAGCCCAGAGGGGACAGATCTCAGTAGAGGTCTCTAGGCTGTACTGTAATACATATAATAACCACAACCCTCACATGCCAATACACTAATAGCCTCTCTAGCATGCTCCCTTTCAATTCAACAGTACTCTCCAGGTGCAAACCAAAGAACTGAAAGCCACACTAACACACAACCCAAAATCCAGGGCGTTGAAACAGAGATGAATCTGAGCCAAATCATTCCTGCTCTGCATCCTGTTGCTAGGATGCTACAGGGTGGGAATCAAGTCTTGAACTGGCCCAAAGTGACAATAATTTTTCTAACACAAGTACAACTGGGTCATACACAAACAAGAAGTGGATAGTTCCATGTATCACAAACACAAGAGGTGTGTGAGTGTAGCGGCCACTGCAGAGCTAGTACTCTAACTTTTCCTTCTCCTAGAAGGAAGAAACAATAGTAATTATTTTTCCTGTTTACTAGAAATCCTGTTGTTTTCCAGTGCTGATTCATAGTGCTAACATAGATGATTCAGCAAATCATCCCTATTCAGCAAAGCACTTAAGCACATAGAATCATAGTACTGGAAGGGACCTTGAGAGGTCATTTAGTCCAGTCCCTGCACTCATGGCAGGACTAAGTATTATCTAGACCAGGGGTGGGCAAATTTTTTGGCCCGAGGGCCACATCGGGTTGGGGAAATTGCATGCAGGGCCATGAATGTAGGGCTGGGTCAGGGGGTCAGGGTGCGGGAGGGAGGGAGTGCAGGGTGTGGGAGGGGGTGTGGTTTGCAGGAAGGGGCTCAGGGCAGGGGGTTGGGGTGCAGGAGAGGCGCGGGGTGTGGCAGGGGCTCAGGGCAGGGGTTTGGGGTGCAGGAGGGGACTCAGGCAAGGGGTTGGGGAGCAGGAGGGGTGCATGGTGCGGCAGGGGCTCAGGGCAGGTGGCTGGGGTGCGGGGTGCAGGCAGGGTTCAGGGTGTGGGCTCTAGCCCGGCGCTGCTTACCTGGAGCGGCTCCAGGGTGGCAGCGGTGCGCACAGGGGCTCAGTCAGGCTGCCTGCCTGCCCTGGCCCCATGCTGCTCCCGGAAGTGGCCGGCACCACATCCCTGCAGCCCCTGGGGGGGGGGGCACAGAGGGCTCCGCGTGCTGCCCTCGCCTGTGGGTACCTTCCCCGAAGCTCCCATTGGCCACAGTTTCCCATTCCCAGCCAATGGGAACTGCGGGGGGTGGTGCCTGCAGACAAGGGCAGCGCGCGGAGCCCTCTGACACCCCTGTCCTAGGGGCTGCAGGGACGTGGTGCTGGCCACTTCCGGGAGCAGCGCGGTGCCCTCGGCACCATTGGGGTGGCAATCCCACGGGCCGGATCCAAAGCCCTGACGGGCTGTATCTAGCCCGCAGGCTGTAGTTTGCCCACCCCTGCTCTAGACCATCCCTGACAGGTATTTGTCTAACCTGCTCTTAGAAATTTCCAATGATGGAGATTCCACAACCTCTCTGGGCAATTTATTCCAGTGCTTAACCACCCTGACATTTAGGACTTTTTCCTAATGTCCAACCTAAACCTCCCTTGCTGCAATTTAAGCCCATTGCTTCTTGTCCTATCCTCAGAGGTTAAGAAAAGAATTCCTCTCCCTTCTCCTTGTAACAACCTTTTATGTACTTGAAAAACTTATGTCCCCTCTCAGTCTTCTCTTCTCCAGACTAAACAAACCCAATTTTTTCAATCTTCCTTCATATATCGTGTTTTCTAGACCTTTCATCATTTTTGTTGCTCTTCTCTGGACTTTCTCCAATTTGTCCACATCTTTCCTGAAATGTGGCACCCAGAATTGGACACAATACTCCAGTTGAGGCCTAATCAGAGCGGAGTAGAGCAGAAGAATTACTTCTCGTGTCTTGCTTACAACACTCCTGCTAATACATCCCAGAATGATGTTTGCTTTTTTTTTTTTTGCAACAGTGTTACACTGTTGACTCATATTTAGCTTGTGGTCCACTATGACCCCCAGATCCCTTTCTGCAGTCATTTCCCATTTTGTATGTGTGCAACGGATTGTTCCTTCCTAGGTGGAGTACTTTGCATTTGTCCTTATTGAATTTCATCCTATTTACTTCAGACCATTTCTCCAGTTTGTCCAGATCATTTTGAATTTTAATCCTATCCTCCTAAGCACTTGCAACCCCTCCCAACTTGGTATCATCCGCAAACTTTATAAGTGTACTCTCTATGCCATTATCTAAATCATTGATGAAGATATTGAACAGAACTGGACCCAGAACTGATCCCTGCGGAACTCCACTCGTTATGCCCTTCCAGCATGATTATGAACCACTGATAACTACTCTCTGGGAACAGTTTTCCAACCAGTTTTGCACCCATCTTATAGTAGGTCCATCTAGGCTGCATTTCCCTAGTTTGTTTATGAGAAGGTCATGCAAGACAGCATCCAAAGCTTTACTAAAGTCAAGGTATACCAAGTCTGCCGCTTCCCCCCCCATCCACAAGGCTTGTATCTGCTTAACTTTAAGCACGTGCTTAAGTCCCATTGACTTTAATGATGTTTCATGAATGTGTTTAAGTGCTTTGATTAACTGACCCCATAATCAGGAGCAGAAAGCCATATCCCACTCAATGGCTGCCTCCAGACATGTCTTGTTTTTATTCCTAGAATTCCTATGACTTTCATTTCCCATAACAAAGGCTAAGTATTCCAGAGGTACAATAATGTACTAATTTATGGTGGGAGCATGCTCCCTTAACCAGAACCTCAGACAGACTCATCTGCTTTTCTCAGCAGATTGGTTTTTAAGGAGCTCTGCTGTGACCTACGTCTGGAAATGTTGGGCGAGCAGCAGCCAGCCACAATAGGAAATGGTTTACACTGCTTGAACATATTTCTGAATCCCCATGAATTGTACACTTTGAGGGGAAAAACCCAGCAACAGAAAACACAGGAGAATTTGATATGCTTTGTGATTGCTGAGAAGTGGGGATCTTTGTTTTCTCTTTAAGACTATTATAAACCTAACCAGGCCTGTAAATGTTGTTCCCCAAAGCCACAATTTAAGCTTATGTCAGACAGGGATCATTCACATGTGAAGCATGACTTTTCTGTGGCAAAATGAAGCCATTCTTTTTCCAGACAGTTTTATATTTAGCTTGTTTTAACTGTCCTGATCTGGTACCTGATAAGTGTCTGTTCCTGAATGTCAGTGAGCAATGGAAAAGGGGGGTGGGGAGAGAAGATGAAGCAGTCTTTAGTTTAAAAAGTGCAATGGAGTGGTGTGAGCACAGAATGTACCTAATTCACAGGGTGTCATGAAGACGCATTAGTAAATGGGCCAGATCCACAACTAGTGTAAATCAGGAGAGCGCCACTAAAGTCAATAGAGCTATGCTGATTCAAGCCCACAGGAAATCCGGACCGATGTTTGTAAAGTGCTTTGAAAATGAAAAGTGCGGTTTAAAGGCCAAGTATCATCATTTTAACACCCATCCCCCACTGCAGCTACCAGGAACAGGATATCTAGTTAAATGGGGCCAGACTTTCAAAACCTGGCCTCTGTTTCTGGATCCACAATTTGTGCCTGCAATTATTTGGGGATCACTGTGTATCTCTATGATGCCTGAGTACCGGTTTGTACCTGCAAATCAGGTACATTAATGTCTAAATGACCTACATTCTATCTGAAAATTTCACCCATACAACATTAAGTGATGTAAACATGACTCCATACTGGTAATAGATCTAATTTAAAAGCAAAGTAACCAGGTAGTTAAATAATAGGCTGCATGAAATTCATACATCACCACCACACCAGCTACAACACTCAGCACAAGTTATTCTAGCTCTTCCCATTCTATTCTTCTCTCCTGAACTGAAGAATCCATTCTGCTTCACTTCTCCCTGGTGTCTAATCTCCACTAGGTACCTGGCTAGGGAGATGTGCTTTCTCACCCTCAGAAGTCAGCATAAGGAGAAGGAGGTTGGCAGCAGCAGAAGCTATTCATCAGGGCACTTTTTTTTTTCCTTCAAGGACCAGCAGTGACATTATTTCTTGCCTTTAGCGTATTAGTTTCATCCAGTACTTGTTTTATAAAACATCAGGAACAAAAAGAAGGCTGGCCACATCACCTGCGCCTTTCAGCACCACCAATGGTTCTCAGTTCATCTCAGGATCCAATTCAAAATCCTATTCCTTAGGGGAAATGCACGGTGGAACTCCAGTAAAGACAATGAGGTTACACAGTTAATAATGTGGCACCACGATTTTAAAACTCACCAAATACTGCTCCAGGCTACTGAATTCTGATCTCAGTGACACTAGTGTAAATCTAGAGTCACTTCACTGAAGTCAGAGGAGTGACATTGGATTTATGCTAGTGTAATCAAGAGCAGAATTTGGCCCCTTGTCTCCCTCAACCCCACCTACAAGATCTGTCTGTTTGTCTGGCATGGGCCTTTCTCGCAGTCCTTCCATATAATCTGGTTATTACTGATGCAAGGGTCTTCTCTCCTGCATGTGTTTCCATCTGGAGCAACCTTTGTAAATTTCTACCAGACATTCAGTCTCACAGGAAAGGATATTTTATTTCCCGTCATTTCTCTCTCTCTTTTTCCTTTCTTTTTATTTGACTCCATAAAACATCTTGGGATACCATTTTAATGAAAGACATTCTACCGAATAAAATTGTATGGTGTTGGACTGGTAGGAATCTATTGGTTGCCAAATCCTCATGCATCAGAGACTGAAACCCCAAGTCTAAAACACTCCACTTTGGGGAAGTTCAGGTCCAGACGCAAATCGCGGCTGGCCCCATCTCTGCAACTAAATACTGGATCCAGACTCCCCTGGCCTATGGCAAAGTCCTGATCTGGATCATCCATTGTACTACAGATGGGCTTGAAATGTAAACAGTGTGGGCCAAATTCTTTAGTCGGTTACACCATTGGCTTCAGAGCAGTTGCAGGCATGTAATGAAGTGGAGAATGTGGCCATTGAATTGCATTACCGAGCTGGGGAAAAGCTTTGTTCTCAGAGACAAGGGTTTGTTTTCTTTAATTGGTAGTTAGAACCTCAAGTTCACTTGAAAAATAAATTGGTAGGAAATGATAATAGAATTGAAAAGAAATTCCTTTCCCCTTCAATAAGAAGGCTATTCCTCAGACAAATCCAGTTAGGTATGTGCAATCTTCCTGCTCAGAAACTCATGTTATTCAAATCTACCCCAAAACAAAACAAAACAAAACAAAAATCCATTCTTGATGGTTTTCTTCCTGCTGCCAAGTCCACAAGACCCCCAACCTCAGGCCTTGGAGGACTTCTTGAGACATTTGTTTATTTACGTGGAGTCAGAGTTGGAATGCTTCACTAGCAGACTCACCCCTGGTAGAAGGCTTTGGCCACGTGGGGAGGCAGTAACAATGTAGAGTATATTTCCAGTGACATCAGCCGGAAAAAAGTAACTAGAAATGCTGTAAATAATAACTGTTAGTTACTGCTAGGAACCAGATTGTTCTTTGCAAGCACTGGTCCATGTTGGGAATGATGCAGAGCTGCCTCACACCATGGTTCCAGGGGGCAGTGTGCCTCCCAAAGCGCTGTACACCACTCTCAGGGTTGCAATTTGCACTCCTCCCTGTAGCCAGCCAGCTTTTCTGGACAGTGTGGAGAGGAACCCGAGCCGTGGCCACGTTCCCTGCTCTCTCTGAAGTGAGACACTAGCAGTCAGCAGTCCCTGTATTCAAGAGAGGGAGCCCAAATGTGCCTGCCTCCCATACAGAGGGAGAGAAGTGATGCAGTGTCACCATGTTTCAGAACATTCCAACATAATAAGTCAGGACCCCCCAAAATTGTGAGGTTGGCTGAAAAATCATTCAGATTTTTGAAAATAATATTAGGTTCTTTTCATTTGCCGTCTGTTTTTTTAGCATGTTTTCAAACTTCTCTGTGCAGACACGGAGGCCTGAAACTTATGGGTGGGTAAATAAAAGCTGAGATTCTTGCACAATCACAGGACTCCAAGACCTGGGGCTTTAAGAAAACCATCAAATATCACAAGATTTGCAATAACATTGCTAGAGCTGATGAGGCTGAGGAAGGGAAGACTTCTTGCACCACCCCCGCTCCCGATTTGTGCACTCATGTAAAGATCACACCTTGACATAAGAATCTCAGCTTTCATTTTAAAAAGTTAAGCTCTTATTTACTTAGTTGTTGCAGAAAATGGCTAGAAAATATAAACCCTAAAGGCTCCAAATACAAAGACACAACATTTATTATTTTATAAAACCTTATGATTTGTAAGCTCTTGTGGGTGGGGGGTGATTGACATGCTGTTTGAACACTTGGGATTGGCCTGATAAATGTAGCATGCACAAATTACTTCATTGGCCAGTGAAATGCAACCACACATGGAACACAACACGGCAGCTCACTGAAGGAAGAAGACACTATAAACAGTGGAAAGGAATTCACCAGACTGGAGTTTAGATACTGGAATATCAGGGCTAACACACACGTAGTCTTGTGAAAAGTGCCTGCTGTGAGATCTTGGATGACCACAAGTGATTCAGATCTCAGTTTTATCCTCTTATAGGAAAGTGGACAGGTAATTCCAGCAGCACAGTGCCCCTGACACCATGCCAGGGCACTGATTTAATACAGACAGTATTGACCAGGCCCAACCCGACTTAGTTTGAGAAATCAGATGACACCACACCCCAGAGTGTTATGGCTGCAGCTCAAATATAAATCCAGTCTAACGGAGGCTCCAACACGAATTGCTCAGCCAATACAACATGTGAGGTCTCACATCATAGTAACTCTTCTAGGTTTATGCACAGCATCCCCTTAGAGCAAAAAGTTGACATGGTCCTCACCAGGACAGGCAGCCACCTTCCTTGATGGATGGGATAGTCCAAGATATCTTGTTCCCATTCAGTAGCTCCCATCTCCTTCCACAACTGTTCCTGTGACTTTTGTTTTCATAGGATGTAAATCGTTATGCAATGCATACAAAACCACATCATCTTCATGCCAAAAAAAAAAAAAAAAATCCCATTTCATTGCAGAAGTGCATGCTAACAAAGAGGTGCCTATTCTGTAACTTCCTCTCAGCCGATCCCATCAAACTGGTTGAACTGCTGTGTGCTCTTAGGCTGAAATCCCTTTATTCAAATAGTTGCAGTTGGGTTCATCATCTGATTAGGACACATGCAAAAAATCAATGCAGTGTCTGCATCCTAACCCTAGTATTGCCAACGGCAAATGTTGAAAAAAAAAAAAAATCACTCACCAAAAATCATGAGATTGTGTGTTCTTTTTATTTGCCTTCTGCTTCTTGAACCTTTAGGGTGCACTGGGGTCACATTTTGAAGCTTTTTCTCCACAACTACGAGGGCTAGAAACTTACTTTTTCTTTAAGAATGAAGGCTGAAATCATCACATATCCATGTGACTCCAGGAGCTGGGGCTCTGAGGAAAACAATTCTCATGAGACTCATGACAAAAATCATGAGAGTTGGCAACACTGTAACCCCCTGTAGACATTTGTGCATATCACAAAACCATCAGAGAATCTGGCACGACTGACAGCCTCTTCTCTGAAGAGGCCCAGCACTGGAGATGGCAGATGTGGAGAACTTTGAGGTGTAGGAGCACAAATCCATGAATATCCCTTACTGAATGCATAGCTTCTTTTGAACTTTCACATAACTGTACCAGCCTAACATGCATTTTGCACACACGTGCACTGACTGTACTGAATGTGGGAGGTTTGCGGTGCGCCAGCCTGACTCGAGCCTTGCCCATTGAAGTCAACAAGGGAGTTTTTTCATTGACTCCAGAGAACTTTGGATCAGACCCATCATCCTTTAGGTTCAAGAAAATCAAAATCATATCCGATTTGTTCACTGAAAAGTTTACAGCGGAGAGACTGGGGGAAAGTAATCTGACAAGCAAGCTCTTTCTTTCCAGAAGCTCCTGAGGCACAGACATCAGGGGGATCTGAAAGATCCCACTTACTCTGTTCTGTGGTTTCATTTATTTTATTCTAAGTGGCCCATGACTAGGGCTCCCAGGCACTGCCGCAAGACAGGTAATAATAAATAATGATAGCAATCTTTGGAAATGATCACATACCAACCTGAGACTATTGTGCTGGGTTAGCAACTAGCATTACATAGAACTTCTCGCTAGAGCAATTTACAAGCACAGAGTCTCACAAACCCCTGTGAGGGGAGACTGGGGCAGAGGAATGTTATTTTTAGAGGTGCTTGAATGCTGTGGCGCTCAACACCTCTGAAAAATCAGGCCCTAAGCGATTTGTCTGAGACCACAGTAGAAGTCAGCGGTGGAGCCGGCATTTGAACTCAGGGGTGGCGGGCTCCAAGGCTGTCACTAGGTCATGCCTCTCTCTCTCAGCTCTGCCTTGCACATGGATTCCACACCTGGACTTTTTCCAGAAACTATGTTCAATATTCTATGATTCAAAAGCAAATCATTAACGGATTTATTTTTATGCTTCTTTAGTGCACAGACCAAGTTCTAACTAGTCCTAAAGAAAAACAACTTTGGGACAAATGGTCCCCCCCCCCCCCGTGCCTTATATTCACAGAAATTCTTTATACAAACCAAAATCCCTCCCATCCCCAGTGGTATGCATGAGACTTTTAACAAAGGATCAATACAACCAGCATGGGAATGATAGGCCAGCAGTACTGTCAAATCCCTAAAATACCAACACAGGGTCATGTTTTCTGCTTTACACAGTTCTCTTAACATTAGCTGGAAAGTGCACTTATACCAAGCCACAAGGGTCACAGAGCTGCCCCATAAGGGCTATAGGGAATCATTCCACAAAGGGTCACAGAGCAGCAAACAACCACAAATGTGCCAATGGAAGTCTTCCTTTTACCCAAACACAGCAGAGATACACAGTGAAACACCATCTATGGAAATCTTTGGATTAAAGGTGCTGTAGGTCCAACTGTGAACAGGTTACACTGGTGAGCAGTTATATACAGGAGTAGCCTCCATGACTCCAGTGGGCAACCTCTCATCGATGCTCTGTACATGCAAAGTGTTAGAATCGGGCGCACCTGTGGCCTGGTTTGCACAGTTGTGCCAGGGAGTAAGGGAGCATACAGCACGTCCTTATTTCCCTGTGCCAGTTACCAACATCACAGGGAGAAGCAGAGAGGCAGGCATAGCCTCTTGCAGAGCTGCTACTACTTCTCCAACAGGCAGGGGCAGGGAGTGGATGGAACTATGGCTTCACCCCACAACATGTTCTCCAGGACAGCTGAACTGGGGGAAGTGCACTGCACCAGGTATAGGGCTTGTGCACGATGATTTTCCCTTGAGCAAGATGAGAGTCACAATCTGCCTGCAGGTCTGCTCCTCAGGCAGCACAACAATGCGCTGCCCGTTGCTCTGGGTTTGTTGCATAGTCACAATTTAGTCCATAAATTTGGCCTCCAAAAAAAAATCCCACTTGCCTATTCACTGAAGGGCAAGTTCTGATACCCTTATTCACACTTCAGTGGGACTGCTTGTGGAGTACGATACTATGCGTCATAAGAGTATCGGAATCCGGCTCTGAATGCTTAACAAACCCACTACATCAGTGGTTTTCAACCTGTGGTCCGTGGACCCTTGCAGGTCTGCAGACTGCGTCTAAGATTTCCAAAGGGGTCAGCACCTCCATTTGAAATTTTTTAGGGATCTGCAAATGAATAAAGGTTGAAAACCACTGCACTATGTAATGGGCTTTGCTGCCATCAGCTGATTATCTTCCTCAGTTTGACCCCAGCTAAAAGTAGAAGCCACGAGGATCCCCAGGAAGAGTGCAGTAAAACTTAGATTTGGGGTTGGGGGAGCGTCCATATTTCCGCATCGCAAGATGAGATCCTTTAGATGTTTTCAATGGCTCCTAGTTAGGGTGCGGAGGAGCACCTACGCTGGCATCTGAGAAGCTTTTGAAAAATGGTCACTGATTTTCCTGGGGCTTAAATTTTTTCCTGTTATCTGTGGGCAAGGACCAAGGAAAGTTATAGGCACCAATACATTTTAACAGGGGATGCTCCTCAGGCTCAGCTGGAGGACCTGAAACATCTTGAGTTTACACAAAGCTGCAGCGGAGGCGGTGAACAGGAAATGCAAGTGGTTTCAAGCTAGAAGCGCTCCCTTGAACGGAGATACTGTATCTCAAGAATGTATTATTTCCTATTTACAAAGGGGTTGAGGGATAACAACTACCTATATTAAGCAATATAAATATAAACCTTTAAATATTTTATGTTAAATTTCCAAATGGTCTGTACTGAGTGAAGTATCATGAGACAGCCTTTGCAGCAGCACCGTCAAGATTGAAAAATCACCTCTAAATGGAAAGTGCTGCTCAAAGTGCTCTAAAATTCACATGCATACTTGGATTAGCCTAAACATTGCTATGCCAGGACACAGGGCAGGGTTAGTGGTGTATAATTGGGGTCATTTAATCAGGTCTTTTGAGATGCAGCCCTGCCTTCCCTTCTCCCCCCTGCTGCCCCAATGACCTAATTTTAAAATGTATTGGTGCCTATAACTTTCCTTGGTCCTTGCCCACAGATAGCAGGAAAAAATATAGGCAGGGTCCACATGAAAAACTGACCTCAGTGGAACTTCCCTGATTTTATCTAATGAATGTCATCAAGACCCAGCTACACAATGTGATATTTCAGAGTTATTCGGTTCTTATTCTGTAAAGCGGTGTGCAGGGCTGATGCAAACCAGAAATCTCTTAAGTAACCAGAATAGAAAAAGAGCATGTCAGTTTCAACTCTCTTCTTCAAAGTGATCTAAAATTCACATGCACATATTGGTTTCACATTTGGTATGTCAGCTGAGTGCCTGGAACAATTTTTGAGATCATTTAATCAGGGAGTTCCCGCAGTACAGCCTCCCCCCAAAACTAACCTGCTTTAACTTTTCCAAAAAGTGTTTCAGAATGTATATGCAGATTGCCTTGAAAATAGCTATATCATGCTGGGCATTGTGGTAGATTTTATTGTGCAAACTGGGAGATATTTCCTCCAGCGGTTCTCATGATTAAGCCCCAAAGGCATAAGAAGATGCCCTTCTACCAGAAGGATAAAATACATATGAGCTGATCTCTCTACATTTCCAGTAGATGGCAGTGGTGCACATGCACAAAATCCAGTACAGCACATATTCCTGCCACCTCTCCTCTCCCCCTACCACTCCCCAGAGTTTTTCCATGTGCTAAAAGCATTAACTCACATTAACAATTTCAGTCCTGCAACAATTCCAGCGTCTACCTAGTGAGCTAACATAGTTCCGCTTGCTTGGTCAGTAAAGGAAACTGCCTTTAAAATGAGTCCATCAGAGGACAGTGATGCACCAGGCAGGCTGCAGCCTTGTTTGCCAACCCGAAGTCTATTAACTGAAGTCAATTGAAAGACTTCCCTGCCCCCACTGACTTCAGTGAGCTTTGGCTCAAACCCTGTGTACACAGACTGTCCCCCAAATCTAAAGCAACAGTAGATGGACTCCGGGGCACCAACCTGCTTCATCATTGCTTGGTAAATTGGGGTAATTTGGTTTTACTTGCCTAAGAGAAGGAAGCAGCTTGCAGTGGTGCTGCTTGTGTTATACTTGTTCGGAGGCCAAACACAGGACTTTACTCTCTGAAGCTGTCCATTTACAGCCTTTCCACCAGCATTTAAATATACACACTTACAAAAGCCCCAGTTGTACTCTGACTGAAGCCAATGGAAGAGATGGGGGCAGCAATGGGTCCCAAAGGAAAAAGGAATAGCACCTTACACCATTCCTAATGGGCTCCCCAATGGTTGTTCAGCTTTTCCTCCTGGAAGGTAAATCCAGCGTGTATATGTTCTTACCATTCAGGCTGAGGACTGTGACTCACTAGGAGGGTCTGAACTTTGTCTTCTTTGCTCACTGTCAGAATTAACCTTGCTCAAAAGGGACGGAGTGCCAAACTCAATCCCCCTTAATGATACGCAGATCTCCAGACAGCCACACACATGGAGATCACATTCAAAGGTTTTTAGTCTGCCTGTCAATAAAAAGAAATTCCATGAATACCCAGCAATGACGGGATGACCTCACATAGATGGGGAGTTTGGGTTTCATTCACAGCACAACCCAGAACTTTAATTCAGCTGGAATTATCACAAGATTAGGCTTTCCCAGAAGGCTCCCAAATACTTCTTGCATCTACTTAGGCTGAAACTGGAATAAACAAACAAAAATGTTGAGGAGAAACGTTTATCTGAATGAATGCAGCTACTGCCCAGTCTGGGGACAGTGGATTAGCTGTCCACACAGATCCTTCATCTTGAAGATAGATGGAAGCACTACTCCCTGTTAACTATCAGCTGTGAATGGCACACACAGAATGGGTTGAAGGCATATTTCATACTGATCTATGTTCTCAGTTCCTTCAGTGTGGCAGTGCCCCAGCCATCCCAATGGCAGACCACCTCTGAGAGCAACACAGTTTATACACTGCCAGTGCATTCCACCTTCCACACACTCAGAAAATCAAGTGCTTTATCACCTTTTATAATGAAACAATATGCTCTAAATATTTCCTGGATAAAAGATTTTTAAAAATCCTAAGGCACAGGAGGAAACAGGGTGGTAGATACATGGGGAGAACATACAGAAGCCAAGAAGAGAGAAAGAAAGGTTACCAAAAAGAGTGGATAGGGAGGACAAAATATTTTTCAGCAGAGTGTGAGGCCTACGGAAAGAAAAGGAAGTTTGCTAAGAGAAAATGTGAGAATAGGGCTAAGATTTCACAGAGCAAGGAGGAGGTCAGTCAGGGCAGTTTCTATTCACAAATACATGTAGCAGGACAAGAAAATAGAAACAGACATTAAGGACCCAGTACTGCTCCCATTGAAACCAATGGGCATTTTGCCATCTACTTCAATGGGAAAAGCAGCAGGCCCCAGGGAGGGACTCATACCTAAAAACATGACTTGGAAGCAGAACCAAATGAGGTATAAAAGCAGAGACTATTCAGCAAAGATCAGTGAAAACAGAAAGGGAGCAGAAGCCCTGTGTGTGAAGCAAGGCTAGGAATGTGGCCCAATCTTGACACTTTGGGAGCAGCAGCTGTACTTAACTCAGCCAAGCCACTCTTCTTTTCTCTCAGCCATTCTACAGTGTTTGATTATGTTCACTAATCCATCAACAGCCTACCCCTATTCCAGGTGATTTCCCAGATTTCTATAGCATTAATTCCCCGTTACTTCCTCAGAAGCTTTTGCCCAATTTGTTGGACGCAAGTCAAGATTTCAGCTTTTGGATCTTGGTGCCTATTCTTTACGAAATATTAACTTTCCAGGGGTTCCCATGATGCTGCCTGGACAAGGTTTCTGGTCTGTGCCAGAAGCATAGCCTCTTCAAGGTCAACTCTGTCAGGGCTCAGTTATGCTGCCAGGGCCACCAAAGAGGTGCTCCCCCTCAGTGAAAACATGCCTGTGGCTTTACCTGTACTGCCAAGTTACGCTGATTGTTCCCCCCCTTACTAGACTTGCATCCACACACAAAAATACTTCAGTTGATTTTGGGGGAAGGGGAATTGGAAAAAACCAATGCAGACTTACCCCTGAAATCTGTACGGGGAAAAGACCGTCAGAATCGACTGTGTGACAGCTTGGATTCAATACACTGGCACAATCAGGTGTTGTCTCTGACAACTCCCTCAGCTCATGAACCTCCTCAGTTTCACAGCTCAGAGCCATGCCCCCTTTCAGCTCCTCACACTGTATCCCCCTGCACACACACACCCCATGCTCTCCCACCTTCTTCTGCATCCCCAGAGATGACATTCCACGTCATAACTGGTGTAGGGCAGCCCTGCTATGGGCACATACACAAACCCTAAACAGGCTGAAGGTAGCTGGGGTGGACATCCTCAATTGTTGGCCCTTTCGTCAGTACAATACAACTGACTGAAGAACTATTGTTTGAGGATTCTGGCGCATACAGGCTCTTAGGTAAATACAATGCCTCCAGGCACATAGGGAGCATGGCGGCCGAACCACCCTCTTGGAGCAGACCTAGCATGTGTCCCTGATGGTCCACTAGCCACCCACTCCTTGCCCCTTCTGGGCAGCAGTAGTAGCTGGGAACAGTTCTTGCATTCAGGTAAGCACAAGGACGGTGATTGCGTGTGGCCCTTGGATACATGTGAAAGGATGAGAGGCTCCTTGTGCCCTTTTCTGTATGCCCCCTTCCCCTTTCACAGCCATGCAGGGCCAGGAACACCTGGGCTCTCTGCTGTTCACATGACAGTTGAAACCACCCACTTTAAAACACACAGTTGTTGCTGACATGGTTCTAGCACATAGTCTTCTACACAGTGAGTGCTGTGAATACAACGCTATAGAGACTAACCCTCTCTAGTCATTAGTCTGTATTCTTTGGATATGAGGAAATTAAGAGGGGACAGTACTGAACTATGCAAAACTGAAGGGAACCAAACAGGTATTGGAATTAGTGTCACATTTCTAGTGTGGGGGTATGAACAGGGCCGGCTCGAGGCACCAGCGAAGGAAGCAGGTGCCTGGGGCGGCCAATAGAAAGGGGCGGCACTTTGTCTGTTGCCGGAGCGGCACGTCCGGGGCGGCGGCACTTCAGCGGCAGCTCAATTGGCCCGCTTGAGTCTTCGGCGGCGGGTCCTTCACTCCCTGGCTTCCTCTTCAGCGGCACTTCGGCGGCAGCTCAGTTGGATTTTTCTTTTTTTCCCCCGCTGCTTGGGGCAGCAAAAAAGCTGGAGCCGGCCCTGGGTATGAACGTAACCTGTCTCCTATGTGCTTCTGCAGAGCCAACACTATGCTATCTTCCTTAAAGACCACACATGCTGTGATGCTTACTAAGCACTGGAGAATGACTAGGCAGCTGATGTGCTGTGACCACTGCTTAGTACATGACTCAAACTGTCTCAGTGGGTATGTCTACACTGCAATCCAAGGCATGACTTTGCTAGGGTAGATGTACCCATGCTAGCTCTACCTGCATTAGCATGGCTAAAAATAGCTATGCAGATGCAGCGGTGCAGGCTTCAGATACACAAGTAGATACCCCGAGTTCCCAATATATTTGGCCTGCCAACACTGAAGCCCTCACTGCCGCATCTGTGCTGCTATTTTAGCCATGCTACCTGCACTATCACACGTCAGACTGCAGCGTACACAGACTGAGTGTTACCTTGGGCTTCCCCAGTCTGCTTGTAAAGAAATCTAGAGAGACTGCTTTGTAAATGGAGTTGTAAGCAAACAAGAACATAACAATATGGAGTAAACTTCTAAAGGTTGGTATAGATATAAACTACTGAAGGCATATGATGCGTGTGATGGGTTGGACCCCCGCCCCCAATCCAGGATGCCACATGATATACAGGGTCCACGGAGCCCGCCTGTTCCACCAGCCTGGGCTTCCTCAGCAGCGGCGGCTCCGGGCACCAGCGCTCCAAGCATGTGCCTGGGGCGGCAAGCCGCGTGGGGCGCCCTGCCGGTCCCTGTGAGGGTGGCCGTCAGGCAGCCTTCAGCGGCATGCCTGCAGGAGGTCCGCCGGTCCCGCGGTAATTCGGCGGTGGGTACGCCGAAGCCACGGGACCGGCGGACCTACCACAGGCATGCCGCCGAAGGCAACCTGCCTGCCATGCTTGGGGTGGCAAAAAAGCTAGAGCCACCCCTGTTCCTCACCCTGTCCTTGCTGTGCCAGGGCCTCAAGCCTTCCCTAGCACACACACAGGTAAGGCCACACCCAGCTGCTGACACAGACGGAAATCAGCTCTGCGTGGGAGGATTTACCCAGCACTCACGTACACACTTCCTTTGGGGTATAAACCCAAAATAATATTGTCTTGCGCTGTATAGAGACATCTGTACAGCGCAAGCTCATAAAAATCAGCCCCTCGTTCAATGTGGAGGGAGATATGCACAGCTTTTTGCCCCCACCCCCACCCCCACCCCGCCCGATATGAATTGTACCAACTGGTTTATAGAAAAAGAAGTTTATTAACTACAAAAGAAAAGATTTTAAGTGATTATAAGGGATAGCAAACAGATCAAAGCAGATTAATGAGCAAATAAAACCACACACACAAACTAGGCTTAATATATTAAAGAAATTGGCTACAAATAGTAATTTCTCACCCTAAATGTTGTTTTATGCAGGTTGCAGAGTTTCTTGAAGGTAAACTGCACTGCTTGCAGCTTAAATCTCCATGTATACCCTTCACAGGCTGTCCTTTCTCCCCAGATCAGTTTTAGGCGTTTCCAGCAGTCATCCTGGCCAGTGATTCTTTGAAGAACTGGCGACCATGATTAACTCACTCTTCAGCCTTAAACAGAATTTACATATGGCGGGAATCTTTTGTTTCCCAGTCTGACCCCACATCCCCTCTTAATGGAAAAACACTGAAAGCCCAAGATGGGGGTTTAGTACCAGGTGATACGATCACCTGATCCTGTAGTGTCAAAGCAGCAACACAGGAAGCGTCTCAGGAAGGCGGGAGATTAGTATCTTCAAAGTCTTATTGTTCTTCCTAACGGCCCATTCAGGCTGATTGCATCTGGGAAACGCCCACCAGACAGTAGGCAAACACTTTGTAATTGATAGATAGTTTATATTCCTAACTTCAAAGACAGCAATGATACATGCATAGAAATAGGATAACCATATTCAGTAAATCACAACCTTTCCAATGATATCTCACAAGACCCATCTTGCTGTGACAGGTTGGATCACAGAAACCCCCTTGGGGCTGCCAACTGATGTGCCAAGACTACTTCTGCCCCTGCTTTCCCTGCCAGCTTGGGACTCCAGCACCCTGTCTTGTTGAGCCAGACATGCCAGTCTGCTCCAACACAGACCCAGGGTCTGAACCACGTGCCCCAAAGCTGCAGACTTAACTGAAAGCAACTTAAGAAGTGTTCCTGTCTTTAACACTCAGATGCCCAACTCCCAATGGGTCCAAACCCCAAATAAATCCGTTTTACCCTGTATAAAGCTTATACAGGGTAAACTCAAATTGTTCACCCTCTATAACACTGATAGAGAGATATGCACAGCGGTTTGCCCCCCTCCCCCAGGGATTAATACATACTCTGGGTTAATAAGTAAAAAGTGATTTTATTAAATACAGAAAGTAGGATTTAAGTAGTTCCAAGTAGTATCAGATAGAACAAAGTGAATTACCAAGCAAAATAAAATAAAACCCGCAAGCCTATGCCTAATACAGTAATAAAACTGAATACAGATAAAATCTCACTCTCAGAGATGTTTCAATAAGTTTCTTTCACAGACTGGACGCCTTCCTAGTCTGGGCACAATCCTTTCCCCTGGTACAGCCCTTGTTCCAGCTCAGGTGGTAGCTAGGGGATTTCTCATGACTGCCTCCCTCTTTGTTCTGTTCCACCCACTTATATATCTTTGGCACAAGGTGGGAATCTTTTGTCTCTCTGGGTCCCTTACATGATCACATGTCACTGTAAGACTTCATTACCCACTTGCCAGCACATACATATACAGGAAGACTTACAAGTAAAACAGAGCCATCTACAGTCAATTGTCCTGGCTAATGGGAGCCATCAAGATTCCAAACCACCATTAATGGCCCACACTTTGCATAATTACAATAGGACCTCAGAGTTATATTTCATATTTCTAGTTTCAGATACAAGAGTGATACATTTATACAAATAGGATGACCACACTCAGTAGATTATAAGCTTTGTAATGATACCTTACAAGAGACCTTTTGCATGAAGCATATTCCAGTTACATTATATTTACACTCATTAGCATATTTTCATGAAATCATATAGAGTGCAATGTCGCACTTGCATCAAATACAACTTAGTTATGCCATATTCATATCATAAGCATATTTCTATGAAGAATATGGGTGTGATGTGACAATGTGTACATGGGGAGAAAAGTATTGTGGGACTCCAAAGCTACCCTGGCTAATTGAAATGAGGAAGATAGATCTAGATGGACAGCCATGTTTGCTTCCAAGCAGAAATCCCCTACATTCCCAACAAAAAATAGGAGCACATTTCTCTCTCTTACTCATGCATACTTTGCAAACCTCCAGAGACTACTCCGTAAACAGGAATGATAAAACAAAATGTCAAGTCAATAAATGGGGCACTGAATCTCTGTTGTTTGTTAGAGGGAGGCCCTGTTTGAATTGAAGGGAATAATATGTTTTCACTTCATAAACAGCAGAGACTTACAGAGGAAACGTCATCTTTCAGAATCATCTAAGGAAAGATAACAGAATAGGGCAGCACAAAATTACTTGGCTAGCCCACTATTTTCAGAAACTGCAAAACGAAATCCATGCAGCTGTAGGCATATTAGAGTATTTTCTTGACATCCATTCTCTAATGTCATAACAAATACAGTGATTTAGTTTTTCTGTGGATTGCCAGAGAGAAATAGCCATTTAAAAAAAAAAAAAAAAAAAAAAAAAAAAAAAAAAAAGCCAAAGTCTAGTGGTACTATATTCCCATAATATACACCCACTCCCCCAAACTCCTCCCAAAATACCACAATAGCTGGGTGATTCTGCACAATGATCAGCAATGAAAAGCTAACAATGTTGCCACTGAAACGGTTAGCGTTATACTACAGCCTTACCACACCTTTTCTTTGAATGGGCAAAATTCACAGCTATTGTTTGTCTGCAGACACAAGAAAATCAGCCTTGGACGGCGCCACACTTAGAAAGTTTTTTCATAACCAGAAAAGTTTAAAACATTTGTTTTTAATCAAAGGTTAAATTCTGGCATAGGCACTGACTCCATGGGTGCTCCAGTCCTGGAGCACCCATGGGGGGAATCATCTCCTCCTCCTCCCCTCAGCCCCCCGGTGGCCCCACTGATCAGCACCTCCCTCTCCCCTCCCAGTGCCTCCCACCCGCCACGATCAGCTGTTCCATGGCATGCAGGAGACACTGCGGGGGAGGTGGGAGGAGCAAGGGCGGGGCATGCTTTGGGGAGGGGCTGGAACAGAGCAGGAAGAGGCAGGGTGGGGGCAGAGCCTTGGGGGAAGGGGTGGAGTGGGGGCAGAGACTGGAGCGGAGCACCCCCCACACATTAGAAAGTTGGTGCCTCTGAGTTCTGGAGAAACTGATAGGGTCAATGTAGAAGTGGTGAAATCAGCTACTTGGGAAACTGTGTTAATGGTGTACTAAACTGGGAGGCAGAGTGGCCCAATAGATAGAGCACTGAACTGGAACTCAGGAAACCTGGGAGTCTGGCTCTGCTACTGGCCCACTGGGTGACCTTGGGCAAGTTATTTCTCCTCTCCATGCCTCTGTTTCTTCATCTATAAAATGGAGATAATGATTAGACCCGACCGGACAATGACAAGTCTGATGTGTAGCAACTTTTGAGGTTTCTGTGTGTGTGTGTGTGTGTGTGTGTGTGTGTGTGTGTGTGTGTATGTTTCACATTGAAATGAAACCAAAACCTCTCAAACATTTGTGTGAAATTGAATAGTGTCTAAATAGCCAATTTCAGATCAAAACGTGAACTTTTTGAATCAGGTCCCTCTCTCTTACTTTCTCACTAGAAGTGGCCATAGAACCCTGCACCTCAAAACCCCTTCCTGACAAAAACTGTGTCAAAACCAATACATCTCTGCAAAATAACATATGTCAACAACACTTAATTTAGTTGAAAATATTCCAACCCACTCTAATGATACTGCCCTCTATTGTAAAGCCCTTTCAGGCCTACTGATGAAATGTGCTATATCAGAGCTGAGTATTATTATTACTTATACTGATGTGTAGTAATAACTCAAAACACAAAGGATACATTCGTTATTTCATAATTCGGTTAAGAATACTTACCAGTCATATCACATCTTGCAAGTAAGGATCTCAAAGCATTTTACAAATTATTAACTAAGCCCTACAATACCCTTATGAAGTAAGGGTTGCACATATACAGAACGCTTCAACCACTGCTGAAATACAGCCTTCTCTGGGGTGAAGCACAGCAGCCATTTAACAGTACATAGCAATGCTAGAGAGCTGGAGAGGACTTAGAATGAAGGATATTACTGTACTGCTTGAAGAAACGGGAAGTTTGCAGAGGTAAAAGTGTAATTAACCAAAGCAGAATTTGGATAGCACACTAAACTTCACGGACTGTCAGTCCAAAATACCCTAAATCTGATAACTTTCTGGGCATGCTTCAAAAGGCTTTAGTTTGACAGGATTTGGGAGGAGCTAGTGAGAGTGGAAAGGAGCTTCTCTGTTTGATTCACTAGCTAAGTTAATTGGTGAATGTTTATGATTGTTTAATGCTGCTGGCAGGCTGAGTCGGTTATCCACAGATGACGTTTGAATGCCTCTGGGCAATCATTATTTCATTCCGGTAAGACTAATAATTGTCAGGGTGCGTGGGACTTCATTAATTACTGTTTAAATCTAAAAGAATTACAAATATTCAGAATAAAAACACAGCTAGGGCTTTAATCACGGTGAATGGTCAGTCCCCGTTTTACATCTCATTTGAATGACTGTCTCTCCAACAGCACGGTGCCCTTAGCTCTATGATGAGCCGCGAGCTTAGCCCTGACTCAGGCTATGTCTACACTGGCAACTAAACAACAAAACTTTTGTCTCTCAGAGGTGTTAAATTCCCCCCTCTCCTGCCCAAAAAGAAAAGTTTTGCTTTGACAAGTGCCAGCATGAACAGCGCGTTGTCGGCAGGAGACAACGCAAACGCCGCTTGTTAGGGGTAGACTTTTTTGTCGTCAGGAAAGCCAACGAACAGCAGCTACACGGCACAATTTTTAGAAGCACGGCTGTAGCGACACAGCCATGTCGCTAAAAGATGCGTAGTGTAGACATAGCCTCAGAATCACCAGCACCACTTCTTTCAGCACCTCCATGTGCCTTGGAGGTCTCCTGTCCACATAGTGAACCCTCCCAATCCTGCTTAGCTCAAGATAGGTTTACAGGATCCTGCACAAAATAGCCCACAGCTTCTCACCACAACACACACCATCTGCTGTCCACTCTAGGTCAAGTCTTTGGCCTAGATATGGGCTGTCCTTACTCACAGCTGGATTCTCCACTGCAGTCATTTACATCAATGCATAATGGTAGCATTTCACACCCATTCTGAAGTGGTAGCATTTTACACCTCTTGGCACTCACTGCGGTAAATAACTGTACAAGACTCAGAGGAGTGGCGAACTGGGCCATCAGTGCTTATAAAGGCTAAACTCTCATTGAAATCACATCCTACAGACTGTGGGATGTGGCTGTTTGTTAGGTAAGAGCACTGTACACAGTCGCTAGCCTGCACTACAAATTATGTCAATATAACTGTCGCTCAGGGGGGTGGAAAATCCACACCTCACAGCAACGTAGTTATACCAGCCTAACCCTTGATGTAGACAGTGCTACGTTGACGGGAGGGCTTCTTCTGTCGACCTAGCTACCACCTCTCGGAGACGTGCAATACTTACACCGACAGGAGAAACTCTTCTGTCGATGTATGTAGCATCTTCACTAAGCGCTACAGCGGTGCAGCTGCACTGGTGCAGTGCTGTAGGTGCAGACAAGCCCCCATCCAGCAGCACCTTTTTCTTTAATGAAGCTACTCCCAACAAGGAACAACTTCCTAGGAAAATTTTATTACGCCTGAGGGAATTCTGCATCACTGTGCATGTGTAGAATTCGTGTCTCCCACAGAAAAATGTCTTCTGATGGGGAAGCAAAGGGAAGCCACAAGAGTGGCCAAGCGCCCCTTCCCAGCAGTGCAGACAGATTGGTTTGAGCGCCTGGAGCAGCCCGTAGAGACATAAATCACCGCTGGAATGGGAGGGGAGGGTGGGCAGTTGTGCGTGGAAAGAGAGAGAGAGACTGACTGTCCCTCTCTCACACTATTGCAGCAAGTTTGGCGTGGAGGGGCAGGGTTTTGGGATATTTCTGAGGAGGTAGGTGTGGGGCAGGCTCTGTCCCCTCAGGCAGAGCAGAATGCAGCAGCCTGCCTGCTTAGTGAATTGTTCCCATTGTCTTTGTGAATTCCCCCAGAAGTATAAAACAGGTGTGAAAGTTTTAAGGCTCCTTTACGTTGCCAGAGTGATGTAAAGGACAGTATGGCCTTACAAATGCTTATGGTGCTTTAGTGATTAAAACTGGTCTACATTTTTGGACTGAAAACATTTCCTATCAAAATGTGCTCCATGAACTGTTTCTGGATATGGGTCAGTAGCCAATATAAATTACGAGTTTGATTCCCCTGCCCTCACTTGCTCTTCAGTTGCCTATGAGGTAACACTGAGCATATGGCTGCATATATTTGTTGACTACTAACTAGACATAAAGGGTCAAACCTTGCTACATTACTATTAGGCAAGGGGGTTGGAGATTTCCTCCAATGCTCCCTACTCCCATTCTCCATCCATTGTATTGTAGTTTAAATAAATTACCAAAATAATTGAAACCAGAGTGATTATATTGCATTATTTTGACAAATAATATATGCAGAATTTTAAAATATTGTGCACAGAACTTTTAATTTTGGGGCACAGAATTCCCCCAGGAGTATAAGGAGCAGAAACAGAGCATTAGCTTTTGTACAGCTGCACTCTCATGTGAACAGTGTTGAGGGGACTTCCTTCTCACTTAGGGAAGGATAAACACCAGGATCTAAAGCCAGACTAAGGGAAAGTATTAACTGTGGAAAAAATCCTCACCCTTACATTTCATGTCACAGGTTGCTACCACACATCCTGCAGAAAGCTATCAATGGCTCAAGTGTCTCAATGGGAAAACCAGAAATACTGGGAAGACCTAGCTTTGTGTTTCCCAAGGCATTTAACCTTGTTTTATTTGGCTGTTTCTCCAGCCCTTCTTAGAAACATATTGTCATTGTGTTTGTATCCATTTCGGGACACTGGCATTTTGCTAGGATAATTCAAATATTTATATATCTCAAGATTAAAACTTCATTTTCCCTATTTAAACACCATCCATTACAAAATACAATAGAAAGTCACATTTTCTGCAATGCTTTTTTTACTCAGAGGATGGAGGGGGTTTTAGCACTATATAGTTGGCATTTGGCCTGGTCTGTATGGATCTGGTCAAAGCAGCCCTAAGACTGAGTCAGTGCTAGGGATAGGTCTTATAGACTGCTGCCTAGGATGCAGAGAATTTTCAGGGATGACTCTGTCAGGCCTCCTCCAACCCTAACAAGGAACAACAGCCAGGCCAGGAGCCAACATAGCTCCTGCCAATTCAAACTAGGACAGCTTTCAAGGGTTTCTGCCCCTTTAAGAATATCCCCTCTTCACCAGAAGAGGTATCGGCTGTTTGAGAACTGCTGCACCAGCGTGGCTCCAGCCTAGCCAATCTCCCACCGTAAGATGGGCAGTGTCAGGGGAAGGTCTGCTTAGAGTGACTAAAAGTTCTGTGCTGGCCCTGAACAGCTGTTTAGTTGGTAGGATGAACTTTGCTGGCAATCCTCTGCCCCAGCCCCACCTTCCTCATCTCTCACTTACAGAGCAGATCTCTGGAGAAGATTGATGGAGAAGCTTCCAGAGGGTCAGGGAAGAGGTCGGGGGGGGGGGGGGGGACAATCCACACAGTGCTCCCTGCTTTCCTGCCCTTTCCATCCCAGCCCACATCTGCCAGGTTTTCAGTCCCTTCACCAGCAGAGTGGAGGGGGATGATCTGCCCCAGAGTGCTCAGTTACTTAGTAAAAAGACTTCTTAAAACAAAAAGCAAACAAACAAAACAGAGGATGGCTGTGGGGCTTGATACAGTTATCTTAGCTTGCTCTTCGTTCTCTTCTTTTTATCTCTGTTTTATCCAGGCTGATCGGCAAGTTGACCCTGAATAAGATGTGTTTCCACAGTGTGAAAACAGCTTGGTAAGGTTTTAGCTACTCTTACAACGTGGGAATGAAGTTATTGCAGCAAGTCGAGCACAACAGTAAAAGTACAAAAATAACAAAACAAATGACTCCTACAGAACCCTGGAAACAGTGAAGTGATCTGATGGGCCTTGAAGAGAACTTTACATCTAGAAACGCAAATTAGGCTGAAAGCGAAAACTTTCTAACTGATGTACAGTTTCCTACCAGGAGGTCACCATGCAGATTAATATCTTTAATAAAGCAGTGAAATAGATATTCAGACAGGATCCATGAGGCCCTCTCACTCTATATGTGGGAAATTAAAATTTAGCTATGTAAAAAGTGGGCAGGTACAATTAACCGGTCTATGAGAAGTGTTCAGTGAGCAACGAAGAAAATCCTTAACTCTCGATGCACCACAAATGATTATACTGGCACCCTTTTCACTGCTCTACACTAAGGGTACGTCTTCACTACCCGCCGGATTGGCGGGTAGTAATCGATCGGGGATCAATTATCGCATCTAGACGAGATGCGATAAATCGATCCCCGAACGCGCTCCCCGTCCACTCCGGAACTCCAAAGAGCGAGAGGCGGAAGCGGTGTCGACGGGGGAGCCGCGGCCATCGATCCCGCGCCGTGAGAACACGAGGTAAGTTGATCTAAGATTCGTCGACTTCAGCTATGCTATTCTCGTAGCTGAAGTTGCGTATCTTAGATCGATCCCCCCCACCCCACCCAGTGTAGACCAGTCCTAACAGGCCAGTCAGCATTCCCATCATAAAGGCCTGTTTCAGAGCTTTTAATGTGGGTGCAAAAATTGGTCCTAGGTGAATTATCAGGTACCTTGGGAAACAACTGTTTCAGCCACTTGGGGTAGGCCCTATTGGGTACTCATTGGAGGATCCCACATATCACATCACCACCATCCCTCCCTCAGGGCTCCATATCACAGAGACCTTCAGCTGAGAAGGGTGGCTGGCCTTCCTTTGGATATCAATGCCTCTCTTTGCTTGGCCCACACAGGTCACCGCAGAGCTCCCCACCTCAACTGCCCTCCTAGAGCTTGATGCTGAGCTCATTTAATACAATGGCAAAACTCCCATTCACTTAACTGGTGCGGTTTGAGGCCTCTAGTCCTTGCCAGTTTCAGAAAGTGAGAGCAAACCATGGAAGCATACATCAGAATGAACCCACAATACTTATCAAAAATACTTAGCTCCTGCCACAGTGCTTTATTTGTAGATCTCAAAATGATTTTACAAAAGAGGCTAAGCACACTTGTCCCCATTTTACAGGAGTGAAACTGAGGCACGGGGAAGTTAAATGATTTGCCCAAAGCCTCACAGTGAGTCAATGGCAGAGCAGGGAATAGAACCCAGGAGATTCCCAGTCTGGTGACCTTCCCACTGCATTTCCTTTGTTAGTTTAACAAACACAGGGTAAGATTTCATTTTTTTAGAAATACAGAGCTTAACAAAAATAAGTTGTCTTTGTATCAAGGGGCAAAGATATTGAAAGGAGTCTAAATCATAGTATAAATAAATCCTGAATTAAATTTAAGTCACTTCCTAATATTCACTTCCCACGGTTTGTATCTTTTTAAGGACAATACAATAGATAACTTCTGCTTTTAGAATAAAGGTTCCTTCGGCTGTAAGGATAAATTAACTGTTCTTTCTGGGTGAGCGTTCACACCGCAGTGAAATCAGATGGATTAGAGAATGAAGACATTGAAACACACTTCTGTTTGAAATTTGGGTTTTGGGATAAATACTTTAACAAGGAAGGAGCTTCTTTAGGCTAAAGCTATTTGAAGCAATATACAAGTTTCTGCTTCAGCAAAGATTTATACAGGGAAGTAAATATTTTTATTGCAAAGTACAAGCAGAACAATAAATTACTGAACAAATAATTTAGTACAGTGCTACATGAAGAAATGGGGATTAGGTTAAAGATTAAAAAAAGCAAAAGTCATGACTTAGTTAATACTCACTCTAATGAATCTTCTTCCTGAAAAGAGGAGCCCGGATCACTTCTAGGAACTCTATGGGTGAGTCTCACTTTGATTTTAAAATCTCAGTTTATCTAGTCAGTTTAGACACCCAATTCCCAATGACTTTAATAGGAGCTGAGTATCCAAGTCTCCTAGGTAACTTTGAAAATCTCACTATTGGTTGCAGCATTCCAGATGTCTATGGATTGTATGATAACTCAGACACAGAGAGATGGTCTCCTAGGTAAATGGGACCTAACCAAGTTAGGGCTCCATAGAGAGTTTGGATAATGATACTTCTCTGCACAGAGGTGTTGTGATGCTTTAATTAATTAATGTTTTATAAAGTGCTTTGATGTAAAACACTATAATTGGCAACGTATTATTTCTATTTCATTTGCACTATCATTTACCCTACTCCCATCCAACCTATTTCAGAGACCCTAAATGTAAGGGTTATAAAATTCAAATGATATGTCCAGAAAAGAAAAGAACGTATCCCTTTTAGGGCTGGTCCACACTAACCCCCCACTTCGAACTAAGATACGCAACTTCAGCTACGTTATTCATGTAGCTGAAGTCGAACTATCTTAGTTCGAACTTACCGCGGGTCCACACGCGGCAGGCAGGCTCCCCCGTCGACTCCGCGTACTCCTCTCGCGGAGCAGGAGTACTGGCGTCGACGGCGAGCACTTCCAGGATCGATCCGGGATCGATTTATTGCGTCTAGACAAGACGCGATAAATCGATCCCAGAAGATCGATTGCTTACCGCCGGACCCGGAGGTAAGTATAGACGTACCCTTAGACCTAGGTCCCGCCTGTTAGAGTAGGACTATCATGTCCAATGGGATTGGTAGGACCTACAGCTTCTCAGTGTTTGAGATTTACCTGTGGAAGTAAATCCCTTTGTTATTCTTAAAGGGCCTGATCCAGCGAAAAGACTCCCATTGACATCAAAGGGCTTTGGATCAGTCTCAAACTGAGCATCTAAAGACTATTCAAGGGCATACTAGGCCTCCATAAAAGTCTCTATCTAGAAAGATACTCTCCTTTTACTCTTTTGCTAAATGGAAAAAGAGCACGCTGCTGAGCCTAAAAACAATCTGAAAAGAAACTGTACATAATGAAGTTAGTTAAGTGTTGAGTCCTAGGCATCAGCTGGATAGCCACCATCTGTATTCTGTGATAATCACATGGTCCAAATCATGCTGACCTTGTGTGGTCTTTCCCCAGGTGCCCTCCAGCTTATATGTTTATCTAGGTTGGGCCAGCAGCAGTGGTTGCCAACTTATTCCTCTACAGTGTACAGGAGAGAGAAATGGAGATGCTAGTCCAAGCCAAAGGCAGTAGATACTGGCTGCCCAGCCCTAGAATCCTGGCGTTTTGTCATTATACACAGGCTGATTCCCCAAAACTTAATGCAGATTTTAATCTTACATATATGTCACTGCACTTTTTGCTCTGTGAGCAGGATACTTTTCTCAATAAGCTCCAGCCCAGGAACTCAGGTGCAGAGAGCTCTACGTAGGAGACACATACGTAAATACTTCCAACAAATAGCAAGGCAGCTTCAGTTCTCAGTTATATCTCTCAGACTCTGCAGCAACTCAGAGTTACTCAAGATTTACATTAGTGTGATGGAAATCAGAATCCGCTCCAGTATCTCTGTGCACAGATTGCCCAGCCCATTTAGGGTGACCAGAGGTCCCGATTTTATAGGGACAGTCCTGATTTTTGGGTCTTTTTCTTATATAGGCTCCTATTACCCCTCACCCCCGTCCCGATTTTTCACATTTGCTGTCTGGTTCCTCTAAGCCCATGCTATATGTGCATTATTATGTACACTGCTTAAAGGGATTAAAATTGGTTAACAGTTAAACTTCAGAAAAGAATTCATTTCATTTCCCCTTTAGTGAAAAAGTAAATTCTCCAGGCTCTCTTATAGATTGCAATAATTAGAGACCAGACTAGAGGAGCAATCTTTCTATTGGCAGACTTATTACTGTGTACAATCATCCTGCAGTCTGTTTTCCCCTCTCCCCCCCAACCACATACCCGTGTCCTTTCTAGGGTGTATTCTCTCTCGGAGGCTGAGGGATGGACAAGCATTTCTCTCAATATTTCTCTCTTCACTCAGTGTTATTTCCCTCTCATCAAGGTTCAGATGGCTCCAGAGCACAGTGTCTTCAGATTTCCTGGCTCTCTCATGGTTTCATTTGGGAGACGATGTCTTAATTCCACATTCACCAGCTTCTCCGCTAGCTCCCTCTGACTCTGCAAGTTGAGTATCTGTGAGGGAACCCATTGACAAGCAAAGCCAGGCTTCATGCGGAGTCCTGACTGACTCTCCTGTGACATTGGCTTCAATTTACAATCTAATATTTCTCCTGGCCTTCCAGTAAGCATGAAGCGCCAAGTGGGATTCTGAACACTAGAAAAATGGCCATGTGGTTGTGATCTTACTTACTGCTCTCCCTCTCAAGTATCCTACAACCACTGAAAACCCACAGTAACCACCAGTTTTAAGCAACTGGTCATTCATGCTTTACAGTACACTAAGTGGGAGTAGAAGAACATGCCACCAGTGCTAATTTTCTCACTACAAATAATTTTCAAGGGTTGCACTACGTTGCTGGCCTGTCCAAATACCTGGAACCAGAGAGTGTAAATCAAGGATTACTCAATTCAGTGTTCATAGGTGGATGGGGCAATTTCCCCGCTTCTGGTTCCATTTATCCCCCTCTTGGATACTGTTAAACAAGAATACGTTTAAGTCGGATCCCTGGAACCCAGCGCACACATGTGCAGCAGCTCCCAATCCAAAGGCAGCACAGCAGGAGGCAGTGACACAAAGTTTATTAAAGCCTGCTGTCTGGGTATGGAGTGGTGAGAGGAAGATCAAGGACTGAAAGGAGGGAGGGAGGCAAGAGGCCACAGAGAAAGGCTAAAAAGAAGAGCCTCTACAGAGAGCCCTAATGTTTTGTTGGATCTGGGGCTTGTTTAGCTTTAAACCACTCCTGTAGAATCACTCCTGCCTTTATCCCTGGCTCAAAGAGAAACTATGAAGAGCAACACTTTTGACTTTGGAATGCATCAGACCTTGCCCAATGGCAAGCCACCTACACAGGCATTATCCTGGACTCTGACAATTCCTCAGTTTGTACACTGATGAACTACCCAGTAACAGCAACTGTGCCCTGAGCTGGACTGAGGAGGGACAAAGGAAATCCTTCAGGTATTGTGACCATGCCAGTTCCTGAGCAGCAGGACCTTCCAAACAAACCCTTCGCTTTACAGGAAGACAGCAAAAATCTGCCAGTTGAGAACATCATGAGATGCCTGGTAGAAAGAATGGAGGCAGGAAAATGGAGAGGAAAGTAATTTCTATAACCCACCTGATATATATCCAAGACCTCAGAGGTCATATGAGTCACTCACAGTCTGAGAATATACTAAACCATCAATGCTACTGGAAACAATTTGCTCTACTCTCAGAGCAGCAACAGATAAGTGTATGAAAAATATTGTAACACTGACTATTTTTCATTATCAACCATAACTTTCTCCTTATGCCAAGCACAATCCTGAATTTTTAATTTTTTTTTAAAAGGGAAATTTTAAAAAATTCTTTACGCCCTCTCTCTCAGGAAAAAACGTAGCAGCTCAAGAAACAACAATCTTGTTCTTCAACACAACATGGGGCAGGATTACTGTGATACACTCCAGAGCGGGTTACCCTTAGAAAACCTGTTGGAAGCATCAAATGGTACATGACATGGTAGCCCAATCTCTTAGTGAGATTCGCAGGAGACAACATATGAGTGCTCCAGAGACTGCTCTGGTTTCATATATGTTTCTAAGAGCAATTCAGGGTATTGTTAGTATTCTTAAACCCTCTGTGCTTTGGGACCTAGCTACCTGACCTAGATCTAGACCTTTTTTCCTCCCCATGGAGCACACAACACTTGAGTTCAGCCAATGCAGAGTTACGTTTAAATGGAAGGGTCTGGGGCTTCAGCATTTTCACCAGAGTTCCCTTGGCTCTAGAATTCATTTCTTTCATTGGTCCACCAAAGCCCTTGTTTGCTAACCCTCAGGCACAGCGTAAAGCCCATCTGTCTGTTCAGGGTGGCCTGGGGTATGCGTCAGGAGAACAGTCTCTTTTGTTAGTTTTTATTGCATTCTATTTGGTCTGATTTGGACTTGTCCATTAGCCAGAGGCCAGAGCTGGGCAAACTGTGAAAAAATATTTGTGGAATCATTTGTGAGAAAAATATTAGAAAGAGAAAATGAAATAATTAATGAATATTATTCACCCAATTCTTCTGGAGATAGGGTGATGGGCAAATCTGTAATATACTGAAAAAGAAATAAGCGTACAAACCTGGAGGTTCAAACGGTGCATTTGCAGGCAGCAGATGCCATGGTAGTGGTTGTAAGGATTCTATTAGTTAAGTAAACAGTCACATAAAACCTGGGTAATTTGTGATTTTTTGACAACCGTTTTTATGTCTTTTTCCTAGAATTTCCTTTTTGCCCTACCAATGCCCCTTTTCAGTTGGATCTCACCTCCTTTCTGAATTGTGCATTTCTTACACAGGCATTGTTTTCCATCCCACCCAAACTTGCTGTCCATAAACCAAGGTCAACACATTTAATACTTGTAGTTCTTCATGCTGTAAGTATACGCTGCAGTGAAATTGCTCCCAAATCTGCTCCCTGGTAGTGGAAATCACCATTCAAGAGACAATGATTTCTACTGTCACACAGGAGATTTGGGAAGCAACTTCATTTTCCCAGCACTTCAAGCCTCAGCTGTCCTGATATAACATGAAAGAGATATTCTTGATCAATGGAATGATAGCAACTGACAGCAGCTTTTAGACCTAGAGCAGAATAATGAGATGAGACACCAGAAATCCCCCCCAACATTTAGTTTCATAACCCCAAATGAACATTCGCACACATACAGATTCTGAACGACCCACTTTTCTCTAGAGCATGTGGAAAAACCATGACATTGGATCAGCTACTGTTATTTTTAAAGTGACCTCAACTCTAAGCGCTTCCACCAGAACAAAAGTTCAAAATCATTGGAACTTTTCATTCATTTTACCCTGTCTTGTAAGAACCATTTTCACTCCCTCAAAGTAGTAACAATGTGGTATCAAAAAATGTCAAGAGACATTTTGCCAGTTACATCTCTTGACATGAAGCATTTTTCAGAACAATGCAGGGCATGCTCATCTGGAAAGTTGGCCTACAGAACTTCACAAAATTCTCCCCTTAAATGTGTGTTGATCACAAGAAGAGTGTAAGAGAGCAAGAAGCGATCTTCCCTGGCAACTTGCATCAAGTATTTAGAACTTTGCACTAAGTCACTTAGACTGCCAGAATGGGGCATTTTGTATGATGCTAGTCAGTTTGCATCTGTCTCCTTCTGTGACTGTGATGTTCCATGAAGACAACTAATCCTTTTTTAGGGAAAAAAATGCAAACTATTAATTCAGTGTGGTGACCCTGTCAAAATACTGAAATGAACAACAGTAACAAAACTTTACACAATGGGTATTTTTAATACCATGGGAGTTAGGGAATAATGCTAAATGCTTAAACTCAAAGACCCAGTTTCCTGTGTTGGCACCAGCACTAGCATTAAATGTCCACACATCAGGCATTTTTAAATCTCAGCTTTAAATAAACGTTAAGTGACATGCATTTGAACTTAAACAACATCCCATTTCTTTTGTGGGCGGCTGCAGTTCTAACAAAAAATTACTGTGCCCTCCATCTGTCAGGAAGAACATTTCTGTTTGCACATAATCCATTTAAGTCTCAGCTGCATGGCTGTAGTTTATGGGCTCTCTGAAGTGGTATTTGACTCACACAAGCATGTCTTCATTTTTTCACCATTTCTCCTGGCTTGGGATAGACACATGTACCTCAACTGAAATAATATATGCCTCGAAATCTCAAGCCTTTTTCTTTAAGCTACCAGTTCAAATCCAGCCCTGATCAGCAGTCGCTAGAGATGGGCCTGAATCAATCTGTGAAATAGAGTAGTTTGGACTCAGGTATGAGGTTGCCATTTCTATAAAGGACTGTACCAAATCCAAAAACCTCTAAAGTTTGGGGAATTAAAAACACAAATGAAGATCCACACTTTATGGCTCACATTGTCTCTAGTAATGATATAGAGTTGCTACCAGAATCTGAGGGGTGTTTAGTGTCCTACTTGAAATGAATTGATGGCTTATATCCAGTTCTTCAAGAACAAGTATCCACCTCATTCAAATCCCTCCCCAAACTTTATTTCTGCCCCCTCACCTACAAGAAACAAAGGAGTGGGAGAGCGTAACAAACACGGGAACAGAACCATCAAGCTCAGCATATACAGTAATGAGCAACAATGTAATCCAACTGCTGTCCTTCTTGGGTTTCCTCTGCCCTATTAGGGTTGCCAATTTTGGTTGGATGTATTACCAGAGGTTTCATCACATGACAATCTTTAATTAAAGATTAAGCTTTAATTCCTGGAGACTTCTGGACAATCCAGGAGAACTGGCAACCCTACTCCCCTTCCTGACCACAGATACACTATTTATGATCTCATGCGTGGGCAGTGGGTATCACAGGCCGAGGTAGGCGGAGCCTCCCCAAACAGCCTGGTGTGGCCCCGCGCACACTCTGCCCCCAGACCGTCTCCTGCAGTTCCTGCTCTTCCGTGGCCCAGCTGGCCGGGGCGGGGGCCACACTACCTGCCCAGCACTGAGGGCTCTGCGCCCATGCCGCCCAGATGCCTGGCACTCCAGGGCTGGGGGAGCTTGGGCAACCTGGGGTTGGGGCGCTCTGGGCTCCTGTGGGGGAGTGGGGACAGAAAGGGAGAGGGAGGGGCGGGGCCTTGGGCAGCAGGAGAGGGGCCAGGGACTAGCCTCCCCCAACAGCCAGTTCACCAACCGCCCATGACCTCCTGTTCAATTTAAACTGCGTAAGGCCAGGTCTTTATTTGTGTTTGTGAAGCATCCAGTATATCTTGGGAGGGGGCTCAAAAAACACACTGATAAATGAAAGGGGGGGGTGGGTAGCTCCCTTTTATGGACACCCAGCAGCTATAAAATACCTTAGTAGCTGTTCTCTAATTGCTCTACCTGTAAAGGGTTAAAAAGTCTCACTGCTATGCACAAGTAAAAGGAAGTGAGTGGGCACCTGGCCAAAAGAGCCAATGGGAAGCCTAGAACTTTTAAAAATTGAAACGACTCCCCTTTTCTCTGTCTGTTGTTGTTCTCCCGGGGAGAGGCGGACAGGGCAGCAGTTATGCTGTAAGAAGCTTGGGGCCAGGTATGAAAAATCCTCAGTATCAGACCTGGAAACTACTCATTTGAAACCCCAGATATGTAAGTAGATCAGGAAATGTTTAGGAAGATGCAATTAGGTTTCTCTCTTTTTATTTCTTTATGGTTTGTGGACTCCTCTATGCTAACCCCAGGTGCTTTTGTTTTGCTTGTAACCTTTAAGCGGGACCCCAAGAAAGGTATTCTTGGTGCTTAATCCTTGTATTTATTCTTTTAAAATCTAGCAATATTCTCTCTTTTTTTTTTTTTTAAGAACAGAATTGGATTTGTGTGTCTTAAGAGGTCTGTGCACCTGTTTAATTAGCTGGTGGCAACAGCTAATTTCCCCTCTTCCCCCCCCCCCTTCTTTCTCAGCACTTCCCCAGAGGGGGGGGGTGAAAGGGCTTGAGGGTACCCCACAAGAAGGAATTCCCAAGTGCGCCTTCCTGGGCTCTCAAAGGGGTTCTGCACTTGGGTGGTGGCAGCATCTACCAATCCAAGGTGAGAGAAAAGCTGTAACCTTGGGAGTTTAATACAAGCCTGGAGCGGCCAGTATTAATTTTTAGAATCCTTGCGGGCCCCCACCTTCTGCACTCGAAGTTCCAGAGTGGGGAATTACCCTTGACTCCAAACATTAAAAACAAAAACAAAAAACCCCACCACAGTTGGTACCTATTTTTCCTTGTTTGAAGTCTTCACAGAGAAGCCAAGGATTGAATTCAAATTGAAACTGAACTAACCTAAAGATGGCCCCTGTGGGTTAGGATTGATGCATAAGGCAATATAGGGAAGCTTGCGTTCCTAGAACCTACGTGCTGCACATCGTCTATGAGCAGGGTTTCAGTCACCATGGAGATCAATTCGGCAAGCTTTAGCAGCTTTCAAAAATGCCATGTGTAAAGGGAACAAGGAACAAGATATGGGAAAAGAACTGCTGACAATCAGATCGGGGTGAGTATGCTGAGCATCAAGTCTCAGCAGGTAGAGGTGTCCAAAAAGTGCATCCAAAATCCTTCCCAAACAGGAAAGTTCAGGTCAGAGAGGGCAGGAGGGAGGGGGTTGTTCTGAAGAGATAGGTTATGGGAGACCTTGCCATTCTGTAGTTTAATATGCCTGGGAGCATTTACAAGCTCAAGAACTGGGCCAAACTGAGAATGTAAATTTTTGGTTTCAGTTCCCCAAACTTGTCAGTATCTACACTGCCAACCAAACCCCAACTGCGGACCAAAACAAATGAAAAGCAAGAGTTACATACACTGTACAACCGAGAGACAAAATTAACACACACGGCATTTGGCATGAGAAAATGAAGTAACTTGTAAAGTAAAATGAATTTGGTTTTGCTTGCGTTGGACAAGACTTACTGAAGAAGCTTGGTTTGAAACCGGATTTGGCTCAGTGATCACAGCATAGTAAGACCAAGGAGCTTTGCTCCCCCCCTTTAAAAAAAAAAAAAACTGGCTTGCTGTGGACACCTGAAGCCTAACCCCACAAGATGCTGAGTGTAATGAACCGTGATCACATACACAGAGACACCACAGTCATCAGCAGAGAGCAAACCCATAAGCTTTACCACCAAAAGCAAGTGCTTCTCCCATGGAATTTAGTAGCAAAGGTAAAATGGTCAAAAGCTCCTAAGTGACAATGGTACCCCAGTCATGCATTTTCAAAAGTGACTTAGGCACTTTAGAGCCTACATCCTACTGATTTTCAATTAGACTTAGGCTCTTAAGGCCCAGATCCTCCAAAGGTATTTAGGCACCTACCTTCACTTGAAATCAATGGGAGTTAGACACCTAAATACCTTTGAGGATCTAGGCTGTAAGTGCCTATGTCACTTCTGAAAATGGGATTTAGGCACCTAAATCACTTGGGAACTTATGAACATTTTATCCTTGCTTCTTTAGTTAGCTGTGAATAAGTTGGAGGGTGTTCTAGTGCATGGCCCCAATGACTATGAAGGGACATGAAGTAGGGTTCATCCTCAACTGAAGGGTGCTTAGTACCTCACAGAAGATGTTCAGGATCTTAAAGTACCAAGCCCCTACTGCCGTACATTCTGTTGAGGGCTTCAGTGGAGTCATGCTCTTTCCTCCAAGGGTGAATTAGGCCCACCAAGATTATGCTTCTTACAGAAGCCACACAGAAAATCTTCAGTGCAGCCAGAAATAGAACTCAGGTCCCCTTACTCCCACCCATGTGCATTAACTAAAAGCCCATCCTTTCTCCCCAGTCAAGTGAAAAAATACAATGCAAGCTCTTTTGCTTTACACAACTGCAGGAAATTCAGTTGTGCTTTACAGTTAAAAAGCAATGCACAGAAAGCTGACCTCTTTACAAGGGGCTAGCTAGCCTCATTTCTTCAAATACCCCAACCCTAAAAATAGCTCGACTTGCTAAACATACTTCAGCAGTTCCTATTGCTCGCAGAGCCTACACAACTTTAAAACAAAAAACAAACAAAAAAACTGGCAACATTTATTTAACCAGCAATTAAAAAAGGAGGCCCCCAGCCACCCCAATGATTCTTCCCAGTGGGTCTTAGATGTTTATGGAACACAATGAAAACAATAAAATCATGCTATTCCATCAAGGCCTTGGCAAGGCTTCTCAACCCAGGATAAATTGGCATGGCACATTAAAGTCCACAGATTACACAATGGTTTACAGGGTCACCACTAATAAGGGGTCCTTTTAAAAAAGATACTGTACATTTTAAACGTCACTCATTTAAAGGAAAATTGTAGTGATTAGTTCTAATTTCCTAGGAACAGATTGAGGCTGGACTCCGAGCATACACAAAGGTGGAGATGGATAAAGGGAGCCTCTCACCTTGTGTCCCATCCCAGTTATGATTGCAATGACTATGCTAAGCCAAGCTCATGGCTAATGGCACTATCCACCCTAAAAGAAATGGGGAGAAAACAAGGCCATGATCCTTCCCCACCTTTGCACAGCAGCTGGCGAGCAGAGGAGTGGAGTGCATGCTGTACAACTTTAAGATGTGAAGCAGCATCCATGCTCCCCTGTGTGCTTGGGAGACTTAATGTCTCCTGGAACACCCACTGAAGAGAGACGCTTTAACATGCCGCCAGCCCTAAAGGCACAATTGATCCCATACATAGCTAAGTAAATAATAGACAGCTAAAGGGAGCTAACACAGTGCAATTTCCAGATGACAGAACTGGGCCCTATGTCAGCATACAAGCAAGTATGGAAGCTTCCTGCTACTTTAGTCATTCCTATTAATATATGAAGTTTATCCATTTAAAAAAAATCATTGTCAACATACATGTTTTGTTAACTAGACAAAGGATTATCATATTTTAATGAATTGCAGTTTTCCTTTAAATAATAGCAATAATTTCCTGGAGTCTCAAAACTAAAGGAATTTTAATAATTAATGTGATTAAAGCCATTCCCACTATTCAACCTGCCAACTAATAGAAAATTCTGATCTGATGTGTAGCCTGATAATCAGCATGTAAAACAAATGACAACACCTCAATTACATACATCACCAGCTCAATACTATTCTTAAATCTGAGATCCTGCCATTCCTAGTCTAGGTTAGGAATATCTCCACACACTGACTATATGTTAATCTTGAAAAATCAAAACCACACTATCAGGCTTTATTTTCCATCAGTTTTGACCACTCTAGGTGGATATTATTGGATGATTTAATCATTGGCTATATACACTCAAATAACGAGAGACTGTTCTGAACTAGACATAAGGAGAATGATCCCAAAAAGCCCATGAGGACTACAGCTAAACATTGTGTTATTCCAACATTATTATTGACATGTTCTGTACAAGCTGTGCTAGGCACCCTGGTACATTTAGACTGGATAACAAGATCAAAAGTGCATTTCAGTAGTAAGACTGGACTCACAATGAGAAAGCCCTGTAATATTTTGCAGCTACTCTTTCGGTTGCGGTGACCTACTGCTCCTTAGTGAGGCAAGCACTTGGTAACAATCCAGGAGAAGTACATCTGATTTTCCCACCAAGTGAACTGTTGAAGCAGTTCCTTTAGCTCTCCAGTTCAGTCTATCCTGGGATCACAGACTTTTCCATTCAAGTCCAGGTGGCTCATCTACTTTTTATAATATGTGTGCAAATATTAAAGTCAGCTGGATAGGCTGTGTGAATGAGCACAGAGGAGAAAAGATGAATTGTTACAGCTGTCTTTACTTCTATGGATCAAGGCTGAGAAGCAACAGTGTTAGATTCTAAAACTATGGGACACATCCTCAACTGGCATAAATTAGCCCCTCCCCACTGAAGAGGCTTGGGCAATTTACATCAGCTGAGGACCTAGTCTCCAAATCAGAGAAGAATAAAACTCTGTGCTACTTTTAAGTGCCCATACCACACAATACTCCATCCTTGTGCAAATATAGTTAGAACTTATAGTAAACACTTCCTTTTCTTTTTTCCCCAAAAGGCAACCTTAAAATATCTTTTACTTTTTTAAAAAAAGAAAAAGCCTGAAAGCTGGGTTTGGTGACATAACCAGTCGATATCTGAGGAGAAGAAACAATACACTAGAAGAAAAATAGCTTTAGTGCTGAAGCACAGTATGAAATGTACACAATCAAAGTGGTGCACAAGCGCCCCCCGTCCAATGCACAGCGCACTACAAGCAAATCCAGGGGAAGAGAGACTTTCTTACCAAAGTCCCTCTCAAAATCCATCCGAACTAGTGACAGAGGGATATAGCTTAAAACACAAAGAGTTCCCAGTGTCCGGGGAGACACAAAGACACCGCTGAGTGTGGGAGTGTGAACATCGCTCATCAGGAATCTCCTTCCACACTTTCCCGACCCTCTGCAGCCCCCTCCCAAGCTAACTGCTAATATCTATTGTTCTGCACAGCCACACAAAGCCAGGAGCTCATTGAAACACACACGCTCCCTGTCCCCTCCTGTACAGAACAGAGAGGAGGAAGGATCTTAGGGCACAGAGATAATGAATCTTAGCAAGAGTCACCTACCAGATTTCTGCCTCCATCTCCCCTGCAGAAAGGAGACCTAGTCAATCTCCCACACACCCCAGCACGGTTTTAGGCTCTTACCTAGGCTGCTGCCCGGAGCCGAAAGAATGCAGATGCAGATTCCAGCTGTTGCAGCTCGCTGGACGCCTCCAGTTCTGATCTCCTAGTCCGGCCAGAGGCAGCTTTTTGGAAAAGCTGGGAAGAGGGGGAGGGAGGGAGGGAGAGAGAGAAATATGCAAAGACAGGAAGTGGAGACAGCAGCGGCCAGTGCGGGAGATTAATGGGAACCAGTAACCCAGCAGCCAACAAAGGAACCTGCTCCCTAATCACAGCCTTCCTGGCTTCTGCTGCAGCCAATGCCACAAAAAAGGGCTGGCTTCACAAAGGAGAAGTCATTGCCCTCCCAAGCATGCAACCCCCAAACTGATTTCTAGTCCCAGGGAGATGTGCGAAGCTCTGGACTGTCTGCAGAATGACAGCCCCAGGGAGCATGTGGATCCTGGCCAGGCAGAGAGGGGACCAATCCCCCCAGGCAGCAGCAAAGGGCAATACAGCATGGCCCTTGGGGTCAGACTGAAATGAGTGAGATGGGGACCTATTGCCCTGATTTATTTTTAAGTGGACTCTTGTATTTTATTTGTATTGTTTATTATTTGTATTAAACAATAAAACCTCTTATCTTAGAGAAGCCACCCTTCAGTCAGGGCCGGCTCCAGGCACCAGCCTACCAAGCATGTGCTTGGGGCGGCACCTGGAGGGGGGCGGTGCGCACCCGGGGAGAGCGGAGCCACAGCGGGCTCAGCGCCCTCCCCCGGCGCTCCGGCCAGCCAGGGAGAGCGGGGCTGCGGCCGGGCTCGCCACCCTCCTCCCAGTGCTCCGGCCAGTCAGGGCGAGCGGGGCCGCGGCCGGGCTCTCCGCCCTCCCCCCAGCACTCCGGCCGGCTGGGAAGAGCGGGGCCGCCCTCCCCCGGCGCTCCGTCTGGCCGGGGAGAGCGGGGCCACGGCCGGGCTCGGCGCCCTTCCCTGCCACGCTCCCCGCCAGGGGGCGGGGGGCGGCGGGAGGCTTTTTTGCCTGGGGTGGCAAAAAAGCCAGAGCCGGCCCTGCCTTCAGTGTTGTCAGGAGCAAGATAAACTGCAACTTTCTTGCATTTTCATACACAGACCCTCATGTAGACCATATGGTTTTAATCATAGGAGAAGAAGTGGATCTGATAGTATGCATGGAAACTGTGAGAGCTTGGGGTGAGAGAACCGACTGTTACAAAAATCTAAAAAGTTCTCCAAACTCATAATGAAAGAATATTAAAGTCACGGTATAAATCTCCAAAGGATGGGGAAGAGAGGGGAGAGGAAACGGCATGCATATGAACTTCATTAATGGTATCTGTTGTGCAACTCCAGTCTGCTAGGGCTAGCCTTACTCATAACAATACTGTAATGAACTCCTCCCTAGTGGATGGGAACAAAACTGTCCAACTATGGGTCATAAGCCCTATAACCACTAAGAGACAAAATAAATGTGAGGCCCTGATCCTGCACCCAAATGGTGCCTGCACTGATCCAGTTGTGGGATCAGCGACACACCAAAACTTAAGGGAACATGAAAATATTGGAATGGTGTACCTGGCAAAGAAAACATGGTGCCACTTTTCTAGATGTCTGTTAAATACTCATAGAGCACACTAGCATCTTATGGGCCAAATCCTTAGCATTGATTTCAATGCAGCTATACCAGTGGGTAGCTGCATTGAAATTTACCACTGAGAACCTGGCCCACAATGTTTAATGTAATATAAATATGGATCACCCTATAAAAGACCCACATTGCCAGCAATTAGCTGCAATAGCCAACTGGTTTGTTTGTGAAATTAATTGGGGTGGGAGGGTGAGAAAAACACAAAAGTCTTGGAGAGGTAAATATTTATACAGAGATAAATCACATCATAATGTATTGAGTGAAAGGGAAAAGATCAGAAAGGCACCAAATCAGGAAAACACAAGGGCCGGATTTGTAAAGGTATTCAGGCACATAACTCAAGGGGAATTGGGAACCTCAATACCTTTAAAATTCTGGCCCTATGGCATTTGCTTAATTTTATGCATGTGCTTAAGTGGGACCTAATCATAGTTAGAATTACGCACATGCTTACCTGCTTTCCTAGTAGGGATGCTTTCCTGAATCAAGACAGAGGGGAAAGAGATTTTCTTCACTTCCACAGCACACATACAAATAAGTTACTGGTGATGAATTTTGATATCTAAAGACTGCATAGTCCCACATGACAAGGAAATATGATATAGCTGTCTGGCATTTTACAAACCCACTTACATTTCAGAAAAAGAATATAAAGGAAATAAGTGCAACACTCATCTGGTTTCTAATGCTAAAATGTGTTTCAAAGCACTTCAGCTGTCAGCCTTCTTGTAGCAGATGTATTTACTCAGCTGCAAAAAGTGTATTGTGTCACTGTACATCTAAAATGGTGGGAGTTTAAGTTACAACATACAGATAATAACTGAACTAACTCTTGTTTAAAAAGTTGCTGTTAAAAATATTATGAAAAATCATGGCAGGAACAAAAATGAATAAATCTATCTTTTCTAACCAAGGAAAGGACATAGAAGAAGCTTTCGTTAGTTCCATCCCATATCTTCATATATTATGCCCATGCAATAGTGGCTATTTCAAAATGCAGCATCCTGAAGATGAAAATGGATGTAACACAGTGACCAGCAGAATGAGAATCAGCAGTTCCCTATTCTAACACTGACATTGTGTCACCTTGGTTAATCACATAACTTATATGTGCCTCAGTTTACTCATCAACAAAAGAGATATAAGGGCTTTGCAAGACTTTAATATTTGTAAAGCACTTTGAGAAGCCCCAGATAAAAGGCAATAAATAAGTGCAACATATTAATCATTTATAGATTAAAATTAGTTATTTTTATATGCAGTGTAGCATGTCTCTCTCTCATCAACAGAAATTGGTCCAATAGAAAATATTACCTTGCCCACCTAGTCTCTCTGTTATTTTTATGTGAGGCAAGAATAAAGTCTTATATGTACTAAATTTGTACTGATCCAGAGACAGCCTACATGTATTCAGACAGTGAGCAGGGACTGGGTGTCCCAAAATAAGTTGTCCAGGCAACTGGAGATAAATATTCACCTCCAAGGTGAAAGCCCATGCTGTCATATGAGGATAATTAATAAAGTCTAAAAAAGCCAAAAATGGCTGAAAATTTAAAATTGGATGGGAACAGACGACAAATCCCAGTGATGATTGAACCTGGGTCATATTGTAAACAGAAAGAACTCTCAGCCTTGCTTGTAGCTCTTTTCTTGGCTTCACACAGACTCAACAGACATTCTAGGCTTCAGAACGATGCACAGACAGAGTGACAATCCTGGAATTTTATTATATACATACATCCAAGGGACACCCTTAGCTGTTAAAACCCGGGGCAGCCACCCATGTCACCCACCTTTTAGATTTCCTCTAAAGTGCTAAAAAAAATGTAATTTTGCAAAGCGCTTACATTGTCATTTGAAAAAAAAACAAGGTATGGGTGACTGAGCCTCTAGTCTCAGTAGCTGTCCAAAATGAACATTGAAAATCCTGCCCAAAGAGAGAAGCCCGGCTTCTGGGAACTGGGGGGTGAGGGGAATGGGGAAGATCTTTCTTGACTGTTCTCACCATCATGTAAAACAAATGAAACAGATACACTGAAAACACCTGAACCAACTTGTTTTTCATCCCGATTGCTGGTGTAGGCCCCATTCAGCAGAGCGCCTAAGCCAGGGGTGGGCAAACTACGGCCCAGGGGTCGCATCCAGCCCTTCCGACATTTTAATCTGGCCCTTGAGCTGCCGCCAGGGAGCAGGGTCTGGGGCTTGCCCCGCTCCGGCACTCGTCGGGGAGCAGGGTCAGGGTCTTGCCCTGATCTTTGTGTACTGTGGCTCCGTGTGGCTCTCGGAAGCAGCAGCACAACCTCCCTCCGGCTCCTACACATAGGGGCAGCCATGAGCCTCGGCACACTGCCACCGCCCCAAGTGCCACCCCTGTAGCTCCCATTGGACAGGAACCATGGCCAATGGGAGCTGCAGGGGCGGCGTCTGCAGATGGGACAGCATGCAGAGCTGCCTGGCTGCACCTCCACATAGGAGCCGGAGGGGGGACATGCCGCTGCTTCTGGGAGCTGCTTGAGGTAAGCGCCACCTGGAGCCTGGACCCCTGACCCCCTCTCATGCCCCAACCCCCTGCCCCAGCCCATATCTCCCTCCTGCCCTCTGAACCCCTTGATCCCAGCCGGGAGCACCCTCCTGTACCCCAAACCCTCATCCACAGCCCCACCCCAGAGCCTGCACCCCCCCAGTCAGAGCCCTCACCACCCCCTGCACCCCAACCCCCAATTTCGTGAGCATTCATGGCCCACCATACAATTTCCATACCCAGATGTGGCCCTTGGGCCAAAAAGTTTGCCCACCCCTGGTCTAAGCACATGCTTAAGTGCATTGCTGAAGAGGGAGACTTAAGCATGTGCTTAAATTTATCCCTTCAGGCCAGCTGGGAAGGGCTTGTTTATTACAAAGTGAGTCTCTGGCAAGCAGCTGGCTGCTGCTCTAATGAAGCAATTGAGAGATGCTGATAACATGTAAGTTAAGAGGGGGTCCTTTTCTTCCTTTGCTGGATAGATTACAGCTAGCATAGGCAAAGCCTAAAACAGAGGGATGGAGGAACTGAAAATCAGGGCCAACATGCCTGATTGTTGGCTCTAGCCAAGCTGCACTGAGCACAGCAACTGAATGTAAAGAAGGTTTGTATGTCCACTTTGCTCCTCCCTCTATGCCTCTTCCCCCCCCAGCATAGGTTAGAACCCCTTGGAACTGCTCTAACATACACTCAGCTGCAACAGCTTCCTGTACAGTCCCCTCCGAGGGAGTGGTGTAGCCCTGATTCCAGATGGTGTAGAGACAGCGTGAGTCCCACTACACTGGGGATGTTCTCTGATGAACAGATATGCCTGTTTTACAATCTTTTTGCTATCAAAACAGTGTAGAGAGGCCTGGGTAGAATGGACAATCAGGCCTAAGGGTATGTTACCAGCCTTCCAGTAACTTGCAACAGTGCCTTCAATGCCCCAATGCATGTGGACAAGGTTCAATTTTCTAGGTAAGAGTCTGTCAGCAATGCCATATAAACCACAAGTTTGAGGGGTTTATATCTGAGCATCAAACCAAAACTCCGCATACCCAGAATGAAACGAGACTTTAGCTTTCCTGTGCTTTTGCTGGTTCCAATGCAGCCCTGAGAATTATTTAATTTTTTTTTTTTTTTTTGGTATTGAATAGTAGTAATATTGTATTCTCATAAACTCTGATGCGCCACAGCAAAAGTAACTAGTTAAATGTCCTTGAAAGTATTACTGCCTTGTTCATTTTAAAAGGCAACTTAATGAATGACAAATTACATTATAGTTACATGTTTTTGCTGAGCTACCACCTTGAAATTGTCAGGAGAACACAATGGCAGCAATGCTCCAAAACTGGACCAGGACCCTATGCTCTTTATGTAGATGTGCAACTTTATAGCACTGGCATTATGTAGCAAGCAACAGCTGCATGAAGTGTGGTCATTTTTCTTCATATCATTTTAAACATACCACCAAAGAGCAATGGTTTCACAGAAAGTGATTTTGCAAGAAGCGTAGCTGTAGCTATGAAGTGTCACATTGCTTTACAAATAATTTCAGGATTTTTTCTGGCATATAATGTCATGAAATATAATATTGTAGTACCTCCAAGGTAGAGTACTGCTTTAAATCACTGTGTAGAATATTGCTTAAATGAGATACAAGTCCTTTTACATGTAGAGAACTCAAAGGGCTTGGCTTGTTTAGCCTAACCAAACAAAGGCTGAGGGGAGATATGATTGCTCCCTATAAATACATCAGAGGGATAAATACCAGGGAAGGAGAGGAGTTATTTAAGTTAAGTGCTAATGCTGAGACAAGAACAAATGGATTTAAACTGGCCATCAACAAGTTTAGGCTTGAAATTAGACCAAGGTTTCCACTCAACAGAGGAGTGAAGTTCTGGAATAGCCTTTCAAGGGGAGCAGTGGGGAGGCAAAAAACCTAACTTGTTTCAAGACTGAGCTTAATAAGTTTATAGAAGGGATGGTATGATGAAATTGCCTAAAATGGCATGTGGCCCATCTGCGATTGCTAGCAGCAAAAATCCCCAACAGCCATACATGGGGAACTAGATGGGAAGGGCTCTGAGTTAGTTAAACTTTTGTTAAACTTTGAAATACCTTATTTTTTATTACATTTGTAGCCCATGTCATGACTTTGATGCACAATTTGCGCATGCATGATTTATCAGTCATATAAGATGCTAAATCTGCACACTGGGATCTGTAAACCTATATTTATTCATGCCATATATAAGCAAATAAAAAAATTCATTTCCTCTAAGCTTATAGAAACTTTTTAATTTTAAGAATAACTGGAATGTACTAACATCAAGAAATTGAACTGCACCAACATTGGCTGGACTAGTATTAAATAGTGTTATAGTAGGTGACAGTCTTAAAATGTTAACCCTACATTTTTCTGTTTCTGGTATTTTCCCATCAAAGTTGCCCCTTGTTGCAAACTAGATTGCAATTACGCTTTTTGCTTACTGAGCTCCAAGGCTTCTTTGTGACATCTTTTATTTTCTACAGGGGAAAACAGACAGGGAGAGCAAAAGTCTATGTTCTGTGTTAAGCATGGCAAAAGAAGTAACAGTATTTCTTTTATATTGTTGTGTAGAGAGGGGTTCAATATATATCTCTGGTGTCTCAGTAAATATGTCCTTAATTAGGTGCTACTTACACTCTTCAAGTCTTACAACACAAGTACACTTTCACAAGTACAGAATAAAACAAGGTTCACAATATCGCAGCTGGGCTCTCACTTCACTTCAGTTCATTCTCATATCTCCTCACTGATTGGCTTGCAACTTCCCGCCCTTATATACCCGTTAGGCAACATTTTAGGAGGTTTGAGGAAAATGTAGTTCTCAGAAAGTCTGGAAGATTCTATGAGATTCTACAAAGGTCCAGAACATTCTAGGAGGTTAGTGAAAAATGAATCCACATACAGAATACCTGAAACATTTTACTTCAAATGTTCTATTTTCCCTTTTGTCATTAACAAAAATGGCACCCCCAAAGCCCAGCACCCAAAGCACCTAGGTCACCTGTTCTAAATCCAGCCCTGCTGTTGTTAAGGACTTAAGAGCAGTTGTATGGTACTCTAAAAGATGACTACATAAAACTGGACCCTTGTTATTCAACAGATCTAGCTTTGTGCTTATTGTCCCACCTGCTAATTTTAGTGACAAAACTAACTTTTTTACTGCTTTTCTTACTACTGTTCGCCTTGCAGACTCAATGCCGCTATGACTGATTGAGCTGTAGATTCTGTTCCAGCTTGTGTATCTTCAAATACAGTCAGGTCTACAAAACAGGGGATGATGTAGGAGATGGACAGAGCCCTGCTTAGCTCTGGGAGCCCAGGCTGCATTTGCAGGTCTGACAATTAAACTAAAACAATCATTTTATTTGTAAATGGGACACATTTCATCTGGAGTCACTTAGAGCAACCTTTCCAGAATTCTGTACCCCTTTCAGGAGTCTGATTTGTCTTGCATACCCTAAATTTCATCTCACGTAAAAATACGTGCTTACAAAATCAGACATAGAAATACAAGTGTCACAGCACACTATTACTGAAAAATGGTTTACATTCTCATTTTTACCATATAATTATAAAATAAATCAACTGAAATGTAAACAGTGTACTTACATTTCAGTGTATAGCATATAGAAAAGCATAAACAAGTCATTGTGTGAAATTTTAGTTTGTACTCACTTCGCTAACAAATTTATTAGAGCATAAGCTTTCGTGGGCTACAACCCACTTCTTCGGATGCATAGAAGTGGGTTGTAGCCCACGAAAGCTTATGCTCTAATAAATTTGTTAGTCTCTAAGGTGCCACAAGTACTCCTGTTATTTTTGCGGATACAGACTAACACGGCTGCTACTCTGAAACCTGTCACTTCGCTAGTGCTTTTTATGTAGCCTGGTGTAAAACAAGGCAAATCTCTAGATGAGTTGTTGAGAACCACTGATTTAGAGCCCATAGGAGGAGACCTGCACTTGACAAAGAGGACTAATGCAATTTCAAGGAACTTTACCGAGCAGGGGTTATAATCTGCTCGGGGTTGCCATTTGGGCTAAGAAATGGAAGTTCAGCCATTCTTGTACTCCTGACCCTAAGGGGGAGCAGCTACCTCCAGCTGCAGGGGAGAGTGCATCGCCCCTGGGAGCCGCGCGGGGTCGGGCAAGCCCCGCTGCGGGGCCCTGGGAGCGCTTTCCCCGAGGCAGAGCCCCTCCTATAGAACCGGGAGAACTGCCCCTGGGAACAGGCCCGGGGCTGAGCTCGTCCCGCGGAGGGGGGCGCGTCCGCGGAGCAGGCAGCGCCGGGTCGCCCGCAGCCCCGTGCAGGCGGCGCGCGGCGGCCATTCAGCGCACGCGCATTGTGATGCACTGTTCGTGTTCCAGCCGCAGGCACAGCCCGCGTGGGGCGAGGGGAGCAGCGGCAGCGGCCGCGGCGCTCCGGCCTGCAGTCGACACCCGCCCCGCGGAGGCCGCCGCAGCTAGCGGAGCCGGCAGTTTGGCCTTGATAAGCGCGGGGAGGGAGGGGCTGCTCCCTGCCCGCCTGTAGCTGTGCAGCCAGCCGCCCTGCTGCTTCCTCCCTCCCTTCCCCCCCCCGCGCTGCACCGAGACACGGTGAGTGCCGCCGCCGGGCGGCCCGAGGTCCCGCCCCCGCCCTGTGGGGCAGTGTCTGCAGCGGCCCCTCGGCACTAGCCCCAGGGAGCTTCCCAGCCCTGCCTGCCTCTGGGGTTGTTGGTTGTCGGACTGCCTGGCAAGGCCCAGGGCCTGCCCCGCTGAGCCTACAGCACAGACAGCCTCAGGGGAGCTGGCCCCCACTTCCCACCCCCGGGCTCTGTCTCCCCCTAAGCCAGCTGGGGGGCTGTTCTGATGAGTCTGCCTGTGTCTCTCCGGCCAGGGCCCGAGGAATGGCGAGCGGCCGGCCAGCGAGACGGACCTGTGGCATCGCTCAGCGCACGGCAGGGCTGGCTCAGGAAGTCCTGGAACGGGCTAAGCGGCGGAAAGTGAGCTGGCCGGAGCCTGTGGTCAGTGTCTAGAAACAGCAATTCCTCCCAGTCTGGCTTTTACTAACAAACCCTTAGGAACAATCAGTGCAGCTTTCCCTTGCGCTCCAGGAAGAGTACAGGGGTAGTTAATCCGGTGCTAGTCTTAGGCGTGAATAGCCACTTAAGTGTGGAGGGTTGCGGCCTCTTCTGATTTACCCAGGGCAGTTACGGATTTGGGGGATGCTGTGTCCCCCCTGTACCCCCTCTTGAAGACCTGCTTGCTGAACCAAACAAATCCAGACTTTATGTGGCTAGAAGAACTTCAGATTCTCTTCTCTGACTCTATAGTGTCAGGTCTGTAACAACTCATTGATGAGGTTGCTTATAGAAGATGGGGCTGTAACAATGTCACCCTGGAAACCTGGCATCATTATTTTGGCCAGCTAAAAATACTTTTTAAAGGTGGCAACCTTCCACAACCAACTTATCACTTGTATACTTTCTCTAGTGCCCATCCCTCTTGCTTCTGCCAGAGAATTTCAGTCCATTCTCCCTGCTTAGGCAAGAGTGGAGATGGGGGATTAAGGGCATGGCTACACTGGAAACTTCAAAGTGCTGTCGCGGGAATGCTCCCACGGCAGCGCTTTGAAGTGCGAGTGTGGTCACGTGCGAGCGCTCCTGGTAATCCACCTCCATGAGGGGATTGGCTCTGAGCGCTGGGAGTGTGGCTCCCAGCGCTCGGAACCTGTTTACACTAGCGCTTTAAAGCGCTCAGACTTGCTGCACTCGGGTGATTTTTCACCCCCCTGAGCCAGCAAGTTAGAGCGCTATAAAATGTAAGTGTAGATAAGCCCTAAGTTACAGCTCAAAGGAAGCTGGGAAGTCCCGTATGTCTTGGCAGACAGCTCTTACAAAACATAGAGCTGGCCCTGAGTTCCACATATGACATAAGTAGATCCCACCACTAGTCCCTTGTGTTTGCACATCTGTTGAATAGCATTTTTGCTTAATATAGTTCTGCAGTCTTTCTGCATTATTAATAGCTAAGTTTAATATAATGTATAGACACTTGGCACATACAATTTTCTTTTTATCTTCAAAGCACTTTGGGGATCTAAAATATGCAGTTATTGTATATGACACTATAACACACCTGGCCATATTAAGTAATGTGCAAGATGATTTGAAAAATAAAGTGAGCAGCTGAACCTTTGTTGAGGAAAAAGGTCCACTGTTAAGTGGCATACTGAGATTTAAGTAAGGGCACCATTTGAATTTTGGTCCCATGCCCCATAACTTTTAAGAATAAATATTGTAAGGAGTCAGTGCATGTTGACTATGGCTAGGATTTTCAAAAGTATCTAAGTGACTTGAGAGCACAAGTCTCTTTAAAATCTCACCCTATATTCCTTTGGGTATTTGGATGACTTGCTCAGCACACACAAATCATGTTTGTCTCCGTCACCATAAACTCCCTCCAGAGTAATGCAGGCTAACTTGCCTGCAGCGCAATAATGCTTTAAGTAGCCAAATCCCAGTCTTGCACAATGGTGTTAGTTCCCTAAAAATTCCTCTGAAATTTCAGTTGTGTAAGGTAGTGTTTAGTTCCTGCCTGAAATTGTGTGCTGTTAAACAGCTGTCACATCTAGCCCCGCAGGTATCTGTATTTTAGTGATGGATGAATTGATGCTAATATATTACAGTAATTTATACTTCAGCTTATTAACTATGGTTTTAATTTTTTAAATATGAAAAATACTTTAAACAGTGTCCTCAAAATAAGCACTTACTGGTGCTTGGGTATTTTCTAGGTGGTGGGTGTGTTTAATTTATAGTGATAGAGAATTGTATAGCATCTTACAGACAGGTAAGGAGACTGAACCCTTCCCTGAATAACTTAAATAGATTTTCTGTATATATCTGCGGACACTTAAATTGGAACAAGGTGGTACGTTCTCTATTGCTCATGCAGGGAGTGATCATGCTCTACTGAAACTCATTCAGCATGGTCACACTGAGTTGACTCTCCTAGTTTTTCTACCATGTGGAGTTGTCAGGCTGCTGTGTAAGTTGTGAAATCAATACAAGACAGAGAGGGTGCAAAAGCATCGCAGCCCGACTTGCTGACTGAGTATTGCCCCATGTCAAGACACTGCTAACCTTGAGCTTTGAAGGTGACATGTTAACTGCAATTGTTCAAATATTGTAGGTTTGAAATGGAGGCAAAGTGAATGTAATGAAAAAGATTTATTTTGAGAGAGCTGTAGGATTGAAAATACCAGTGAATATAAACTAATACATGTGAAACTCAGTTTCACAAAAATGTTAATCTAAGGCTGGTCTATACTGAAAACTTACATTGGTATAGCTGCATCTCTCAGGGAAAAATCCACACCCTGAGAGACGATACTGCTGCAGTGTTTTAATTATAGACATATCCTTAATGATTGCCCTTATACCTCATGTCCCATAGGGACCTATCATATGAATGTGCAGGACTTAGACATGTAGTGTTTACATTTTAATTAGCTATAACACATGAGGACACTTTAATATCCCTTAGTACAAAGTCAAGCTTGGTTACCTTTCCATTTGGTAAACAGTCAAAGCAAGCATGAAATCTTCAAGGCTGCTTAACAAATAAATTAGTATCTAACTCGGTGCTTTGAGAAAGACTGAAGTCAGGTAATTGTTTCACATAGTGTAGCCGTGGGTTGACTGAATGTAATCATACAGTAAAGGTCTTCATTGCCTCTGATGTATGTTACCAAGGATAGAGTAAAGCCAGTGTGGCATAGTTTTTAATTGGCTACATAACATACAGTAATAGCCTACAGATGGTTCAGTTTCACCGTGGAGAAAACCGTCAGAACTAATCAGGATTTTGTTGTTTAAGCTGCTAGCATCACTGCAGTAATGTCCAACTGGACTGGCTTTTATGAATTAAATGCACAAGGCATGAGCTGCAGAGGTGCCTCAGCAGGTTTTTGCTTTCAACCAAATAACATGACATAATGACTTATACAAATTTGTTTAATCACAGGAAGAAGATTCTGAACGTCTCAATGCAGCATTTGCTTCAGTAGTGGAGTTCATGAGTCGAACCACAAAGGAGTGTGAGGTAAATTTTATGTTGGGAGGGATGGGGGGAAATATCCTAATGTTGTGCCTGTTAGTGGCTCAGTTCCATTGCTGTTAGGAAAACTAGGAATGGATTAGAGATTCAGAGCAACCTCACAAGTTGATCAAGAAGAGCTTTGGTAGTGGCTTCTAGGGCCTTGTCTAAAACAAGAAATCTAGGAACATCTCCCACCCTCACCATGGTATCTGTGTGAGAGCAAGTTTAGACTGATGCATTTTTACCACTGTCTTTTAAACCTGCTCTGAGTTGGGTTAGATAATATGCTGGTATGTACACTACCACCACCTGGCCTGTACTAACATTCCCACTGTTACTAGCATTGATGGAATTGTAATGGAGTAACAGCCTAAGGCAGCTGCCCATTTCTTCCTCTCAGCTGGAAGAAAAGTTTGATTATGGAGTAGTTATGGGCAGAAAGAGAAACTTCAAATGGAGGAGCTATCCATTGCATACATCTTATCTGTGCTAGATAAATCTTGTTAACCACTATTTACCCTTGTAAAGTGCCCATGCATCTATAGACACAATTGCTTCCAATGGTACACAGACATTCACACCACTAAAGTAGTTTTGTTTTGGACAGTACCTTTTATAATTTCAAAGCATTGTGTAAACACTAGTCAACCATCAATCAGGACAGGAAGTTATCATCTCTATATTACAAAAGAGGAAATTGGGCAAGACCCTAAATCTTGCTACATCTCAATGGAATCAGTAGCAGAGCTGGGATGGGGATGAGAGTCATTGGCTTCCACCCTTCATGCTCAGTCCACTAGACCATGCTGTCCTATGTGCTCTCCAAGATCATAATTTTGGGAGGGGGGATTCTCTTACCCATAAATTCTAGGGTCAGATTTTCAAAGTGTGTAAGTGTAATTGAAAATCAGTGGAACTTGTGTTCCTAAGTGACTAACTCACTTTTGAAAATGGGGCTTAGGCTGTTAAGTCATTTCAGCACTTTTGGAAAATTTTACCTAATGTCAAAAGTTTTTCTCCCAAACTTCACTACAGAGAGATCCACCCTGACTTTTACGATGCAATGATATGTGACATATTAGCCATTATGTCAGTGTAGCTGTTCTATTTTTATGTAATTTTGGGCACATGTACAATATAAACAAAAAAATTAGACTAACCAATTGCCAAATGTAAACTGTTTCCATTTGTAACGAAGGAGTAAAGCAAGGTAGTGGAATTGGAAACAAAAATGTATATTGGCCACATGTCTGATCAGATGGAGGAAATAAATAAGTAAAATTGAACTTTCTACTTTCACCATCTAGGAACCCAACAGAGCAAATCTACACAAGTTTCATGTGTTTTGTTTGAGTGGGAACAGCAGATGGCAGTAGAGTCATTCTCAAGTACTTTGTTTGAAGGGGTTGGTTTCAAGTCACTTGATGCTTCAGGGTATAGTCCCATTTCTAACATGGGAACAGATCAGCTGATTTAATTCAAAAGGTCAGCAACAGTGCGTTTCCGCTCTTTAGTTTTCACTGTGAAAGAAGGGATTTCTTAGGTGTGGTTGTGATGTTTGGCTATGTAATCCTCTTTGCTTTAACTGTCTTCCAGAAATATTATAGCTACGTGCCAGCAAGTAGATGCCAAGAGAATGAAATTAAACACATCTGCAGATATCACAGCAGACGAGCAGCAGAAAACTTGTTACAGACATTGGAACAAGAGGTAAGTGTAGTGCTCATGTTTAATTTCATTCTTTTCCTCATCCAAGACATGGAGATGTCTGCATAATGTTCTCAGGGATCCCCGTGCCTGCCCCCTCTCCAGGCCCTTTGTCACACTAATCTGAGTTTCAGTTAAAGTGCTCAGATACTACAGTGATGAGTGCCAATATAAGAATCTAGAGAGAGATGATCTTTCCCTCTAGCTGAGGGGGTGGGAGGAGACACATGCAGTCACTCCAAATGCCTGCTAGTAGGAAGAAGGGAGTCACTCCTTCAAGTGCTCCCTTTCCAGGGCTGTGTGTGCTGTCTGTGTTGTATTCCCAATCCTTGCATTTAGGATCCTGTTCCTTTGCTATGCAGGTCATGGCCGTGTGACACACTGGTATGGCACACTGCAGTGTAACACACATTCAACTTCCAAGGCACTTTCATCCTGTTGTCCTCACATTGCAGCAGTCCTGTCCTGCATTTCTAATAACAATAGTAATAACACAGTGACACAGGATTTATTAGCTATTTTGGCTGAATGAGACTAATTGCGTGGGGACAGCAGCACCAGAAAGGGGCACAGGTGCCAAAGTATGCCTGTTCGACTGTCAGAAGAGTGAAAGGTCTAAAATTGACTTTGAATAAAGGCTCTAATTCAGACTTTCAGTGTACTCAGAGCTTCCATTTCTCAGCCAGAGTGTTATTAACAAGCATTCTTAGTTTTACCAATGATCAAAGATGTCTCTCCTACTTTTGTTTTCATATTTTTACCACTAATCTTTTCTGCCATTTATATAATTTTCCTACTGTAGGTCCTTGCAGCATGCTCCATAATAATGTATCATGTTGTAGGGGTAAACTGAACAGTGGAACCAACAGCATTCAGTGATTCAGCCTGCCAGACTAGCTTAATTTACCCCCTTACGACAGCAGATTGTGAGGTTCATATTGGGATAATTGTATTAAAATAATAAAAAAATGAGAACTCCAGTTAAGGACTAAAGTGATCTGAGTTTTTCTCACGGTCCAGTTTTAATGTTTTAGGTGTTGTATTGCGTAAATTCAGTTTTAGAACTTTCTGCATTTTGACACAAGACTACTCCATCTTTCTCGTGCCCTCCCTTATTGGAAAGGCAAGTATTTGCTGCTTACAGGGACTTCACCAGGTACATTTTGGACCAAAATACAGGTTTAGTCAAATTTAGGTTTTGCAAAACTTAATGTTTCCATGATTTATTTATTTTTAAATCCAATTATATCAAAATTCCCCTGCACTCTTTCTGACCCAGTATAGCAAGATACTTATCTGGAAAAATGCTTCAGGGCATAAGCTAAACACTAACGGACGATGAAAGAGATCCCAAAGTGGAACACTAAACAGAATCCAGAAGTGACAGGTTAAGGAATTTAATGACTAGCATCTTTCCTCTTCTTTTCCAGAAAAATGAAACCTCTCCAGTGTCAAATCCAGCTGAAACCCCCAAGCAACTTGTTAGTATTTGGAGTTACTTAATCTAATCAATAAATGAAAATTCTAGCTCCTTCTATTTATAGTCAAGTGAAAAGTTTTAAGGATAATGCAAAAAAATATTTTGCCCTATTACCTGCCATCACATATGATAGAATGTACATGTGCAAAATCTATCACCACTGCATATAGGTGTGAGTGCTAGAACGAACACACACACAGGTGTTTGTGCACACACAAAATGGAAGCCAAATTGTGAAATTTTGGCACATGCCTATTGAAGGTGATCCATGTTTGGATTTTGGATGGATGCGAAATTTGTGAGGAATTGTAAGTGGATGATTAAATTGTTTTAGGCATTCTCTAACTTACACCAGCAGTAACAGTCCAGCAGTCCTTCAGACACACCTTGGTGTACTTCTGGCACCTTTCCTGTACTGGAGCAAAGCCAGGCAGGTGTAACTTTGAGCCAGCTGTGCTGCTTGAGTGATGCAAAGGGACCATATCTCAGCCAAGGATCTGGCCTAGAAAATTCCACTGTGGGAGGAGGTCACATGGTGTTTCAGAATTCTCTTTAAAGATGTTAACTACTGAACACACTATCTGCTGCAAGGGTGGAAAGTTAATTTTGGTTGTGGGTGTCAGTCATTGCGCTAACTTGGTGGAGAGATATAATTCTGACGCAGTAGGCTTAATGGTCAGTGGGAAGAAGAGAAATACTTTACATTTTCCAAAGGCTAATTTGCTGAAGCAGTTTTAGGAACCAGTTGCTATGGCTTCTGGGCCACAGAAATTGAGAAATATGGAATCTTTATCAGAACCCCAAACAAGATTTTTTTTCTACTAAATTTGTGTTATTACCCATATTAAAGTTATATTTATTTTGACAACCCTATTTTTCCCAGTGTTACAGAGGATAGCTAATTAGCACATTATTTCTACCTAAGTATACATAAAAAAAGATGAAAGGATTTGAATATGGCAATTTTTTACAATTGCAGCTTGCTAATTTTTGTTTTGGACAGAAAAATTTTGCTACCACTAACGTCCGTCCTGCCAGTATATTTTGAAAAATGTTAATATGTCAATATATCAGTTGAAATGTAACTATATAAACTAAAAAATTCCATTTCTGTCTAGGTAAGACAACCAAACAGTATTACTTACCGTTTATTTTTTCCCCTTTCAGGCTAGAAAGGCTTCCAAAGATCTCTACATTGAAGTTTCCCCTGGCACCTATTCTGTCACAGCAACCTCAGAGGATATGGTGAAACAGACACATATGGTGGATGTTAATGCAGGACAAAGTATTGATTTAACTTTCAGTATATGATGATCACTCTCTCTCAGCAATCAAAGGAATAAAACAATACTACGGTCTCCTAATGAATTAATATAACAAGCTATGCATATCTGTTTCTCTTTAGCACTTTAACAACTTCCTTTCTCTGGGCCTCTTCTATTTTACTCACTTTGTCTACTTATTGTACACTCAGTGCTATTATAGCCCATTGTGTACATGGACATTATGAATGTTTGTATAAATATGCCTTAATTTCAATTATGTGACCTATCACCCAGAGTTTGGGGTTATTTTTAAGTCAAGCAATCAGTGGAATAAAGGATAAAAATTAATCTTTGAGATGAGAATTATTTTTTACTTTTTTTTTTAAATTAGGAACTAAAGTCATGCAAGTTATATTTATAATTGCTTGAATGTAAAAAGCCTGATCCTCAACTGCTGTAAATCAATGTAACTCCATTGAAATTCATGCCAATTTACAGCAGCTGAGGATCTGGCTACAGCAGGGGTCAGCAACCTTTCAGAAGTGGTGTGCCAAGTCTTCATTTATTCACTTTAATTTAAGGTTTCGCGTGCCAGTAATACATTTAACATTTTTAGAAAGTCTCTTTCTATAAGTCTATAATATATAACTAGACTATTGTTGTATGTAAAGTAAATAAGGTTTTTAAAATGTTTAAGAAGCTTCATTTAAAATTAAATTAAAATGCAGAGCCCCTGGACAGGTGGCCAGGACCGGGGCAGTGTGAGTGCCACTGAAAATGAGCTCGCGTGCTGCCTTCGGCACGCGTGACATAGGTTGCCTACCCCTGGGCTACAGTGTTACATGTAGAATACTGTAGTTGATAACTGGTCATACTGGTATGAATGAAGAAACTGGAGCTGTAATTCAAACTAAAACGTGCACATGGTTGCAGTTAAAAAAATTAAGCCCAATTATTACTACATAAATGTAAGTTTCGCCAGTACTGTTAGTTTTCACTTTCATTAAGCTAAATCCCACTTGAGCAAAACACGTACACACCTGATAAAGATAGTGAACTGAAGTGGGAGTTAAAGGCCCTGATTCAGCAAGGCATTTCAACATGTGCCTAATTTAAGAATATGAGTAATCCCACTGAAGTCAGTGGGACTTCTCATGGGCTTCAGGTAGCTTGCTGAATGGGCACCTATGAATAAAATGGGTGTCGTGTTTTAGTATGCATATGCAAACTTTTACTTGGCTTATTCTAATAAGGTTCCAATAGACTTTATTTGGGGGAAGCTTTAAGCCATAACGGGTTGGGATTCTACATAAATATTTGTTGTTTGTATCTCCTTTGTTCTGTGCTGTCTGGTTACTTTCCCTTCTGTTTTTCATCTTGAAAGATCTTTTCTGCCATTAACTTGTACTGGGTCTCCACTCTTCTCCTTCGGGCTTCCTACAAGAGAGAAACCATCATGCTGAAATCCCTGCCACAGACTTTTTGAAACCATGAGAACAAACAAGAGGCTTATTAAAGCGCTCTGTTTCCAATTTTTCAGGTTTTCTGTACTATTACTTGTTGTTCCTCTCTCCCCAAGAGTGTTGGCTTCTAGTCCAGCACAGTGGGAACTTAATATGGAAAGACACACTTCCCCTGGACAGGAGAGTGAAGGTACTTGCCTCATTTCCATCTAAATGGCATTTATTTCAATTGGTTAAGGTGGTGCTACTATCCATAAAGCTATTCTGGCTACCTACAGATTTTGTTTATTTAAAGGAGAGGCGAAGGTCATTAGAGCACACTTTATTCCCTGTATAAAAATAACCCTATATAGATGGGTAGTTTACCTGAGATTGTTTCTCTTTAATTTCTTCAGCTATACACTTATTAAATTCCCTCTGGTCATGTGTCTCTCTGACTTGCTGCAGATGAGCTAGTCTTTGCTGTCCTTTCTGCCTGTCCTCCTCTGCCATAGTCTGCATCTTCAGGTTTGTCCTCTGCTGTGTAAGTTGCTTTGTTTTCATTGTCTGATTCTGCTTTCTGTCTTGTTCTTTTACCTTCTTATCTTCATTCTCAAAATGCTGCAGCTTCTTGTTCCTGGAGAAGAAAAACCCAGTGAGTTAAGCATTGTTCTGAAAAGAATCAGTGTTTTTGTCTGCTCTTCTCCTATCCTCAAAATAAATAGACTTACCTAGTGTAGCTTTCCCAGTGGAAGCAGTTTTACATGTGTATAAACTCTTCAATGGAATATAAATGTTTTAAAATAATAAACCTTAGGATAGAGTTTCAGAAGCACTCAGTGGGACTTTCACTATTCATGGCCGTGGGAGCAAAGTTAGGCCAAAGCTGAGCACTTTTGAAAACCCACCCTGAAGTTTTAGTTGGCTCTTACAGTTGTATGTTTATAAAGGATATGGTCAAGTAGTTTAAGGCTCCATCTAGAGTACAAGATAGAACTGTGCTTTAACTGTGTTTAGGGACAGTCACATTGTAACTTGGTCTCACAACATTAGTTGGACATTAAATTGGGCCTGTGTCTTTTGGGGAATGTCCTATCGAGTCAATCCTTTAAATCTTTAATCAATCGGAGAAGGAATGTCCCTTCTGTTACTGCCACCAGTACTACAGGGAACAGGATGGCCCGCCACAGATGCAACTCAGTCTCTTCATTTAGTTTCTTTATAGTCTTTACAAACATACAGGGCCTAACTCTGCAGTCCTCCCACATGCAAAGCTATTGACTTCAGTAAAAATTATGTGTGACATAGGGGTTTATGTTCAAGCCCTGTCCAGCGGGATATGACTTCTTAGTCACTTATTCCAAAATTGGTAGAAACAAGTATCTGACATGACCTAACCATTAATGTACTGTATGCCTGAAGTTTTGTACTTGTTTCAAAGAAGTTTACGAACAGCGGTTTCCTAAAAAAGGTATAAATCAGTTACAACAGAGCACAATGTGGACATTTATTGCTAATTTAAACTAGACACTCATTCTGCTCAAATAGCTGAAATTACTGTGCATGTTTTCTATTAGGAGTTCTTCACTGGAATTAAAACACTAGTGTGTGTAGAACAGACATTCCAAGATGTTTCAGTTCTAAGGAATACATACCAGTAGAAAGAGCTTTGTCCTTTGAAAACAGAAATCATCTAAGTTTAGTGTGCACAATGCTTTACTCTGTAGTCAAAGTCCATAGAACCAAAAGAGGGAAGATGCAGAGTAGCTAATACTTGACCTGTGTGATGTACCTCCGGTGTTCCTGTGCAGTGTAGTACTTCGCTTCAGCCTGCTGTTCTCTTTCACATTCCCACTTCTGTCGTTGGATTTTTTTCTTCCTTTTTTGTTCCATGCAGGCTTTTCTATGGTGTTCACGGTCTATTTGATTTTCTCCAAGTTTCTCTAAAAAAGGAGTGGCCTGTGGCTGGGAAAAATGAAGCATGAAAACTAGGACTTTAGTCCTCTTTCCTCTGACTCAGTTTATGCATTTTGTATCCTCTAGCTGAACTTTAGAGCAGTATTCTCTCTAAATTGTCTGCTATTTTTGAGGTGGGGGAGGAGAAATTCTTTCAGAATCTGATCTACAGGACTGATTTCTAGAAAAATACCCACAAGCATCAGGCTTTGGGGCAGTATCAAATGCCCTCCATAGAGTGAGGCTGGTGCAGAGCTGCACTGGGAGAAGTAGAAGGGAGGAGAGCTCCTTGCTTGGATTCTATTACTCCTGAATTTCAGAGCCATCCATTCCCAGGATCAAGCATCCTATAGGAGTTGCTTACCTTCCTAAGGCCCTAATCCAGCTCCCATGACTTCAGTGGGCATTGGATCAGTCTCCAAGGTTACAAGCTCCATTGAATCACCATCTAGTTACATGCCAAGTTTTAGTTTTTTGAACTGTGTAAGATGGCTTCAGATCCTGCCCAGCTGTGTCTTGAATTGGAAGAGGAGCTCTCTCCCCAACACAGATATGGGGCTTGGGAGGGAGAGGAGATGTTTAGCAGGCAACAGGGTAACTTCAGGGCCATTTGCTTCTTCAGCTGATATCCAGATCATCATCTTAAATTTAAAGAACCAAGGTACCTAATTATAATACTGTTTCACCATAGATTACTTACCCCCAGTGATAGCTTGAAATCATGGTGGATTAAGACATCTTTCAGTGTGAGATGTCTTCTCGGAGACTGTTCAATAGTTTCAAACATTGCACTCTGGTTGGTTGGTGCAACAGGGTACATGTCCAAGGAGAAAATGGTTCTGGATTCTGCTTTCCCCTTTGTATACTTGCTGCTGGGAATGCTGATTCCTGGGGATATAGATACTATATTTAATGTGCATAATCTAACATTTACATTAAAGATTAAAAATGGTAGTCATTTGGAAAGGAAAGTGCAATTTAACCTAAAAGGAACTCTTGTAGGTGCATCATTTCTGGTTCTGGATATCTGTTCCTAAAGTAAAAGTCAATTGTGTGGATGGCACCATGAAAAATGTGGCAGGATTGGGGGGAAGATCAGGAATTTAGAGTTGTGTGCGTGTGTTCCTGAATGATTCCATTTTTGCATGGTTTTCCACTGGATAAAGTATGGAAAGAGGAACCCTTACATGTGATGAAGAGGGCAAAACTTGGTGCAGATCTTGCATTTATAGAAATTAATTAGAGGGATTTTTAACTGATGCCTGGTTTAGGCCCCAGTACAAAGTTTTGCTTTGCTTTTTAAAAAGGGGAGTGGGGTTATAAAATAACATTTTTATGAATTTCAGATTTATGAATGTATTTAATCTATTTTAAATTCTAGGTAGTAGTTAAAGGATTAATGGCATATTGATTGTCAGATGTGTTTTCTGCTTTCTATGCATCATACACACAGTTTGTCTACCAGTGTTGAAATAAGGTAAGTTAGACATTTACAAGTACATCTGTGTCACTGCTAGCAGAGATATAGGCCTGCATTCAAGTCTGACACTCAATGAGATACAGTGCCAGACTGAAGAGGCTCATAGAATGCTTTCAGTGAAGAAGCACCTGTTGACAAATAACCAAGGAAAGAGATGAACTATACCTGGATTCCTAGGATGTGACTTGGCGTGGCTTCTCTTCCAATACTTCCACTCAGGTCTTGCAGCATCTTTCAGTTTGGGTTTTTTGAAAAGGCTGGAATCTGTATTGACAGCACTATCCACCACCGTGCTCTTCGTTAGGCACGTCTCCTCCTCACTTTCTAAATCAGAGGACGAGGAGGAGGAAGAAGCAGTAGCTGCTGCTGGTTCATTTTCCTTTGGACTTTCCAATTCTAGAAGTTGTGCAGTAGGCTTGTTATTGGACTCTTGCTGTTTAGTGCTTCTTTGAGGGAGCAAAGATGTGGATAGTAGAGGCCACCAGGCATTGAATTTGGGATGGGAGCAGCAGATGCATCCCACATGGACTGGTGAACAGCATATACTGTGACAGTGACCATGGAAAGGGGGGCAGATTAATGGGCATGGCCATGGCCACCTGTACTTACTCAGCCCGTCATCTAAAGCACATGAATGGATGGGGGCTCTTAGACGTCTGCAAGTAGAAGTGTAAGAGCTAGTGGTGGTGGGGGAGTTCATAAACTTTAATCTGCTGGTGAAGGGCATGTGAATCATCTCTACTATCCTTCCCCACGTGTCTGATGGAATCCATAAGGCCACACCTAGTGGTACTTTCACTTTCTTGTCATTCCAAAAATAGACCATGATTTCTTCATCCTCTGAAGCTATTGAAAAGAAAAAGGTAAGATACCATTAGACAGTACCACTCTGGTTGGGAAATACTAGCATCTTGACTTGTCTTAGCAATTTAATACACTGCATAAATAACCCAGTGCTGATCTGAGCATTCTAATATAAGCCATATTCTTAAAACTACCCCATTTGAAAACAGGGCTTCCCTGTGCATCAAGTCTCAGGAATTGAACATGTTATCCTTTCCCCCACAGCTGGTGCCCTTGTTTCAGTAGGAAGTTAAATTGAATAAGTGTTAAAAGACTAGACATAGTGGATAGCGAAGGTGCAAATTTAAAAAGTTCGTTTTCTTAATAAAAGGTAGATCAATCTAGAAGTTAACTCTCATGCTCAAGGTATTGCTAAGGAGCACTTTCTAGGAATCCGTTACTAGTTCCCACTACATCCCTTGCAACCTGTATACATTTTTAAAATAAACATTGCAAGTTGCACTGATGCTTCTGCTACAGTAGCAATACCAAAAATAGTGTTCATTCTTACCACTTCAGGGGATCCCTTCTTACCTCTCAGGGGATCCCGTGTTTCAATGCCCAGTAGGATGGTTCCAGGGCCATATCTGACCAGGTCTGGTTCCCAGGGTGCCAGCACTTTGTCTCCAGGGAGTATGGAGTGCCTCATTCCATTGACATATTCAAGGATGTCATCCCTGGATGTTTTTTGCACACATACCGAGTACTTGTCACCTGATGCAGGTGGTTTGTCGAACTCTACCAGGAAAGTTCCTCTCTCGCCCTGTTACCAGGAACAAAACATAATTATGAGGAAGCCCACCATGTAATACATAATATAAGGCCTTGTACTGCAGTCAGCAGTCCCTTCCATGGCAGCTTAGACTAGGCCTGAACTCTAGAACAGCAGGAATGGTGACAGTAAGCAGCACATGCTGTGTTAGTCTCTCATCTAGAGAACTGTAAAGAACTACAGGGGGATGTTTATGTTCAGCAGCCTCGGTAAAATACCCCCCCTATATCCACTTCAACTAAGACCTGTATTTTCTCCACTGCAAAAGACACTACAGGCCTGAGATTATGTGCCCAGCTGTAATTCATGTGATGCTGCCGATTTCACTAGCTACCCTGTACATAGATGGTAGCATCTGAAGAAATGAGGTTTTCACCCACGAAAGCGTATGCCCAAATAAATCTGTTAGTCTTTAAGGTGCCACCAGACTCCTTGTTGTTTTATAGATGGTGACAAAGTATCTGAAGGCAGTTCAGAGCTGTTCTCTATTCACTCATGAATCCTTTTCTATTACATACTGGGTAACCAGGCATTTTATCTTTTAGAAAACAGTTAAGGAGCTTTGCATCAGCAAGTGAAGCAAGCCACTCCCCGCTCTTCAAAAAGAATAGGCCCTTTTTTCTTTAAAGTTTTAAGTACTAACAACTTAATGAATTAAAGCATTCACTAGTGTCTCTGAAAAGACATGCTGTGCCTTGGTTTGCAGAGGAATATAGCCATAAGTGTATACATAACACACTAACAGTTTTCCAGAAGTATCGATGTTTATCTGTCTATTCACAACAGTAGGTGGGGCGCTGGCCATAACACCACAAAATTCATCTAAACGTGGCTCAGTGCCCAGCATGACTGGCTCAGAAACAAAGAGCCTGTCCCTGCAAGGTGCTGAGAGCCCTGACTCGCAGCAGGAGCCAAGGCTTCTTGCAACCTTGCAGGATGGGTCCAACTGGGGACAACGAAGTTCCAAAAAAACATAAGCGCTGGTGGAAGAATGGGAAGGCAAAGTGTTACAACAGGCGCTTCCCTAAAGAGATCAAGCTGGTAGTCCTTATCTCACAAGCAGCGGCCTTGTTTTCTGAATAAGGGGCATGCCCCGACTTTCCACAAGCCAACAGTCCCTCATGCAGACTAGAATAGCTGCCAGAAAGTCTGACATCAGGAAGAGAAGGCACAGCAAAGGAGGCATAGAGGCTGCTGAATGTGAGCTATAGAGGCTGCATACAGGTGTCATCTCAGCCCATACCTTTGTTATCCCGAGCAGACTCATACAGTATGCCATTAATCAATAGGTACAGTAGGATGGGCAGGACCACTGGACACTACTGCCCCTCTACATGGTCTTTAATCCACTGGAACGGTATAATCACAAATGCAGATGCTCTGTTTGTGACTTGCCTCCTGACTTCATGCAACAGCCTATATCAGAACTGACAGAAACCCTGTATGATGCACAGACCCCACTGCACAGCTGATCTGCCTTTGCACCCCCACCCCCCTCAACCCAGTTCCACCCACAGCAGGGGTTCAAGTGGCGGAGAGGTGCTACTGGGGGGCATTCTGCAATCCATGAATTTGACCCTTTGTGAATCTCTTCTGGGAGAGTCCACTGTGTGATCCAGGTGACTTTCTACAATGAACAGATCTCACTATAATGGAGGCACACAGTAAATTAAGAATATCTACACAAGATAGGTGAGCCAATAATTACTTGCCTCTATCTCCTGTTTTATTGTACCAAGATAATAAAACCCATCAGATTCCCTTCTTGCTAGAACAGGAACATGAGCAATGTCCACTGATTTTTCCCACACCTTCATATGCTTATATGCTGTGTCAGGGAAATGGGGACAGTGGCTGATCCATGAGCACCTTGAATAAAAAGAAAAGGGTTAGTGGTGAGAGCAAACAGCTTCCATGAGTCAAATTAAGACACTCTATTAACCTTCAAGGGCCAGATCCAGGGCCCTAGTGGACCTGTTTTGTTCCACCCCTATGGTGCAAAGCAGGCAGAAGGAGCTGGCTGAGGATTTACCTGTGTAGGAGAATCCCTTGCTTGCATAACTCCAGCATAACTGACTCCAGCAGCTCTTCTCAGCCTCACACCACTGTGGGGGAGGGTGTTTGGTGGTTGTGGTAGGATCACACTGTGATCCTGTTTGGTATAACCTACAGCAGTAGTTGCTCTAACTTATGCTGGAAGTGAAACTAGCCTCTAATTGCCCTTAAGATCAGGTTAACAAGAGGTGTCCCGAGTCCCCTTGAAGCATTCCCCTGTGATAGCCAGACCCTCTACTGGCTACTCTCAGAAATCCCAGCTCCTTTGCCCTCAAAGGAGCAGTGTGCTCCAGTTTACCACTTTTACCCTAAATCACCACTTCTGTATAATGTACTGCACTTATGATAAAACAAAAGAAGAGAGACTCCACTAGAAACAAGAGACAGTAATGGAAACATCTAGTTACAATACAAAACAAATCATAAAATGCAAACTAGGGCCTACACTTTATTAATAGTTACTTTTCCTAGCTAATAAAGTAGGTTCCCTCCCTCCCCCACAGTTCAGTCTCTGGCTGGCATCACAGGAACCAGGATACAATTTTTCATTAAACCTGCCCCCCATTCAACAACATGTCTCCTCAATGAATGGATACAAGGAGTCTTTTTCCATCCTGTGTTATACTGAATCAGTCTTTCGTCCTTATTCACAGACAGGGCAATCCCCTGTCTGTTGTAATGGTTCTTTTTACCTCCAAGTGGTTTTGATTGTTTGCAGTTGGCTTTGATGGTTTTCCAATGACTGTTCTAGGATAGGGCATGGTTCGACAATTGAACCTTGTATTACATCACCAGCCTACCAGGGAAGGATGACAACTCCTTCCCTCTTGAGTGATCTATTACCCAGTTATACAATTCCCTGGTGACTAACTTTAAGATCATACGACAGTTTTCAATATTGTTAAATTATTCCTTAAATATTACCTGTACACACATCTAACGATGATTATGAGTATTGATAAGTTACAAGCTTTCAGTAGAGACCTTACATGCTACCTTTCATGGGAAAATACCATGAAAGGGATGTATTAAGTGTAGTGAGTTTGTCAGATTTGAGAAAGGAGTTGTTTGTAAAGAACAGTTGGCACCAATAGACCTATCTCACAGAGCATTTCTTTAGTTAGTGGGCTTACTTCACAGCTTGTTTTCTATCGTCAACAGTGTTGCAAAGCAAATGACAGACAAAAGCAAGAACTTTTTGTTACCTTTGGGGGATGAGAGGTCTGGTAACCCAAGCAGGCTGCACTATGAAAGAGCCACTAGAGAAGGGATCAATATTAGTTAGGAAGTTGCTGCATGAGAGTTTATCTAGTGCTGTCATTGCTCTGCAGTACTTGTGCTCTGTAAACAAGGAGCTGCCTGGATTCTCCATTCCCTCGTAAGCAGTTACCTGCAAAATGGAATTGTGATAATTTGGTGTTTGAGATGAACAAACACAGCATACCAGGTTTTAAGCAAATAGACAAGTTAAATGATGATAATGACAACTTACATTTTCTAGTGGATCCCAAAGGGCTTTAAAACATTAATGGAGTTTTACATAAGAAAATGAATCAAAACTTTGCCTACCACTGAAATGCAGCCACTTCTGGTGTGAAATATAACAACTGTTTAGCAGTGCAGAGCAACAGGAATTGAAGATTAAGGTATTCAGTTGAAATTACAGGGGGGATTTAGGTGGGTGGAATGTAATTCACCAGACCTGAATTGGCCAGAAGTCAGTGTGGTTAACACCCCTATACTATCCAAAACCCACTGATGTCAATAAGAGCCTTTCCATTCACTTCAACAGACTTTGAATCAGACTTTTACATAAGATGATCAGCACCTTAGCAACATTAAATAAACTCGAAATTTTTTAGGGAATTTTCTGTTTTAAATAAAGTCCTTCATAGGACAGTGCCCTCGAACGCCACTGAGAGACTCATGGTTATGCCACCTAGGGAATCACCAGCATCACCTGCGGCACCTTCATTCTTCCTAAAATGTTTCCCATCTGCATCCTGTCCCATCCCAATCCTACATATTTTATGAGCTATGACAAAAATCACAGCTGGAGCTGATATAGCCGAATGAGCTCGAAGACAGCTTTTGAATGTAGCACTAGATTAATGTTGCCTGTTACTCGTGTTATAGTGATGTATTTAAGGGGAAATAATTTCATCTTGCAGCTGTTCTGTCATGTTTTATGATGACAGGTTATGCTTTTAGGAAAAGAAGGAAATCATGCTCACATTTGACAAGTGAAGAGAAAGATAACTATTCTGTGGCTGTCATGTTAAGATTTACAATGCAATAGCTACCTTGTCACCTGGGCAAGATTTAGCAGGACACTTCTATTCTAACTAGATTTTTTATATTACTTTAAAATATTTATACATGGAGTCAATTTTTCAAACTGAAAGTCAATGGGGCTATGCTCCTAAACTACATTTGCAAATGGAATTTAGGCTCCTTTGGTATTTAACTGCATTTGAAAAATGTTACCTGTGGATTTTACTCTCATCTTCTCTGGAATAAAAGACTATCATCTGGCTACTCTTTTGATAAATATGGTCAGATTTCAGAAAATTCTTATTTAACAAACCAGTGTTTTACATAAACACCCAACAGGATCATAAATTGCAACATGATCACAGATTGCAACAATTATTGTAATAATCTCTGCAAAACTTGTGTCTGCAAATGAGCAAATAATGTCAAGGATATTGATTACTTTACAAGCATACTGATTCTTACACACAAAGATTAATGAAATAATTAATGTAAAGGTAGACTTTGTGTTGATTTTCAAATTAATTTTATTTTTAATTTAACATTTAACATTTTTTTTGCAGTGAATTTAGTGCTTGGGAAAGATATTGGCCAGACAGCCCTGAAGAGCAAAGTCCCTTCTTATCCACAGAACAGATACAGCATGGGCAGAGGAGAGCAAAGACAAAGGTGACTTGTATAAAATTATATTATGTTTACTGAGCAGCTTCAATTACTTCGATACAGTGGTTCTGGAAACTGAATATATTGAACTTACCAGATATTGAGAGTGCCCAATCTTGTCATCCCACACCTGGCCTGACTTCAGAAATCCTGCCCTTTTGCCTGTTTGGTGTGAAAAGTCGTTTGTTGCTAGTGTTTCCAGTTACTAAGCTGGTTGCCATAGATTCATTACCAACAGGAAGTGACTGTGTTGAAGAAAGCGACGCATGCACGTACATGAGTGTTTCAGTTAACAGCCAAAGGAACGATACTCCCATAGATGATCATCTGTCTAACACTTATCCATTCGATTTTACATGTGACAGACATAATCCATTCGATCAAAGTATCATTTACCGTGGTGGGGTTAGAGTGTAGGAATGCATTGTGCATATACAGTCTATTTTGCACCCTTGAATGATCAAACACAATTTTATTGACCAAGACAGGATCACATGAACCTGCGGGATTAAAATAAAAAGCCCCCATATGAGGTAACAAAAGTGCTGCTATGCAGTTAGGGCAAAAGGGAAGTGGTTGAGCTGGTGTCACATCACTTTACAAACATGAAGTCATTAAATCTCACATCCATCTACTCGGTAGATAATAATACAATATGCTGTGTATTACAGTAGCACTTCAAAGCCCCAAAGAAGTTCAGGGCCCCATTGTGCTAGGCACTATATAAACAGTGGGAGGGAGTTCCTACCCCTAAGAGCTCACAGCCTAGACTAGACAGATAAGGGGTCAGAGGAGACACAGATAAGTGAAGTGATTTATTTTTATTTGTATTGCAGTAGCACCTAGAGACCCCAGCCTCATTGTGCTAGGCAGTGTACAAAAACGTATCAGAGATATTCACTGCCCCACAGAGCTGCCAGTCCAAAGGTCACTAAGAAGGTCAATGGCAGAGCCTGGAACATAACCCTGATTTCCTAAGTTCCAGTCAAGGGAACGATACTGGATGATACTGCCTTTCCCATTTTCAGGTGAGTAAAGAGAGATTTCTTAACCTGGAATAATATCTAGGAATCTTCCTGATTGCTGATCCCTGCTCTGACCTCTAGATCTGTCTCCTCTTCCATAGCTTTAATGAATTGTTGCAAGGGCATTTCATTGCTCCTCTGCTGGAGTTTTTTACGTTCATCCACTACACATATGAAATCCAGTACTTAATTTGTGCCAGGGCTGAGCCGGGGGCACCTCTAGGCTTGGCAGTTCATAGCCCTGGCACCTCTGGGTTTGCTGCATGAATTATGAATGTAAAAAAATTCTATTTCCCATCTGTTTCATCAGAGTTGTATTTCATAGTCTTTTAACCAGATGATTGTCCTAAGGAAATTATTTAATTATTTAAAACAACTGGATGACTAGCAGAATTACCTCTGACCTTACAATCCTATTGTCCAAAAGCTTGGAAAATAGTCATGCTGTCTTCCTCCTCCTGAGGAACTCAGGCATGAAGTCACTGGGGCATGCTGGTGCTCCAATGTTTTGAAAATCAGGCCACTTACTCAGGAACCTGAATGTGGATTTAGGAGCTGAACTTGAAGATCCTATTTTTGAAACTCTTGGCCTTAAAGCTTTGTTTTCACTCAGAAAAGAGCAAAGACAACTTGGTCATGACCAGGTCCAATATGGGCTGTAGCAGCAACAAAGCTTTTAATCCTTCAAAAACAATGGTGTAGATTTCAAGACGTCAACTAAAATGGAGATACATGTGCATGTGTGCACTAGAGACCTGCCCCACGCTTAAAGGGATAGTACTGCAAATAGTGATTAGTAGACTAATGTTCCTTTTCTGTGTCATGGTAAAAATAGCTTTTTGCTTCCATAAACCCAGTAGTGTACACATGACTGCTGGGCCTAAAGGAAAAGTCACATCTGGTTTAGATTGTCAGATGCTAATGCCTTTTTCCTCAGTACTTTGCTGCACCCACGTTGCAGTTGCTCTCATTATGGTATGTGGAGAGCCTTTTTATTGAATATCAATAAAATAGAACTATAAATAATATAGCACCTTTCAACCCAAGGGATGTCAAAGCTCTTTGCAAACCATGGGCTAAATCTTCCCCATCACTCTCATGTGAGTAGGCCCTAACTAGAAAACTTTGCTGAAATGCAGCTAGCTGAAGGGTGAAACTGTCAGTTATTTAAGAGTGCAGAGCAACAATTTAGGACAAGAAGTAAAGAAAACATTATCCCAGTGAAAGTGCGGAGGCATATAGGCTTGCAGGATGTCATTCCCCAGGGCCAGATTCTGCCACCCCTCCTCGGAGTAGTATCTTACTGTCAGTAAGTAAATCCATATTCAGTGATTTTCAACAAGATAACTCATGAACTAAGCTCACTGACAGTATGGGTGATGGAATCTGGCTCACAGACTGGAATTTGGCCAGGAAAAAAAGGGGTTTACAACCAAAATAAGAGTTCCAGGTTTCAAGTACGAAAAATAATTGGTTAACAAAAGGATAGAGCTGCATTTACAAAAAAGCTGCATTTTTCCACATTCAGGTAACTATATTTTGGAAAGTGTTTTTACCCCTTTTTAATAATAAAATAATAATACTTCACTTTTATAATACTTTACATGAGTAGATCTGAGTGTTTTGAAAGGTCAGTATTCTCATTTTACAATTGAGGAAACTGAGGCACAGAGGGGGGCACTGACTTGCTGACGTTCACCCAGCGGGCCTGTGGCAGAACTGGAGTCCCAGTCGTGGGCTATATCCACTAGGCCAATACACAAGAAACTTGGGGGGGGAAATTGTCCTGTGTATTTTGAGGAAGAGAGCGGCAATTAGGGCAGAGATTCTTTGGGGAGGTGTGAAAATGAACAGAAAATGAAACATCCCTAAAAATTAACAGAAGCTGAGCCCCCCATCCATGAGAAGGTTACACTTTATTTAAAATGTGCAGACTGAGATGGTGTATACATTTGCTGCTTTCTGAAAAAATGATATATAGTCATACTTTCGATTTCCAACTAACAAAGTTAAAGGATTTTTTTCTAATTTCCATGAATTAACTAAAAGAGTTTACATTTAATTTTCCTGTAGATTAGTATTTCTCATCTCAGTGTAATCCCCTGTAGGTTAATTTAAACTCTTTCCCCAGTAGACTGGTAGAGATGTGTGCCTTGTACAGTTCATAAAATGTGTCAGTTTCACAGAAATATTTGTGTCACCAATAATGTGATTGTTGTTAGCCTCAGCTGTGATTATTTTTCTTCCCTGGAGCAGTTCAGATAGTCCTCAAAACTGGATCTCTCTGGCAATTGCCTTGGAAGTATGGCCCAGTTCCAGGTTATTCTTCTCTGTCACTGCAGAATCACTGTACAGAACAGATTGTAGATGGCGAATGTATTTTATTGCAGCTCGAAGTGTTTCTACTTTGCTGAGCCGTTTCTCTAAGTATTCCTCAGGCAGGTGACGACGGAGTTTGGCGTATCCTTCGTTGACACACTTAACCCTCTGCCTTTCCCTTTCATTCCTCTTTCTGATGAAAGCTGGTCCATAAGAATAGTCACCTCTGCCATAATTCGCCTGGGCCACTTGGTAAGGAAAGTTGCAAGGATCAGTACAGAAGTTCTCTGTGATCAACTCCTCAGATGTAAAAGGAAGTAGTGGCAAATCCTCAGAGCAAGTGAACTGGGTAGGTGTCTCAGGGTACACATGAAACGTGACAAAAGGGTCCCCACCGAAAGGCCTAGTCAGTTGTACATGTTGTGAGTCGTAGATGGACAACTTGTCCATGAAGTTACAGTAGCTTTTACTATCCATTGAGTTTTGTGTTTAACCTGGAAATGTATATTTGCATATTAATTGAATGATTCATACACTGCAACTACTTAAATGGGTTAGGTTCTATTACTGGCATAGACAGAAAACTATTTGGGGCAGGAATTGTCTTTTTGTTCTGTGTTTGTACAGCGCCTAACACAGTGGGGTCCTGGTCCATGACTAGGGCTCATGGGTGCTACAATAATACAAATTATAAATAATAATTTTCCAGAAGGAGGGATTTTAATGCATTTATGATATTATCGAATGGTGTGGGAGGTTGCCACATGGTGTGTAATGATGTCCTATTTGAATAGCATCCTTCACATACACACGAAAGTGCATAATCACCAGCATATGCTATAGAAATTTACTAAACACTGGCTAAAGATAAAGTAATCCCTTCAGCCTCCTAAAGGAAACCGCAATTAAGCTAATTTACTTGGCATTTGTAACACCAGATCCTCTTCATTTCCAAACATATGTCCAGCTCAGTCTGAAATTGACAAAAAATACTTATAGCTGGCATTATATAAAATAAAACTGGCTGAATTCTTGTTCCTTCCTCCTGTGCCTCTAGTGACCTCAAGCTCCTTCAATTCTCTCTTCAACCCTCACCACTTTCAGTTAGCATTCTGCCACTCAGAGAGACACAGGCACTGCCATACACCCATCATGCATTGGCAAAGTAAACAGCCTCTCCATCCCATTATTCCCCCAAAAAAACATTACCACTCAAGTGCCTGTAACCTTCACTGAATCAAACAAAACATTCATCAAAAGTTTTAAACTCTCCCCTTATTTTGTCTTTTCACCTACATGTTTGATGTTTTCACTCACTGTATTATGTTGCAATTAGATTGAAAACTCCTTTGTGCAGGGACCTCAATCTTATTTTTATGTCTGTAAAGTGACACACTGGTTCCACATGTCTCCTCTGAAGGGGATTCCTTATGGATTACTGTATCCAGGACTGTTTTGCAGAGTCGGCATCATCTCTCTCCCCCCCCCCCCCAATTGATACGGGATTATTTGAGGATCATCTTAATAGCCAGTATTAAACAATGCTAAAGAAAGTTATTCAGATTACATTCCAGCTGTAAAAATGTTTGTTTATTTGTTAGTTTTATTAGGGAGAGGGGTTTCTACCGTAAGTGAACGAACTTCCCTTTGGAGTATTGCTTAGAGCCGCACTCCCTTCAATTCACAATGGCCCATTAGAGGACCACATACTCTCTCTACATCTGCCTGACAGCAGATATGACAGAATTAATTGTTCAGGATTTGTATTTAACCATTCAAATCACACTTGGAAGTTTGAGAGAGACATAAAATCGTCTCTCTAATACGAAGTTATATTGTACTTCTACGGATTGTCAAGGCACTATAAGAGTAGTTTAACCTCAGCCCTCTAGTAGTTTTTCTAACAAAGCTACCCTTTAAAAAAAAATTAGCTGCAAATTCATAAGACCACTATTTGTTTTCAGTGACTGTATGCAATCCTTGCCTGTATAGAGACCAGCCTGATTTCCTTTTGCTACCTTCCACCCCCACATCATTAAGGTGTCACCATCTAAAGTAGTCAGGTTCTATCATGCCCTCTAAGGGAAAAGAGGCAGGAGAACTAAAAAGCATTACTGGAAATGCCCTACTTCCATCACTCATTAAAAAAAAATTGCCAAGCACTAGGTGTTCAGTGTTTACACAGAGGGATGTCTGCTACCTGACAGAGGGAATGCCAGCATTGAGTCAACTCCTTCACAATGAATTGGGGCTATTTTAGCAGATTTTCTAATACTTTCATACCCTCCATACTCAAAAGGGAGGGAATTGTGTGACCAAAGTTTGGGCCTATCTTCAGATCCCAAGTGCACATTATTCCCATGTGTAAAGTCATGTTCAATCAAAATATTTGTGTATCCAATCACAACTACTGTTTTAATTCAGTTTTGATTTTACTAAAACTTTCACTGACTTGAGAATCCATATTCGCCAAAAGCTCTCCAAAAGAGAAAATCAAATATGTTCTAGAACAGATGCTTTCATAGGCTAGCTTCTAGCAGAAACATGCACTGAACACACAAATTCATGTTCAGTGACAGAAGACAAATTAACTTGCTATACATGAGGGAAAATCTGAGGTGAACATATAGCTATTATAGATAAATTCAAAACAGCAAATGGTGATTGTTCCTTTTGTTAATATTAGAAGAAAATGAATTATTTTCTTTGATTATATTCTACTGACATGTGAATGTTAAATATTACCCTAAGATAAAATCTACATGTGCACTGTATAGCAAAAAAATTAAAAAAATCAGAAATTCATAGCATTGGCTGGATGGCACTAACACTTTTGCTGCACAACAGGATTACACAAAACACTATCTGCCATCCTAACATCCAAGACAAATATAAAATCAAAGAGCATGAAAATTGTTTCATTGCTATAGAGACTCACCTGTTTTGAGATGGAGAAAATTCTCAAGTAATCCAAGGAAACAGAATTTTCAGGCTGCTCAAAATGTCTG